>NC_072410.2:29314090-29617121 GCF_028858775.2 Pan troglodytes
AAAGTGCTCTGTCAAAGGGAATGTTCCACTCTGTGACTTGAATGCAATCATCCCAAAGTAGTTTCTGAGAATGCTTCTATCTAGTTTCTACGGGAAGATATTTCCTTTTCCACCACAGGCCTCAAAGCCCTCCAAATGTCCACTTGCAGATTCTAGAAAAAGAGTGTTTCAAAGCTTCCCTCTCATAAGGAAAGTTCAACTCTGTGAGTTGAATGCAAACATCACAAAGAAGTTTCTGAGAATGCTTCTGTTTAGCTTTTCTGTGAAGAGTATCCCGTTTCCAACGAAATCTTCAAAGCGGTCCAAATATCCACTTGCAGATTCCACAGAAAGAGTGTTTGGAAACTGCTGTTTGAAAAGGAACCTTCAACTCTGTGAGGTGAATGCAATCATCACAAAGAAGTTTCTGACAATGCTTCTCTCTGGTTTCTATGTGACGATAATTCGTTTTCCACCACATGCCTGAAAGCTCTCCAAATGTCCACTTGCAGACACTACGAAAAGAATGTTTCAGAACTGCTCTATGAAAAGCAGTGTGAAACTCTGTGAGTTGAACACCAACATCACAGAGAAGTTTCAGAGAATGCTTCTGTTTAGTTTTTATGTGAAGATATTCCCGTTTCCAAAGAAATCTTCAAAGAGGTCCACATATCCACTTGCAGATTCCACAGAAAGAGAGTTTCAAAACTGCTGTCTCCATAGGAGTGTTCAGCTCTGTGAGTTGAATGCAATCATCACAGAGAAGTTTCTGAGAAGGCTTCCGTCTAGATTTTAAGTGACGATATACGCGTTTCGAACGAAGGCCACAGAGTGGTCCAAATATCCACTTGCAGATCCTACAAAAAGAGTGTTTCAAACCTGAACTGTCAAAGGAAGGTTCAACTCTGGGATTTGAACGCAAACATCACAAAGAAGTTTCTGAGAATGCTTCCGTTTAGTTAGGTGCAGTTATCCCGTTTCCAACGAAATCCTCAGACAGGTCCAAATATCCACTTGCAGATGCTACAAAAAGTGTGTTTCAAACCCGCTCCATCCAAAGGAATGTTCAGCTCTGTGACTTCAACTCAATGATCCCAAAGAACTTTCTGAGAATGCTTCTGTCGTGTTTTTATATGAAGTTATTTCCTTTACTACGAGAGTCCTCAAAGAGGTCCAAATATCCACTTGCAGTTTCTACAAAAAGAGTGTTTCAAACCTGAACTATCAAAGAAAGGTTCAACACTGTGAGTTGAATGCAAACATCACGAAGAAAGTTCTGAGAATGCTTCTGTTTAGTGAGGTGCGGTTTATCCCGTTTCCAACGAAATCCTCAGAGAGGTCCAAATATCCACTTGCAGATGCTACAAAAAGTGTGTTTCAAACCCGCTCCATCCAAAGGAATGTTCAGCTCTGTGACTTCAACTCAATGATCCCAAAGAATTTTCTGAGAATGCTTCTGTCTTGTTTTTATATGAAGTTATTTCCTTTACTACGAGAGTCCTCAAAGAGGTCCAAATATCCACTTGCAGTTTCTACAAAAAGAGTGTTTCAAACCTGAACTATCAAAGAAAGGTTCAACACTGTGAGTTGAATGCAAACATCACGAAGAAAGTTCTGAGAATGCTTCTGTTTAGTGAGGTGCGGTTTATCCCGTTTCCAACGAAATCCTCAGAGAGGTCCAAATATCCACTTGCAGATGCTACAAAAAGTGTGTTTCAAACCCGCTCCATCCAAAGGAATGTTCAGCTCTGTGACTTCAACTCAATGATCCCAAAGAATTTTCTGAGAATGCTTCTGTCTTGTTTTTATATGAAGTTATTTCCTTTACTACGAGAGTCCTCAAAGAGGTCCAAATATCCACTTGCAGTTTCTACAAAAAGAGTGTTTCAAACCTGAACTATCAAAGAAAGTTTCAACACTGTGAGTTGAATGCAAACATCACGAAGAAAGTTCTGAGAATGCTTCTGTTTAGTGAGGTGCGGTTTATCCCGTTTCCAACGAAATCCTCAGAGAGGTCCAAATATCCACTTGCAGTTTCTACAAAAAGAGTGTTTCAACCCTGAACTTTCCAAGGAAGGTTCAAATCTGGGATTTGAACGCAAGCATCACAAAGAAGATTCTGAGACTGCTTCTGTTTAGTTAGCTGAAATTATCCCGTTTCCAACGAAATCCTCAGAGAGGTCCAAATATCCACTTGCAGTTTCTACAAAAAGAGTGTTTCAAACCTGAACTATCAAAGAAAGGTTCAACACTGTGAGTTGAATACAAACATCACGAAGAAAGTTCTGAGAATGCTTCAGTTTAGTGAGGTGCGGTTTTTCCCGTTTCCAACGAAATCCTCAGAGGGGTCAAATTATCCACTTGCAGTTTCTACAAAAAGAGTGTTTCAAACCTGAACTATCAAAGAATGGTTCAACACTGTGAGTTGAATGCAAACATCTCGAAGAAGGTTCTGAGAATGCTACTGTCTAGCTTTTACATGAAGTTATTTCCTTTACTACCATGGGCCTCCAAGCGGTCCATATCTCCACTTGCAGATTCTACAAAAAGAGAGTTTCCAAACTGCTCTGTCAAAGGGAATGTTCCACTCTGTGACTTGAATGCAATCATCCCAAAGTAGTTTCTGAGAATGCTTCTATCTAGTTTCTACGGGAAGATATTTCCTTTTCCACCACAGGCCTCAAAGCCCTCCAAATGTCCACTTGCAGATTCTAGAAAAAGAGTGTTTCAAAGCTTCCCTCTCATAAGGAAAGTTCAACTCTGTGAGTTGAATGCAAACATCACAAAGAAGTTTCTGAGAATGCTTCTGTTTAGCTTTTCTGTGAAGAGTATCCCGTTTCCAACGAAATCTTCAAAGCGGTCCAAATATCCACTTGCAGATTCCACAGAAAGAGTGTTTGGAAACTGCTGTTTGAAAAGGAACCTTCAACTCTGTGAGGTGAATGCAATCATCACAAAGAAGTTTCTGACAATGCTTCTCTCTGGTTTCTATGTGACGATAATTCGTTTTCCACCACATGCCTGAAAGCTCTCCAAATGTCCACTTGCAGACACTACGAAAAGAATGTTTCAGAACTGCTCTATGAAAAGCAGTGTGAAACTCTGTGAGTTGAACACCAACATCACAGAGAAGTTTCAGAGAATGCTTCTGTTTAGTTTTTATGTGAAGATATTCCCGTTTCCAAAGAAATCTTCAAAGAGGTCCACATATCCACTTGCAGATTCCACAGAAAGAGAGTTTCAAAACTGCTGTCTCCATAGGAGTGTTCAGCTCTGTGAGTTGAATGCAATCATCACAGAGAAGTTTCTGAGAAGGCTTCCGTCTAGATTTTAAGTGACGATATACGCGTTTCGAACGAAGGCCACAGAGTGGTCCAAATATCCACTTGCAGATCCTACAAAAAGAGTGTTTCAAACCTGAACTGTCAAAGGAAGGTTCAACTCTGGGATTTGAACGCAAACATCACAAAGAAGTTTCTGAGAATGCTTCCGTTTAGTTAGGTGCAGTTATCCCGTTTCCAACGAAATCCTCAGACAGGTCCAAATATCCACTTGCAGATGCTACAAAAAGTGTGTTTCAAACCCGCTCCATCCAAAGGAATGTTCAGCTCTGTGACTTCAACTCAATGATCCCAAAGAACTTTCTGAGAATGCTTCTGTCTTGTTTTTATATGAAGTTATTTCCTTTACTACGAGAGTCCTCAAAGAGGTCCAAATATCCACTTGCAGTTTCTACAAAAAGAGTGTTTCAAACCTGAACTATCAAAGAAAGGTTCAACACTGTGAGTTGAATGCAAACATCACGAAGAAAGTTCTGAGAATGCTTCTGTTTAGTGAGGTGCGGTTTATCCCGTTTCCAACGAAATCCTCAGAGAGGTCCAAATATCCACTTGCAGATGCTACAAAAAGTGTGTTTCAAACCCGCTCCATCCAAAGGAATGTTCAGCTCTGTGACTTCAACTCAATGATCCCAAAGAATTTTCTGAGAATGCTTCTGTCTTGTTTTTATATGAAGTTATTTCCTTTACTACGAGAGTCCTCAAAGAGGTCCAAATATCCACTTGCAGTTTCTACAAAAAGAGTGTTTCAAACCTGAACTATCAAAGAAAGGTTCAACACTGTGAGTTGAATGCAAACATCACGAAGAAAGTTCTGAGAATGCTTCTGTTTAGTGAGGTGCGGTTTATCCCGTTTCCAACGAAATCCTCAGAGAGGTCCAAATATCCACTTGCAGATGCTACAAAAAGTGTGTTTCAAACCCGCTCCATCCAAAGGAATGTTCAGCTCTGTGACTTCAACTCAATGATCCCAAAGAATTTTCTGAGAATGCTTCTGTCTTGTTTTTATATGAAGTTATTTCCTTTACTACGAGAGTCCTCAAAGAGGTCCAAATATCCACTTGCAGTTTCTACAAAAAGAGTGTTTCAAACCTGAACTATCAAAGAAAGTTTCAACACTGTGAGTTGAATGCAAACATCACGAAGAAAGTTCTGAGAATGCTTCTGTTTAGTGAGGTGCGGTTTATCCCGTTTCCAACGAAATCCTCAGAGAGGTCCAAATATCCACTTGCAGTTTCTACAAAAAGAGTGTTTCAACCCTGAACTTTCCAAGGAAGGTTCAAATCTGGGATTTGAACGCAAGCATCACAAAGAAGATTCTGAGACTGCTTCTGTTTAGTTAGCTGAAATTATCCCGTTTCCAACGAAATCCTCAGAGAGGTCCAAATATCCACTTGCAGTTTCTACAAAAAGAGTGTTTCAAACCTGAACTATCAAAGAAAGGTTCAACACTGTGAGTTGAATACAAACATCACGAAGAAAGTTCTGAGAATGCTTCAGTTTAGTGAGGTGCGGTTTTTCCCGTTTCCAACGAAATCCTCAGAGGGGTCAAATTATCCACTTGCAGTTTCTACAAAAAGAGTGTTTCAAACCTGAACTATCAAAGAATGGTTCAACACTGTGAGTTGAATGCAAACATCTCGAAGAAGGTTCTGAGAATGCTACTGTCTAGCTTTTACATGAAGTTATTTCCTTTACTACCATGGGCCTCCAAGCGGTCCATATCTCCACTTGCAGATTCTACAAAAAGAGAGTTTCCAAACTGCTCTGTCAAAGGGAATGTTCCACTCTGTGACTTGAATGCAATCATCCCAAAGTAGTTTCTGAGAATGCTTCTATCTAGTTTCTACGGGAAGATATTTCCTTTTCCACCACAGGCCTCAAAGCCCTCCAAATGTCCACTTGCAGATTCTAGAAAAAGAGTGTTTCAAAGCTTCCCTCTCATAAGGAAAGTTCAACTCTGTGAGTTGAATGCAAACATCACAAAGAAGTTTCTGAGAATGCTTCTGTTTAGCTTTTCTGTGAAGAGTATCCCGTTTCCAACGAAATCTTCAAAGCGGTCCAAATATCCACTTGCAGATTCCACAGAAAGAGTGTTTGGAAACTGCTGTTTGAAAAGGAACCTTCAACTCTGTGAGGTGAATGCAATCATCACAAAGAAGTTTCTGACAATGCTTCTCTCTGGTTTCTATGTGACGATAATTCGTTTTCCACCACATGCCTGAAAGCTCTCCAAATGTCCACTTGCAGACACTACGAAAAGAATGTTTCAGAACTGCTCTATGAAAAGCAGTGTGAAACTCTGTGAGTTGAACACCAACATCACAGAGAAGTTTCAGAGAATGCTTCTGTTTAGTTTTTATGTGAAGATATTCCCGTTTCCAAAGAAATCTTCAAAGAGGTCCACATATCCACTTGCAGATTCCACAGAAAGAGAGTTTCAAAACTGCTGTCTCCATAGGAGTGTTCAGCTCTGTGAGTTGAATGCAATCATCACAGAGAAGTTTCTGAGAAGGCTTCCGTCTAGATTTTAAGTGACGATATACGCGTTTCGAACGAAGGCCACAGAGTGGTCCAAATATCCACTTGCAGATCCTACAAAAAGAGTGTTTCAAACCTGAACTGTCAAAGGAAGGTTCAACTCTGGGATTTGAACGCAAACATCACAAAGAAGTTTCTGAGAATGCTTCCGTTTAGTTAGGTGCAGTTATCCCGTTTCCAACGAAATCCTCAGACAGGTCCAAATATCCACTTGCAGATGCTACAAAAAGTGTGTTTCAAACCCGCTCCATCCAAAGGAATGTTCAGCTCTGTGAGTTCAACTCAATGATCCCAAAGAACTTTCTGAGAATGCTTCTGTCTTGTTTTTATATGAAGTTATTTCCTTTACTACGAGAGTCCTCAAAGAGGTCCAAATATCCACTTGCAGTTTCTACAAAAAGAGTGTTTCAAACCTGAACTATCAAAGAAAGGTTCAACACTGTGAGTTGAATGCAAACATCACGAAGAAAGTTCTGAGAATGCTTCTGTTTAGTGAGGTGCGGTTTATCCCGTTTCCAACGAAATCCTCAGAGAGGTCCAAATATCCACTTGCGGATGCTACAAAAAGTGTGTTTCAAACCCGCTCCATCCAAAGGAATGTTCAGCTCTGTGACTTCAACTCAATGATCCCAAAGAATTTTCTGAGAATGCTTCTGTCTTGTTTTTATATGAAGTTATTTCCTTTACTACGAGAGTCCTCAAAGAGGTCCAAATATCCACTTGCAGTTTCTACAAAAAGAGTGTTTCAAACCTGAACTATCAAAGAAAGGTTCAACACTGTGAGTTGAATGCAAACATCACGAAGAAAGTTCTGAGAATGCTTCTGTTTAGTGAGGTGCGGTTTATCCCGTTTCCAACGAAATCCTCAGAGAGATCCAAATATCCACTTGCAGTTTCTACAAAAAGAGTGTTTCAACCCTGAACTTTCCAAGGAAGGTTCAAATCTGGGATTTGAACGCAAGCATCACAAAGAAGATTCTGAGACTGCTTCTGTTTAGTTAGCTGAAATTATCCCGTTTCCAACGAAATCCTCAGAGAGGTCCAAATATCCACTTGCAGTTTCTACAAAAAGAGTGTTTCAAACCTGAACTATCAAAGAAAGGTTCAACACTGTGAGTTGAATACAAACATCACGAAGAAAGTTCTGAGAATGCTTCAGTTTAGTGAGGTGCGGTTTTTCCCGTTTCCAACGAAATCCTCAGAGGGGTCAAATTATCCACTTGCAGTTTCTACAAAAAGAGTGTTTCAAACCTGAACTATCAAAGAATGGTTCAACACTGTGAGTTGAATGCAAACATCTCGAAGAAGGTTCTGAGAATGCTACTGTCTAGCTTTTACATGAAGTTATTTCCTTTACTACCATGGGCCTCCAAGCGGTCCATATCTCCACTTGCAGATTCTACAAAAAGAGAGTTTCCAAACTGCTCTGTCAAAGGGAATGTTCCACTCTGTGACTTGAATGCAATCATCCCAAAGTAGTTTCTGAGAATGCTTCTATCTAGTTTCTACGGGAAGATATTTCCTTTTCCACCACAGGCCTCAAAGCCCTCCAAATGTCCACTTGCAGATTCTAGAAAAAGAGTGTTTCAAAGCTTCCCTCTCATAAGGAAAGTTCAACTCTGTGAGTTGAATGCAAACATCACAAAGAAGTTTCTGAGAATGCTTCTGTTTAGCTTTTCTGTGAAGAGTATCCCGTTTCCAACGAAATCTTCAAAGCGGTCCAAATATCCACTTGCAGATTCCACAGAAAGAGTGTTTGGAAACTGCTGTTTGAAAAGGAACCTTCAACTCTGTGAGGTGAATGCAATCATCACAAAGAAGTTTCTGACAATGCTTCTCTCTGGTTTCTATGTGACGATAATTCGTTTTCCACCACATGCCTGAAAGCTCTCCAAATGTCCACTTGCAGACACTACGAAAAGAATGTTTCAGAACTGCTCTATGAAAAGCAGTGTGAAACTCTGTGAGTTGAACACCAACATCACAGAGAAGTTTCAGAGAATGCTTCTGTTTAGTTTTTATGTGAAGATATTCCCGTTTCCAAAGAAATCTTCAAAGAGGTCCACATATCCACTTGCAGATTCCACAGAAAGAGAGTTTCAAAACTGCTGTCTCCATAGGAGTGTTCAGCTCTGTGAGTTGAATGCAATCATCACAGAGAAGTTTCTGAGAAGGCTTCCGTCTAGATTTTAAGTGACGATATACGCGTTTCGAACGAAGGCCACAGAGTGGTCCAAATATCCACTTGCAGATCCTACAAAAAGAGTGTTTCAAACCTGAACTGTCAAAGGAAGGTTCAACTCTGGGATTTGAACGCAAACATCACAAAGAAGTTTCTGAGAATGCTTCCGTTTAGTTAGGTGCAGTTATCCCGTTTCCAACGAAATCCTCAGACAGGTCCAAATATCCACTTGCAGATGCTACAAAAAGTGTGTTTCAAACCCGCTCCATCCAAAGGAATGTTCAGCTCTGTGAGTTCAACTCAATGATCCCAAAGAACTTTCTGAGAATGCTTCTGTCTTGTTTTTATATGAAGTTATTTCCTTTACTACGAGAGTCCTCAAAGAGGTCCAAATATCCACTTGCAGTTTCTACAAAAAGAGTGTTTCAAACCTGAACTATCAAAGAAAGGTTCAACACTGTGAGTTGAATGCAAACATCACGAAGAAAGTTCTGAGAATGCTTCTGTTTAGTGAGGTGCGGTTTATCCCGTTTCCAACGAAATCCTCAGAGAGGTCCAAATATCCACTTGCGGATGCTACAAAAAGTGTGTTTCAAACCCGCTCCATCCAAAGGAATGTTCAGCTCTGTGACTTCAACTCAATGATCCCAAAGAATTTTCTGAGAATGCTTCTGTCTTGTTTTTATATGAAGTTATTTCCTTTACTACGAGAGTCCTCAAAGAGGTCCAAATATCCACTTGCAGTTTCTACAAAAAGAGTGTTTCAAACCTGAACTATCAAAGAAAGGTTCAACACTGTGAGTTGAATGCAAACATCACGAAGAAAGTTCTGAGAATGCTTCTGTTTAGTGAGGTGCGGTTTATCCCGTTTCCAACGAAATCCTCAGAGAGGTCCAAATATCCACTTGCAGTTTCTACAAAAAGAGTGTTTCAACCCTGAACTTTCCAAGGAAGGTTCAAATCTGGGATTTGAACGCAAGCATCACAAAGAAGATTCTGAGACTGCTTCTGTTTAGTTAGCTGAAATTATCCCGTTTCCAACGAAATCCTCAGAGAGGTCCAAATATCCACTTGCAGTTTCTACAAAAAGAGTGTTTCAAACCTGAACTATCAAAGAAAGGTTCAACACTGTGAGTTGAATACAAACATCACGAAGAAAGTTCTGAGAATGCTTCAGTTTAGTGAGGTGCGGTTTTTCCCGTTTCCAACGAAATCCTCAGAGGGGTCAAATTATCCACTTGCAGTTTCTACAAAAAGAGTGTTTCAAACCTGAACTATCAAAGAATGGTTCAACACTGTGAGTTGAATGCAAACATCTCGAAGAAGGTTCTGAGAATGCTACTGTCTAGCTTTTACATGAAGTTATTTCCTTTACTACCATGGGCCTCCAAGCGGTCCATATCTCCACTTGCAGATTCTACAAAAAGAGAGTTTCCAAACTGCTCTGTCAAAGGGAATGTTCCACTCTGTGACTTGAATGCAATCATCCCAAAGTAGTTTCTGAGAATGCTTCTATCTAGTTTCTACGGGAAGATATTTCCTTTTCCACCACAGGCCTCAAAGCCCTCCAAATGTCCACTTGCAGATTCTAGAAAAAGAGTGTTTCAAAGCTTCCCTCTCATAAGGAAAGTTCAACTCTGTGAGTTGAATGCAAACATCACAAAGAAGTTTCTGAGAATGCTTCTGTTTAGCTTTTCTGTGAAGAGTATCCCGTTTCCAACGAAATCTTCAAAGCGGTCCAAATATCCACTTGCAGATTCCACAGAAAGAGTGTTTGGAAACTGCTGTTTGAAAAGGAACCTTCAACTCTGTGAGGTGAATGCAATCATCACAAAGAAGTTTCTGACAATGCTTCTCTCTGGTTTCTATGTGACGATAATTCGTTTTCCACCACATGCCTGAAAGCTCTCCAAATGTCCACTTGCAGACACTACGAAAAGAATGTTTCAGAACTGCTCTATGAAAAGCAGTGTGAAACTCTGTGAGTTGAACACCAACATCACAGAGAAGTTTCAGAGAATGCTTCTGTTTAGTTTTTATGTGAAGATATTCCCGTTTCCAAAGAAATCTTCAAAGAGGTCCACATATCCACTTGCAGATTCCACAGAAAGAGAGTTTCAAAACTGCTGTCTCCATAGGAGTGTTCAGCTCTGTGAGTTGAATGCAATCATCACAGAGAAGTTTCTGAGAAGGCTTCCGTCTAGATTTTAAGTGACGATATACGCGTTTCGAACGAAGGCCACAGAGTGGTCCAAATATCCACTTGCAGATCCTACAAAAAGAGTGTTTCAAACCTGAACTGTCAAAGGAAGGTTCAACTCTGGGATTTGAACGCAAACATCACAAAGAAGTTTCTGAGAATGCTTCCGTTTAGTTAGGTGCAGTTATCCCGTTTCCAACGAAATCCTCAGACAGGTCCAAATATCCACTTGCAGATGCTACAAAAAGTGTGTTTCAAACCCGCTCCATCCAAAGGAATGTTCAGCTCTGTGACTTCAACTCAATGATCCCAAAGAACTTTCTGAGAATGCTTCTGTCTTGTTTTTATATGAAGTTATTTCCTTTACTACGAGAGTCCTCAAAGAGGTCCAAATATCCACTTGCAGTTTCTACAAAAAGAGTGTTTCAAACCTGAACTATCAAAGAAAGGTTCAACACTGTGAGTTGAATGCAAACATCACGAAGAAAGTTCTGAGAATGCTTCTGTTTAGTGAGGTGCGGTTTATCCCGTTTCCAACGAAATCCTCAGAGAGGTCCAAATATCCACTTGCAGATGCTACAAAAAGTGTGTTTCAAACCCGCTCCATCCAAAGGAATGTTCAGCTCTGTGACTTCAACTCAATGATCCCAAAGAATTTTCTGAGAATGCTTCTGTCTTGTTTTTATATGAAGTTATTTCCTTTACTACGAGAGTCCTCAAAGAGGTCCAAATATCCACTTGCAGTTTCTACAAAAAGAGTGTTTCAAACCTGAACTATCAAAGAAAGGTTCAACACTGTGAGTTGAATGCAAACATCACGAAGAAAGTTCTGAGAATGCTTCTGTTTAGTGAGGTGCGGTTTATCCCGTTTCCAACGAAATCCTCAGAGAGGTCCAAATATCCACTTGCAGTTTCTACAAAAAGAGTGTTTCAACCCTGAACTTTCCAAGGAAGGTTCAAATCTGGGATTTGAACGCAAGCATCACAAAGAAGATTCTGAGACTGCTTCTGTTTAGTTAGCTGAAATTATCCCGTTTCCAACGAAATCCTCAGAGAGGTCCAAATATCCACTTGCAGTTTCTACAAAAAGAGTGTTTCAAACCTGAACTATCAAAGAAAGGTTCAACACTGTGAGTTGAATACAAACATCACGAAGAAAGTTCTGAGAATGCTTCAGTTTAGTGAGGTGCGGTTTTTCCCGTTTCCAACGAAATCCTCAGAGGGGTCAAATTATCCACTTGCAGTTTCTACAAAAAGAGTGTTTCAAACCTGAACTATCAAAGAATGGTTCAACACTGTGAGTTGAATGCAAACATCTCGAAGAAGGTTCTGAGAATGCTACTGTCTAGCTTTTACATGAAGTTATTTCCTTTACTACCATGGGCCTCCAAGCGGTCCATATCTCCACTTGCAGATTCTACAAAAAGAGAGTTTCCAAACTGCTCTGTCAAAGGGAATGTTCCACTCTGTGACTTGAATGCAATCATCCCAAAGTAGTTTCTGAGAATGCTTCTATCTAGTTTCTACGGGAAGATATTTCCTTTTCCACCACAGGCCTCAAAGCCCTCCAAATGTCCACTTGCAGATTCTAGAAAAAGAGTGTTTCAAAGCTTCCCTCTCATAAGGAAAGTTCAACTCTGTGAGTTGAATGCAAACATCACAAAGAAGTTTCTGAGAATGCTTCTGTTTAGCTTTTCTGTGAAGAGTATCCCGTTTCCAACGAAATCTTCAAAGCGGTCCAAATATCCACTTGCAGATTCCACAGAAAGAGTGTTTGGAAACTGCTGTTTGAAAAGGAACCTTCAACTCTGTGAGGTGAATGCAATCATCACAAAGAAGTTTCTGACAATGCTTCTCTCTGGTTTCTATGTGACGATAATTCGTTTTCCACCACATGCCTGAAAGCTCTCCAAATGTCCACTTGCAGACACTACGAAAAGAATGTTTCAGAACTGCTCTATGAAAAGCAGTGTGAAACTCTGTGAGTTGAACACCAACATCACAGAGAAGTTTCAGAGAATGCTTCTGTTTAGTTTTTATGTGAAGATATTCCCGTTTCCAAAGAAATCTTCAAAGAGGTCCACATATCCACTTGCAGATTCCACAGAAAGAGAGTTTCAAAACTGCTGTCTCCATAGGAGTGTTCAGCTCTGTGAGTTGAATGCAATCATCACAGAGAAGTTTCTGAGAAGGCTTCCGTCTAGATTTTAAGTGACGATATACGCGTTTCGAACGAAGGCCACAGAGTGGTCCAAATATCCACTTGCAGATCCTACAAAAAGAGTGTTTCAAACCTGAACTGTCAAAGGAAGGTTCAACTCTGGGATTTGAACGCAAACATCACAAAGAAGTTTCTGAGAATGCTTCCGTTTAGTTAGGTGCAGTTATCCCGTTTCCAACGAAATCCTCAGACAGGTCCAAATATCCACTTGCAGATGCTACAAAAAGTGTGTTTCAAACCCGCTCCATCCAAAGGAATGTTCAGCTCTGTGAGTTCAACTCAATGATCCCAAAGAATTTTCTGAGAATGCTTCTGTCTTGTTTTTATATGAAGTTATTTCCTTTACTACGAGAGTCCTCAAAGAGGTCCAAATATCCACTTGCAGTTTCTACAAAAAGAGTGTTTCAAACCTGAACTATCAAAGAAAGGTTCAACACTGTGAGTTGAATGCAAACATCACGAAGAAAGTTCTGAGAATGCTTCTGTTTAGTGAGGTGCGGTTTATCCCGTTTCCAACGAAATCCTCAGAGAGGTCCAAATATCCACTTGCGGATGCTACAAAAAGTGTGTTTCAAACCCGCTCCATCCAAAGGAATGTTCAGCTCTGTGAGTTCAACTCAATGATCCCAAAGAATTTTCTGAGAATGCTTCTGTCTTGTTTTTATATGAAGTTATTTCCTTTACTACGAGAGTCCTCAAAGAGGTCCAAATATCCACTTGCAGTTTCTACAAAAAGAGTGTTTCAAACCTGAACTATCAAAGAAAGTTTCAACACTGTGAGTTGAATGCAAACATCACGAAGAAAGTTCTGAGAATGCTTCTGTTTAGTGAGGTGCGGTTTATCCCGTTTCCAACGAAATCCTCAGAGAGGTCCAAATATCCACTTGCAGTTTCTACAAAAAGAGTGTTTCAACCCTGAACTTTCCAAGGAAGGTTCAAATCTGGGATTTGAACGCAAGCATCACAAAGAAGATTCTGAGACTGCTTCTGTTTAGTTAGCTGAAATTATCCCGTTTCCAACGAAATCCTCAGAGAGGTCCAAATATCCACTTGCAGTTTCTACAAAAAGAGTGTTTCAAACCTGAACTATCAAAGAAAGGTTCAACACTGTGAGTTGAATACAAACATCACGAAGAAAGTTCTGAGAATGCTTCAGTTTAGTGAGGTGCGGTTTTTCCCGTTTCCAACGAAATCCTCAGAGGGGTCAAATTATCCACTTGCAGTTTCTACAAAAAGAGTGTTTCAAACCTGAACTATCAAAGAATGGTTCAACACTGTGAGTTGAATGCAAACATCTCGAAGAAGGTTCTGAGAATGCTACTGTCTAGCTTTTACATGAAGTTATTTCCTTTACTACCATGGGCCTCCAAGCGGTCCATATCTCCACTTGCAGATTCTACAAAAAGAGAGTTTCCAAACTGCTCTGTCAAAGGGAATATTCCACTCTGTGACTTGAATGCAATCATCCCAAAGTAGTTTCTGAGAATGCTTCTATCTAGTTTCTACGGGAAGATATTTCCTTTTCCACCACAGGCCTCAAAGCCCTCCAAATGTCCACTTGCAGATTCTAGAAAAAGAGTGTTTCAAAGCTTCCCTCTCATAAGGAAAGTTCAACTCTGTGAGTTGAATGCAAACATCACAAAGAAGTTTCTGAGAATGCTTCTGTTTAGCTTTTCTGTGAAGAGTATCCCGTTTCCAACGAAATCTTCAAAGCGGTCCAAATATCCACTTGCAGATTCCACAGAAAGAGTGTTTGGAAACTGCTGTTTGAAAAGGAACCTTCAACTCTGTGAGGTGAATGCAATCATCACAAAGAAGTTTCTGACAATGCTTCTCTCTGGTTTCTATGTGACGATAATTCGTTTTCCACCACATGCCTGAAAGCTCTCCAAATGTCCACTTGCAGACACTACGAAAAGAATGTTTCAGAACTGCTCTATGAAAAGCAGTGTGAAACTCTGTGAGTTGAACACCAACATCACAGAGAAGTTTCAGAGAATGCTTCTGTTTAGTTTTTATGTGAAGATATTCCCGTTTCCAAAGAAATCTTCAAAGAGGTCCACATATCCACTTGCAGATTCCACAGAAAGAGAGTTTCAAAACTGCTGTCTCCATAGGAGTGTTCAGCTCTGTGAGTTGAATGCAATCATCACAGAGAAGTTTCTGAGAAGGCTTCCGTCTAGATTTTAAGTGACGATATACGCGTTTCGAACGAAGGCCACAGAGTGGTCCAAATATCCACTTGCAGATCCTACAAAAAGAGTGTTTCAAACCTGAACTGTCAAAGGAAGGTTCAACTCTGGGATTTGAACGCAAACATCACAAAGAAGTTTCTGAGAATGCTTCCGTTTAGTTAGGTGCAGTTATCCCGTTTCCAACGAAATCCTCAGACAGGTCCAAATATCCACTTGCAGATGCTACAAAAAGTGTGTTTCAAACCCGCTCCATCCAAAGGAATGTTCAGCTCTGTGACTTCAACTCAATGATCCCAAAGAACTTTCTGAGAATGCTTCTGTCTTGTTTTTATATGAAGTTATTTCCTTTACTACGAGAGTCCTCAAAGAGGTCCAAATATCCACTTGCAGTTTCTACAAAAAGAGTGTTTCAAACCTGAACTATCAAAGAAAGGTTCAACACTGTGAGTTGAATGCAAACATCACGAAGAAAGTTCTGAGAATGCTTCTGTTTAGTGAGGTGCGGTTTATCCCGTTTCCAACGAAATCCTCAGAGAGGTCCAAATATCCACTTGCAGATGCTACAAAAAGTGTGTTTCAAACCCGCTCCATCCAAAGGAATGTTCAGCTCTGTGAGTTCAACTCAATGATCCCAAAGAATTTTCTGAGAATGCTTCTGTCTTGTTTTTATATGAAGTTATTTCCTTTACTATGAGAGTCCTCAAAGAGGTCCAAATATCCACTTGCAGTTTCTACAAAAAGAGTGTTTCAAACCTGAACTATCAAAGAAAGGTTCAACACTGTGAGTTGAATGCAAACATCACGAAGAAAGTTCTGAGAATGCTTCTGTTTAGTGAGGTGCGGTTTATCCCGTTTCCAACGAAATCCTCAGAGAGGTCCAAATATCCACTTGCAGTTTCTACAAAAAGAGTGTTTCAACCCTGAACTTTCCAAGGAAGGTTCAAATCTGGGATTTGAACGCAAGCATCACAAAGAAGATTCTGAGACTGCTTCTGTTTAGTTAGCTGAAATTATCCCGTTTCCAACGAAATCCTCAGAGAGGTCCAAATATCCACTTGCAGTTTCTACAAAAAGAGTGTTTCAAACCTGAACTATCAAAGAAAGGTTCAACACTGTGAGTTGAATACAAACATCACGAAGAAAGTTCTGAGAATGCTTCAGTTTAGTGAGGTGCGGTTTTTCCCGTTTCCAACGAAATCCTCAGAGGGGTCAAATTATCCACTTGCAGTTTCTACAAAAAGAGTGTTTCAAACCTGAACTATCAAAGAATGGTTCAACACTGTGAGTTGAATGCAAACATCTCGAAGAAGGTTCTGAGAATGCTACTGTCTAGCTTTTACATGAAGTTATTTCCTTTACTACCATGGGCCTCCAAGCGGTCCATATCTCCACTTGCAGATTCTACAAAAAGAGAGTTTCCAAACTGCTCTGTCAAAGGGAATGTTCCACTCTGTGACTTGAATGCAATCATCCCAAAGTAGTTTCTGAGAATGCTTCTATCTAGTTTCTACGGGAAGATATTTCCTTTTCCACCACAGGCCTCAAAGCCCTCCAAATGTCCACTTGCAGATTCTAGAAAAAGAGTGTTTCAAAGCTTCCCTCTCATAAGGAAAGTTCAACTCTGTGAGTTGAATGCAAACATCACAAAGAAGTTTCTGAGAATGCTTCTGTTTAGCTTTTCTGTGAAGAGTATCCCGTTTCCAACGAAATCTTCAAAGCGGTCCAAATATCCACTTGCAGATTCCACAGAAAGAGTGTTTGGAAACTGCTGTTTGAAAAGGAACCTTCAACTCTGTGAGGTGAATGCAATCATCACAAAGAAGTTTCTGACAATGCTTCTCTCTGGTTTCTATGTGACGATAATTCGTTTTCCACCACATGCCTGAAAGCTCTCCAAATGTCCACTTGCAGACACTACGAAAAGAATGTTTCAGAACTGCTCTATGAAAAGCAGTGTGAAACTCTGTGAGTTGAACACCAACATCACAGAGAAGTTTCAGAGAATGCTTCTGTTTAGTTTTTATGTGAAGATATTCCCGTTTCCAAAGAAATCTTCAAAGAGGTCCACATATCCACTTGCAGATTCCACAGAAAGAGAGTTTCAAAACTGCTGTCTCCATAGGAGTGTTCAGCTCTGTGAGTTGAATGCAATCATCACAGAGAAGTTTCTGAGAAGGCTTCCGTCTAGATTTTAAGTGACGATATACGCGTTTCGAACGAAGGCCACAGAGTGGTCCAAATATCCACTTGCAGATCCTACAAAAAGAGTGTTTCAAACCTGAACTGTCAAAGGAAGGTTCAACTCTGGGATTTGAACGCAAACATCACAAAGAAGTTTCTGAGAATGCTTCCGTTTAGTTAGGTGCAGTTATCCCGTTTCCAACGAAATCCTCAGACAGGTCCAAATATCCACTTGCAGATGCTACAAAAAGTGTGCTTCAAACCCGCTCCATCCAAAGGAATGTTCAGCTCTGTGACTTCAACTCAATGATCCCAAAGAACTTTCTGAGAATGCTTCTGTCTTGTTTTTATATGAAGTTATTTCCTTTACTACGAGAGTCCTCAAAGAGGTCCAAATATCCACTTGCAGTTTCTACAAAAAGAGTGTTTCAAACCTGAACTATCAAAGAAAGGTTCAACACTGTGAGTTGAATGCAAACATCACGAAGAAAGTTCTGAGAATGCTTCTGTTTAGTGAGGTGCGGTTTATCCCGTTTCCAACGAAATCCTCAGAGAGGTCTAAATATCCACTTGCAGATGCTACAAAAAGTGTGTTTCAAACCCGCTCCATCCAAAGGAATGTTCAGCTCTGTGACTTCAACTCAATGATCCCAAAGAATTTTCTGAGAATGCTTCTGTCTTGTTTTTATATGAAGTTATTTCCTTTACTACGAGAGTCCTCAAAGAGGTCCAAATATCCACTTGCAGTTTCTACAAAAAGAGTGTTTCAAACCTGAACTATCAAAGAAAGGTTCAACACTGTGAGTTGAATGCAAACATCACGAAGAAAGTTCTGAGAATGCTTCTGTTTAGTGAGGTGCGGTTTATCCCGTTTCCAACGAAATCCTCAGAGAGGTCCAAATATCCACTTGCAGATGCTACAAAAAGTGTGTTTCAAACCCGCTCCATCCAAAGGAATGTTCAGCTCTGTGACTTCAACTCAATGATCCCAAAGAATTTTCTGAGAATGCTTCTGTCTTGTTTTTATATGAAGTTATTTCCTTTACTACGAGAGTCCTCAAAGAGGTCCAAATATCCACTTGCAGTTTCTACAAAAAGAGTGTTTCAAACCTGAACTATCAAAGAAAGTTTCAACACTGTGAGTTGAATGCAAACATCACGAAGAAAGTTCTGAGAATGCTTCTGTTTAGTGAGGTGCGGTTTATCCCGTTTCCAACGAAATCCTCAGAGAGGTCCAAATATCCACTTGCAGTTTCTACAAAAAGAGTGTTTCAACCCTGAACTTTCCAAGGAAGGTTCAAATCTGGGATTTGAACGCAAGCATCACAAAGAAGATTCTGAGACTGCTTCTGTTTAGTTAGCTGAAATTATCCCGTTTCCAACGAAATCCTCAGAGAGGTCCAAATATCCACTTGCAGTTTCTACAAAAAGAGTGTTTCAAACCTGAACTATCAAAGAAAGGTTCAACACTGTGAGTTGAATACAAACATCACGAAGAAAGTTCTGAGAATGCTTCAGTTTAGTGAGGTGCGGTTTTTCCCGTTTCCAACGAAATCCTCAGAGGGGTCAAATTATCCACTTGCAGTTTCTACAAAAAGAGTGTTTCAAACCTGAACTATCAAAGAATGGTTCAACACTGTGAGTTGAATGCAAACATCTCGAAGAAGGTTCTGAGAATGCTACTGTCTAGCTTTTACATGAAGTTATTTCCTTTACTACCATGGGCCTCCAAGCGGTCCATATCTCCACTTGCAGATTCTACAAAAAGAGAGTTTCCAAACTGCTCTGTCAAAGGGAATGTTCCACTCTGTGACTTGAATGCAATCATCCCAAAGTAGTTTCTGAGAATGCTTCTATCTAGTTTCTACGGGAAGATATTTCCTTTTCCACCACAGGCCTCAAAGCCCTCCAAATGTCCACTTGCAGATTCTAGAAAAAGAGTGTTTCAAAGCTTCCCTCTCATAAGGAAAGTTCAACTCTGTGAGTTGAATGCAAACATCACAAAGAAGTTTCTGAGAATGCTTCTGTTTAGCTTTTCTGTGAAGAGTATCCCGTTTCCAACGAAATCTTCAAAGCGGTCCAAATATCCACTTGCAGATTCCACAGAAAGAGTGTTTGGAAACTGCTGTTTGAAAAGGAACCTTCAACTCTGTGAGGTGAATGCAATCATCACAAAGAAGTTTCTGACAATGCTTCTCTCTGGTTTCTATGTGACGATAATTCGTTTTCCACCACATGCCTGAAAGCTCTCCAAATGTCCACTTGCAGACACTACGAAAAGAATGTTTCAGAACTGCTCTATGAAAAGCAGTGTGAAACTCTGTGAGTTGAACACCAACATCACAGAGAAGTTTCAGAGAATGCTTCTGTTTAGTTTTTATGTGAAGATATTCCCGTTTCCAAAGAAATCTTCAAAGAGGTCCACATATCCACTTGCAGATTCCACAGAAAGAGAGTTTCAAAACTGCTGTCTCCATAGGAGTGTTCAGCTCTGTGAGTTGAATGCAATCATCACAGAGAAGTTTCTGAGAAGGCTTCCGTCTAGATTTTAAGTGACGATATACGCGTTTCGAACGAAGGCCACAGAGTGGTCCAAATATCCACTTGCAGATCCTACAAAAAGAGTGTTTCAAACCTGAACTGTCAAAGGAAGGTTCAACTCTGGGATTTGAACGCAAACATCACAAAGAAGTTTCTGAGAATGCTTCCGTTTAGTTAGGTGCAGTTATCCCGTTTCCAACGAAATCCTCAGACAGGTCCAAATATCCACTTGCAGATGCTACAAAAAGTGTGTTTCAAACCCGCTCCATCCAAAGGAATGTTCAGCTCTGTGACTTCAACTCAATGATCCCAAAGAACTTTCTGAGAATGCTTCTGTCTTGTTTTTATATGAAGTTATTTCCTTTACTACGAGAGTCCTCAAAGAGGTCCAAATATCCACTTGCAGTTTCTACAAAAAGAGTGTTTCAAACCTGAACTATCAAAGAAAGGTTCAACACTGTGAGTTGAATGCAAACATCACGAAGAAAGTTCTGAGAATGCTTCTGTTTAGTGAGGTGCGGTTTATCCCGTTTCCAACGAAATCCTCAGAGAGGTCCAAATATCCACTTGCGGATGCTACAAAAAGTGTGTTTCAAACCCGCTCCATCCAAAGGAATGTTCAGCTCTGTGAGTTCAACTCAATGATCCCAAAGAATTTTCTGAGAATGCTTCTGTCTTGTTTTTATATGAAGTTATTTCCTTTACTACGAGAGTCCTCAAAGAGGTCCAAATATCCACTTGCAGTTTCTACAAAAAGAGTGTTTCAAACCTGAACTATCAAAGAAAGGTTCAACACTGTGAGTTGAATGCAAACATCACGAAGAAAGTTCTGAGAATGCTTCTGTTTAGTGAGGTGCGGTTTATCCCGTTTCCAACGAAATCCTCAGAGAGGTCCAAATATCCACTTGCAGTTTCTACAAAAAGAGTGTTTCAACCCTGAACTTTCCAAGGAAGGTTCAAATCTGGGATTTGAACGCAAGCATCACAAAGAAGATTCTGAGACTGCTTCTGTTTAGTTAGCTGAAATTATCCCGTTTCCAACGAAATCCTCAGAGAGGTCCAAATATCCACTTGCAGTTTCTACAAAAAGAGTGTTTCAAACCTGAACTATCAAAGAAAGGTTCAACACTGTGAGTTGAATACAAACATCACGAAGAAAGTTCTGAGAATGCTTCAGTTTAGTGAGGTGCGGTTTTTCCCGTTTCCAACGAAATCCTCAGAGGGGTCAAATTATCCACTTGCAGTTTCTACAAAAAGAGTGTTTCAAACCTGAACTATCAAAGAATGGTTCAACACTGTGAGTTGAATGCAAACATCTCGAAGAAGGTTCTGAGAATGCTACTGTCTAGCTTTTACATGAAGTTATTTCCTTTACTACCATGGGCCTCCAAGCGGTCCATATCTCCACTTGCAGATTCTACAAAAAGAGAGTTTCCAAACTGCTCTGTCAAAGGGAATATTCCACTCTGTGACTTGAATGCAATCATCCCAAAGTAGTTTCTGAGAATGCTTCTATCTAGTTTCTACGGGAAGATATTTCCTTTTCCACCACAGGCCTCAAAGCCCTCCAAATGTCCACTTGCAGATTCTAGAAAAAGAGTGTTTCAAAGCTTCCCTCTCATAAGGAAAGTTCAACTCTGTGAGTTGAATGCAAACATCACAAAGAAGTTTCTGAGAATGCTTCTGTTTAGCTTTTCTGTGAAGAGTATCCCGTTTCCAACGAAATCTTCAAAGCGGTCCAAATATCCACTTGCAGATTCCACAGAAAGAGTGTTTGGAAACTGCTGTTTGAAAAGGAACCTTCAACTCTGTGAGGTGAATGCAATCATCACAAAGAAGTTTCTGACAATGCTTCTCTCTGGTTTCTATGTGACGATAATTCGTTTTCCACCACATGCCTGAAAGCTCTCCAAATGTCCACTTGCAGACACTACGAAAAGAATGTTTCAGAACTGCTCTATGAAAAGCAGTGTGAAACTCTGTGAGTTGAACACCAACATCACAGAGAAGTTTCAGAGAATGCTTCTGTTTAGTTTTTATGTGAAGATATTCCCGTTTCCAAAGAAATCTTCAAAGAGGTCCACATATCCACTTGCAGATTCCACAGAAAGAGAGTTTCAAAACTGCTGTCTCCATAGGAGTGTTCAGCTCTGTGAGTTGAATGCAATCATCACAGAGAAGTTTCTGAGAAGGCTTCCGTCTAGATTTTAAGTGACGATATACGCGTTTCGAACGAAGGCCACAGAGTGGTCCAAATATCCACTTGCAGATCCTACAAAAAGAGTGTTTCAAACCTGAACTGTCAAAGGAAGGTTCAACTCTGGGATTTGAACGCAAACATCACAAAGAAGTTTCTGAGAATGCTTCCGTTTAGTTAGGTGCAGTTATCCCGTTTCCAACGAAATCCTCAGACAGGTCCAAATATCCACTTGCAGATGCTACAAAAAGTGTGTTTCAAACCCGCTCCATCCAAAGGAATGTTCAGCTCTGTGACTTCAACTCAATGATCCCAAAGAACTTTCTGAGAATGCTTCTGTCTTGTTTTTATATGAAGTTATTTCCTTTACTACGAGAGTCCTCAAAGAGGTCCAAATATCCACTTGCAGTTTCTACAAAAAGAGTGTTTCAAACCTGAACTATCAAAGAAAGGTTCAACACTGTGAGTTGAATGCAAACATCACGAAGAAAGTTCTGAGAATGCTTCTGTTTAGTGAGGTGCGGTTTATCCCGTTTCCAACGAAATCCTCAGAGAGGTCCAAATATCCACTTGCAGATGCTACAAAAAGTGTGTTTCAAACCCGCTCCATCCAAAGGAATGTTCAGCTCTGTGACTTCAACTCAATGATCCCAAAGAATTTTCTGAGAATGCTTCTGTCTTGTTTTTATATGAAGTTATTTCCTTTACTACGAGAGTCCTCAAAGAGGTCCAAATATCCACTTGCAGTTTCTACAAAAAGAGTGTTTCAAACCTGAACTATCAAAGAAAGGTTCAACACTGTGAGTTGAATGCAAACATCACGAAGAAAGTTCTGAGAATGCTTCTGTTTAGTGAGGTGCGGTTTATCCCGTTTCCAACGAAATCCTCAGAGAGGTCCAAATATCCACTTGCAGTTTCTACAAAAAGAGTGTTTCAACCCTGAACTTTCCAAGGAAGGTTCAAATCTGGGATTTGAACGCAAGCATCACAAAGAAGATTCTGAGACTGCTTCTGTTTAGTTAGCTGAAATTATCCCGTTTCCAACGAAATCCTCAGAGAGGTCCAAATATCCACTTGCAGTTTCTACAAAAAGAGTGTTTCAAACCTGAACTATCAAAGAAAGGTTCAACACTGTGAGTTGAATACAAACATCACGAAGAAAGTTCTGAGAATGCTTCAGTTTAGTGAGGTGCGGTTTTTCCCGTTTCCAACGAAATCCTCAGAGGGGTCAAATTATCCACTTGCAGTTTCTACAAAAAGAGTGTTTCAAACCTGAACTATCAAAGAATGGTTCAACACTGTGAGTTGAATGCAAACATCTCGAAGAAGGTTCTGAGAATGCTACTGTCTAGCTTTTACATGAAGTTATTTCCTTTACTACCATGGGCCTCCAAGCGGTCCATATCTCCACTTGCAGATTCTACAAAAAGAGAGTTTCCAAACTGCTCTGTCAAAGGGAATGTTCCACTCTGTGACTTGAATGCAATCATCCCAAAGTAGTTTCTGAGAATGCTTCTATCTAGTTTCTACGGGAAGATATTTCCTTTTCCACCACAGGCCTCAAAGCCCTCCAAATGTCCACTTGCAGATTCTAGAAAAAGAGTGTTTCAAAGCTTCCCTCTCATAAGGAAAGTTCAACTCTGTGAGTTGAATGCAAACATCACAAAGAAGTTTCTGAGAATGCTTCTGTTTAGCTTTTCTGTGAAGAGTATCCCGTTTCCAACGAAATCTTCAAAGCGGTCCAAATATCCACTTGCAGATTCCACAGAAAGAGTGTTTGGAAACTGCTGTTTGAAAAGGAACCTTCAACTCTGTGAGGTGAATGCAATCATCACAAAGAAGTTTCTGACAATGCTTCTCTCTGGTTTCTATGTGACGATAATTCGTTTTCCACCACATGCCTGAAAGCTCTCCAAATGTCCACTTGCAGACACTACGAAAAGAATGTTTCAGAACTGCTCTATGAAAAGCAGTGTGAAACTCTGTGAGTTGAACACCAACATCACAGAGAAGTTTCAGAGAATGCTTCTGTTTAGTTTTTATGTGAAGATATTCCCGTTTCCAAAGAAATCTTCAAAGAGGTCCACATATCCACTTGCAGATTCCACAGAAAGAGAGTTTCAAAACTGCTGTCTCCATAGGAGTGTTCAGCTCTGTGAGTTGAATGCAATCATCACAGAGAAGTTTCTGAGAAGGCTTCCGTCTAGATTTTAAGTGACGATATACGCGTTTCGAACGAAGGCCACAGAGTGGTCCAAATATCCACTTGCAGATCCTACAAAAAGAGTGTTTCAAACCTGAACTGTCAAAGGAAGGTTCAACTCTGGGATTTGAACGCAAACATCACAAAGAAGTTTCTGAGAATGCTTCCGTTTAGTTAGGTGCAGTTATCCCGTTTCCAACGAAATCCTCAGACAGGTCCAAATATCCACTTGCAGATGCTACAAAAAGTGTGTTTCAAACCCGCTCCATCCAAAGGAATGTTCAGCTCTGTGACTTCAACTCAATGATCCCAAAGAATTTTCTGAGAATGCTTCTGTCTTGTTTTTATATGAAGTTATTTCCTTTACTACGAGAGTCCTCAAAGAGGTCCAAATATCCACTTGCAGTTTCTACAAAAAGAGTGTTTCAAACCTGAACTATCAAAGAAAGGTTCAACACTGTGAGTTGAATGCAAACATCACGAAGAAAGTTCTGAGAATGCTTCTGTTTAGTGAGGTGCGGTTTATCCCGTTTCCAACGAAATCCTCAGAGAGGTCCAAATATCCACTTGCGGATGCTACAAAAAGTGTGTTTCAAACCCGCTCCATCCAAAGGAATGTTCAGCTCTGTGAGTTCAACTCAATGATCCCAAAGAATTTTCTGAGAATGCTTCTGTCTTGTTTTTATATGAAGTTATTTCCTTTACTACGAGAGTCCTCAAAGAGGTCCAAATATCCACTTGCAGTTTCTACAAAAAGAGTGTTTCAAACCTGAACTATCAAAGAAAGGTTCAACACTGTGAGTTGAATGCAAACATCACGAAGAAAGTTCTGAGAATGCTTCTGTTTAGTGAGGTGCGGTTTATCCCGTTTCCAACGAAATCCTCAGAGAGGTCCAAATATCCACTTGCAGTTTCTACAAAAAGAGTGTTTCAACCCTGAACTTTCCAAGGAAGGTTCAAATCTGGGATTTGAACGCAAGCATCACAAAGAAGATTCTGAGACTGCTTCTGTTTAGTTAGCTGAAATTATCCCGTTTCCAACGAAATCCTCAGAGAGGTCCAAATATCCACTTGCAGTTTCTACAAAAAGAGTGTTTCAAACCTGAACTATCAAAGAAAGGTTCAACACTGTGAGTTGAATACAAACATCACGAAGAAAGTTCTGAGAATGCTTCAGTTTAGTGAGGTGCGGTTTTTCCCGTTTCCAACGAAATCCTCAGAGGGGTCAAATTATCCACTTGCAGTTTCTACAAAAAGAGTGTTTCAAACCTGAACTATCAAAGAATGGTTCAACACTGTGAGTTGAATGCAAACATCTCGAAGAAGGTTCTGAGAATGCTACTGTCTAGCTTTTACATGAAGTTATTTCCTTTACTACCATGGGCCTCCAAGCGGTCCATATCTCCACTTGCAGATTCTACAAAAAGAGAGTTTCCAAACTGCTCTGTCAAAGGGAATATTCCACTCTGTGACTTGAATGCAATCATCCCAAAGTAGTTTCTGAGAATGCTTCTATCTAGTTTCTACGGGAAGATATTTCCTTTTCCACCACAGGCCTCAAAGCCCTCCAAATGTCCACTTGCAGATTCTAGAAAAAGAGTGTTTCAAAGCTTCCCTCTCATAAGGAAAGTTCAACTCTGTGAGTTGAATGCAAACATCACAAAGAAGTTTCTGAGAATGCTTCTGTTTAGCTTTTCTGTGAAGAGTATCCCGTTTCCAACGAAATCTTCAAAGCGGTCCAAATATCCACTTGCAGATTCCACAGAAAGAGTGTTTGGAAACTGCTGTTTGAAAAGGAACCTTCAACTCTGTGAGGTGAATGCAATCATCACAAAGAAGTTTCTGACAATGCTTCTCTCTGGTTTCTATGTGACGATAATTCGTTTTCCACCACATGCCTGAAAGCTCTCCAAATGTCCACTTGCAGACACTACGAAAAGAATGTTTCAGAACTGCTCTATGAAAAGCAGTGTGAAACTCTGTGAGTTGAACACCAACATCACAGAGAAGTTTCAGAGAATGCTTCTGTTTAGTTTTTATGTGAAGATATTCCCGTTTCCAAAGAAATCTTCAAAGAGGTCCACATATCCACTTGCAGATTCCACAGAAAGAGAGTTTCAAAACTGCTGTCTCCATAGGAGTGTTCAGCTCTGTGAGTTGAATGCAATCATCACAGAGAAGTTTCTGAGAAGGCTTCCGTCTAGATTTTAAGTGACGATATACGCGTTTCGAACGAAGGCCACAGAGTGGTCCAAATATCCACTTGCAGATCCTACAAAAAGAGTGTTTCAAACCTGAACTGTCAAAGGAAGGTTCAACTCTGGGATTTGAACGCAAACATCACAAAGAAGTTTCTGAGAATGCTTCCGTTTAGTTAGGTGCAGTTATCCCGTTTCCAACGAAATCCTCAGACAGGTCCAAATATCCACTTGCAGATGCTACAAAAAGTGTGTTTCAAACCCGCTCCATCCAAAGGAATGTTCAGCTCTGTGACTTCAACTCAATGATCCCAAAGAACTTTCTGAGAATGCTTCTGTCTTGTTTTTATATGAAGTTATTTCCTTTACTACGAGAGTCCTCAAAGAGGTCCAAATATCCACTTGCAGTTTCTACAAAAAGAGTGTTTCAAACCTGAACTATCAAAGAAAGGTTCAACACTGTGAGTTGAATGCAAACATCACGAAGAAAGTTCTGAGAATGCTTCTGTTTAGTGAGGTGCGGTTTATCCCGTTTCCAACGAAATCCTCAGAGAGGTCCAAATATCCACTTGCAGATGCTACAAAAAGTGTGTTTCAAACCCGCTCCATCCAAAGGAATGTTCAGCTCTGTGAGTTCAACTCAATGATCCCAAAGAATTTTCTGAGAATGCTTCTGTCTTGTTTTTATATGAAGTTATTTCCTTTACTACGAGAGTCCTCAAAGAGGTCCAAATATCCACTTGCAGTTTCTACAAAAAGAGTGTTTCAAACCTGAACTATCAAAGAAAGGTTCAACACTGTGAGTTGAATGCAAACATCACGAAGAAAGTTCTGAGAATGCTTCTGTTTAGTGAGGTGCGGTTTATCCCGTTTCCAACGAAATCCTCAGAGAGGTCCAAATATCCACTTGCAGTTTCTACAAAAAGAGTGTTTCAACCCTGAACTTTCCAAGGAAGGTTCAAATCTGGGATTTGAACGCAAGCATCACAAAGAAGATTCTGAGACTGCTTCTGTTTAGTTAGCTGAAATTATCCCGTTTCCAACGAAATCCTCAGAGAGGTCCAAATATCCACTTGCAGTTTCTACAAAAAGAGTGTTTCAAACCTGAACTATCAAAGAAAGGTTCAACACTGTGAGTTGAATACAAACATCACGAAGAAAGTTCTGAGAATGCTTCAGTTTAGTGAGGTGCGGTTTTTCCCGTTTCCAACGAAATCCTCAGAGGGGTCAAATTATCCACTTGCAGTTTCTACAAAAAGAGTGTTTCAAACCTGAACTATCAAAGAATGGTTCAACACTGTGAGTTGAATGCAAACATCTCGAAGAAGGTTCTGAGAATGCTACTGTCTAGCTTTTACATGAAGTTATTTCCTTTACTACCATGGGCCTCCAAGCGGTCCATATCTCCACTTGCAGATTCTACAAAAAGAGAGTTTCCAAACTGCTCTGTCAAAGGGAATGTTCCACTCTGTGACTTGAATGCAATCATCCCAAAGTAGTTTCTGAGAATGCTTCTATCTAGTTTCTACGGGAAGATATTTCCTTTTCCACCACAGGCCTCAAAGCCCTCCAAATGTCCACTTGCAGATTCTAGAAAAAGAGTGTTTCAAAGCTTCCCTCTCATAAGGAAAGTTCAACTCTGTGAGTTGAATGCAAACATCACAAAGAAGTTTCTGAGAATGCTTCTGTTTAGCTTTTCTGTGAAGAGTATCCCGTTTCCAACGAAATCTTCAAAGCGGTCCAAATATCCACTTGCAGATTCCACAGAAAGAGTGTTTGGAAACTGCTGTTTGAAAAGGAACCTTCAACTCTGTGAGGTGAATGCAATCATCACAAAGAAGTTTCTGACAATGCTTCTCTCTGGTTTCTATGTGACGATAATTCGTTTTCCACCACATGCCTGAAAGCTCTCCAAATGTCCACTTGCAGACACTACGAAAAGAATGTTTCAGAACTGCTCTATGAAAAGCAGTGTGAAACTCTGTGAGTTGAACACCAACATCACAGAGAAGTTTCAGAGAATGCTTCTGTTTAGTTTTTATGTGAAGATATTCCCGTTTCCAAAGAAATCTTCAAAGAGGTCCACATATCCACTTGCAGATTCCACAGAAAGAGAGTTTCAAAACTGCTGTCTCCATAGGAGTGTTCAGCTCTGTGAGTTGAATGCAATCATCACAGAGAAGTTTCTGAGAAGGCTTCCGTCTAGATTTTAAGTGACGATATACGCGTTTCGAACGAAGGCCACAGAGTGGTCCAAATATCCACTTGCAGATCCTACAAAAAGAGTGTTTCAAACCTGAACTGTCAAAGGAAGGTTCAACTCTGGGATTTGAACGCAAACATCACAAAGAAGTTTCTGAGAATGCTTCCGTTTAGTTAGGTGCAGTTATCCCGTTTCCAACGAAATCCTCAGACAGGTCCAAATATCCACTTGCAGATGCTACAAAAAGTGTGTTTCAAACCCGCTCCATCCAAAGGAATGTTCAGCTCTGTGACTTCAACTCAATGATCCCAAAGAACTTTCTGAGAATGCTTCTGTCTTGTTTTTATATGAAGTTATTTCCTTTACTACGAGAGTCCTCAAAGAGGTCCAAATATCCACTTGCAGTTTCTACAAAAAGAGTGTTTCAAACCTGAACTATCAAAGAAAGGTTCAACACTGTGAGTTGAATGCAAACATCACGAAGAAAGTTCTGAGAATGCTTCTGTTTAGTGAGGTGCGGTTTATCCCGTTTCCAACGAAATCCTCAGAGAGGTCCAAATATCCACTTGCAGTTTCTACAAAAAGAGTGTTTCAAACCCGCTCCATCCAAAGGAATGTTCAGCTCTGTGAGTTCAACTCAATGATCCCAAAGAATTTTCTGAGAATGCTTCTGTCTTGTTTTTATATGAAGTTATTTCCTTTACTACGAGAGTCCTCAAAGAGGTCCAAATATCCACTTGCAGTTTCTACAAAAAGAGTGTTTCAAACCTGAACTATCAAAGAAAGGTTCAACACTGTGAGTTGAATGCAAACATCACGAAGAAAGTTCTGAGAATGCTTCTGTTTAGTGAGGTGCGGTTTATCCCGTTTCCAACGAAATCCTCAGAGAGGTCCAAATATCCACTTGCAGTTTCTACAAAAAGAGTGTTTCAACCCTGAACTTTCCAAGGAAGGTTCAAATCTGGGATTTGAACGCAAGCATCACAAAGAAGATTCTGAGACTGCTTCTGTTTAGTTAGCTGAAATTATCCCGTTTCCAACGAAATCCTCAGAGAGGTCCAAATATCCACTTGCAGTTTCTACAAAAAGAGTGTTTCAAACCTGAACTATCAAAGAAAGGTTCAACACTGTGAGTTGAATACAAACATCACGAAGAAAGTTCTGAGAATGCTTCAGTTTAGTGAGGTGCGGTTTTTCCCGTTTCCAACGAAATCCTCAGAGGGGTCAAATTATCCACTTGCAGTTTCTACAAAAAGAGTGTTTCAAACCTGAACTATCAAAGAATGGTTCAACACTGTGAGTTGAATGCAAACATCTCGAAGAAGGTTCTGAGAATGCTACTGTCTAGCTTTTACATGAAGTTATTTCCTTTACTACCATGGGCCTCCAAGCGGTCCATATCTCCACTTGCAGATTCTACAAAAAGAGAGTTTCCAAACTGCTCTGTCAAAGGGAATGTTCCACTCTGTGACTTGAATGCAATCATCCCAAAGTAGTTTCTGAGAATGCTTCTATCTAGTTTCTACGGGAAGATATTTCCTTTTCCACCACAGGCCTCAAAGCCCTCCAAATGTCCACTTGCAGATTCTAGAAAAAGAGTGTTTCAAAGCTTCCCTCTCATAAGGAAAGTTCAACTCTGTGAGTTGAATGCAAACATCACAAAGAAGTTTCTGAGAATGCTTCTGTTTAGCTTTTCTGTGAAGAGTATCCCGTTTCCAACGAAATCTTCAAAGCGGTCCAAATATCCACTTGCAGATTCCACAGAAAGAGTGTTTGGAAACTGCTGTTTGAAAAGGAACCTTCAACTCTGTGAGGTGAATGCAATAATCACAAAGAAGTTTCTGACAATGCTTCTCTCTGGTTTCTATGTGACGATAATTCGTTTTCCACCACATGCCTGAAAGCTCTCCAAATGTCCACTTGCAGACACTACGAAAAGAATGTTTCAGAACTGCTCTATGAAAAGCAGTGTGAAACTCTGTGAGTTGAACACCAACATCACAGAGAAGTTTCAGAGAATGCTTCTGTTTAGTTTTTATGTGAAGATATTCCCGTTTCCAAAGAAATCTTCAAAGAGGTCCACATATCCACTTGCAGATTCCACAGAAAGAGAGTTTCAAAACTGCTGTCTCCATAGGAGTGTTCAGCTCTGTGAGTTGAATGCAATCATCACAGAGAAGTTTCTGAGAAGGCTTCCGTCTAGATTTTAAGTGACGATATACGCGTTTCGAACGAAGGCCACAGAGTGGTCCAAATATCCACTTGCAGATCCTACAAAAAGAGTGTTTCAAACCTGAACTGTCAAAGGAAGGTTCAACTCTGGGATTTGAACGCAAACATCACAAAGAAGTTTCTGAGAATGCTTCCGTTTAGTTAGGTGCAGTTATCCCGTTTCCAACGAAATCCTCAGACAGGTCCAAATATCCACTTGCAGATGCTACAAAAAGTGTGTTTCAAACCCGCTCCATCCAAAGGAATGTTCAGCTCTGTGACTTCAACTCAATGATCCCAAAGAACTTTCTGAGAATGCTTCTGTCTTGTTTTTATATGAAGTTATTTCCTTTACTACGAGAGTCCTCAAAGAGGTCCAAATATCCACTTGCAGTTTCTACAAAAAGAGTGTTTCAAACCTGAACTATCAAAGAAAGGTTCAACACTGTGAGTTGAATGCAAACATCACGAAGAAAGTTCTGAGAATGCTTCTGTTTAGTGAGGTGCGGTTTATCCCGTTTCCAACGAAATCCTCAGAGAGGTCCAAATATCCACTTGCAGTTTCTACAAAAAGAGTGTTTCAACCCTGAACTTTCCAAGGAAGGTTCAAATCTGGGATTTGAACGCAAGCATCACAAAGAAGATTCTGAGACTGCTTCTGTTTAGTTAGCTGAAATTATCCCGTTTCCAACGAAATCCTCAGAGAGGTCCAAATATCCACTTGCAGTTTCTACAAAAAGAGTGTTTCAAACCTGAACTATCAAAGAAAGGTTCAACACTGTGAGTTGAATACAAACATCACGAAGAAAGTTCTGAGAATGCTTCAGTTTAGTGAGGTGCGGTTTTTCCCGTTTCCAACGAAATCCTCAGAGGGGTCAAATTATCCACTTGCAGTTTCTACAAAAAGAGTGTTTCAAACCTGAACTATCAAAGAATGGTTCAACACTGTGAGTTGAATGCAAACATCTCGAAGAAGGTTCTGAGAATGCTACTGTCTAGGTTTTACATGAAGTTATTTCCTTTACTACCATGGGCCTCCAAGCGGTCCATATCTCCACTTGCAGATTCTACAAAAAGAGAGTTTCCAAACTGCTCTGTCAAAGGGAATGTTCCACTCTGTGACTTGAATGCAATCATCCCAAAGTAGTTTCTGAGAATGCTTCTATCTAGTTTCTACGGGAAGATATTTCCTTTTCCACCACAGGCCTCAAAGCCCTCCAAATGTCCACTTGCAGATTCTAGAAAAAGAGTGTTTCAAAGCTTCCCTCTCATAAGGAAAGTTCAACTCTGTGAGTTGAATGCAAACATCACAAAGAAGTTTCTGAGAATGCTTCTGTTTAGCTTTTCTGTGAAGAGTATCCCGTTTCCAACGAAATCTTCAAAGCGGTCCAAATATCCACTTGCAGATTCCACAGAAAGAGTGTTTGGAAACTGCTGTTTGAAAAGGAACCTTCAACTCTGTGAGGTGAATGCAATCATCACAAAGAAGTTTCTGACAATGCTTCTCTCTGGTTTCTATGTGACGATAATTCGTTTTCCACCACATGCCTGAAAGCTCTCCAAATGTCCACTTGCAGACACTACGAAAAGAATGTTTCAGAACTGCTCTATGAAAAGCAGTGTGAAACTCTGTGAGTTGAACACCAACATCACAGAGAAGTTTCAGAGAATGCTTCTGTTTAGTTTTTATGTGAAGATATTCCCGTTTCCAAAGAAATCTTCAAAGAGGTCCACATATCCACTTGCAGATTCCACAGAGAGTTTCAAAACTGCTGTCTCCATAGGAGTGTTCAGCTCTGTGAGTTGAATGCAATCATCACAGAGAAGTTTCTGAGAAGGCTTCCGTCTAGATTTTAAGTGACGATATACGCGTTTCGAACGAAGGCCACAGAGTGGTCCAAATATCCACTTGCAGATCCTACAAAAAGAGTGTTTCAAACCTGAACTGTCAAAGGAAGGTTCAACTCTGGGATTTGAACGCAAACATCACAAAGAAGTTTCTGAGAATGCTTCCGTTTAGTTAGGTGCAGTTATCCCGTTTCCAACGAAATCCTCAGACAGGTCCAAATATCCACTTGCAGATGCTACAAAAAGTGTGTTTCAAACCCGCTCCATCCAAAGGAATGTTCAGCTCTGTGACTTCAACTCAATGATCCCAAAGAACTTTCTGAGAATGCTTCTGTCTTGTTTTTATATGAAGTTATTTCCTTTACTACGAGAGTCCTCAAAGAGGTCCAAATATCCACTTGCAGTTTCTACAAAAAGAGTGTTTCAAACCTGAACTATCAAAGAAAGGTTCAACACTGTGAGTTGAATGCAAACATCACGAAGAAAGTTCTGAGAATGCTTCTGTTTAGTGAGGTGCGGTTTATCCCGTTTCCAACGAAATCCTCAGAGAGGTCCAAATATCCACTTGCAGATGCTACAAAAAGTGTGTTTCAAACCCGCTCCATCCAAAGGAATGTTCAGCTCTGTGACTTCAACTCAATGATCCCAAAGAATTTTCTGAGAATGCTTCTGTCTTGTTTTTATATGAAGTTATTTCCTTTACTACGAGAGTCCTCAAAGAGGTCCAAATATCCACTTGCAGTTTCTACAAAAAGAGTGTTTCAAACCTGAACTATCAAAGAAAGGTTCAACACTGTGAGTTGAATGCAAACATCACGAAGAAAGTTCTGAGAATGCTTCTGTTTAGTGAGGTGCGGTTTATCCCGTTTCCAACGAAATCCTCAGAGAGGTCCAAATATCCACTTGCAGTTTCTACAAAAAGAGTGTTTCAACCCTGAACTTTCCAAGGAAGGTTCAAATCTGGGATTTGAACGCAAGCATCACAAAGAAGATTCTGAGACTGCTTCTGTTTAGTTAGCTGAAATTATCCCGTTTCCAACGAAATCCTCAGAGAGGTCCAAATATCCACTTGCAGTTTCTACAAAAAGAGTGTTTCAAACCTGAACTATCAAAGAAAGGTTCAACACTGTGAGTTGAATACAAACATCACGAAGAAAGTTCTGAGAATGCTTCAGTTTAGTGAGGTGCGGTTTTTCCCGTTTCCAACGAAATCCTCAGAGGGGTCAAATTATCCACTTGCAGTTTCTACAAAAAGAGTGTTTCAAACCTGAACTATCAAAGAATGGTTCAACACTGTGAGTTGAATGCAAACATCTCGAAGAAGGTTCTGAGAATGCTACTGTCTAGCTTTTACATGAAGTTATTTCCTTTACTACCATGGGCCTCCAAGCGGTCCATATCTCCACTTGCAGATTCTACAAAAAGAGAGTTTCCAAACTGCTCTGTCAAAGGGAATGTTCCACTCTGTGACTTGAATGCAATCATCCCAAAGTAGTTTCTGAGAATGCTTCTATCTAGTTTCTACGGGAAGATATTTCCTTTTCCACCACAGGCCTCAAAGCCCTCCAAATGTCCACTTGCAGATTCTAGAAAAAGAGTGTTTCAAAGCTTCCCTCTCATAAGGAAAGTTCAACTCTGTGAGTTGAATGCAAACATCACAAAGAAGTTTCTGAGAATGCTTCTGTTTAGCTTTTCTGTGAAGAGTATCCCGTTTCCAACGAAATCTTCAAAGCGGTCCAAATATCCACTTGCAGATTCCACAGAAAGAGTGTTTGGAAACTGCTGTTTGAAAAGGAACCTTCAACTCTGTGAGGTGAATGCAATCATCACAAAGAAGTTTCTGACAATGCTTCTCTCTGGTTTCTATGTGACGATAATTCGTTTTCCACCACATGCCTGAAAGCTCTCCAAATGTCCACTTGCAGACACTACGAAAAGAATGTTTCAGAACTGCTCTATGAAAAGCAGTGTGAAACTCTGTGAGTTGAACACCAACATCACAGAGAAGTTTCAGAGAATGCTTCTGTTTAGTTTTTATGTGAAGATATTCCCGTTTCCAAAGAAATCTTCAAAGAGGTCCACATATCCACTTGCAGATTCCACAGAAAGAGAGTTTCAAAACTGCTGTCTCCATAGGAGTGTTCAGCTCTGTGAGTTGAATGCAATCATCACAGAGAAGTTTCTGAGAAGGCTTCCGTCTAGATTTTAAGTGACGATATACGCGTTTAGAACGAAGGCCACAGAGTGGTCCAAATATCCACTTGCAGATCCTACAAAAAGAGTGTTTCAAACCTGAACTGTCAAAGGAAGGTTCAACTCTGGGATTTGAACGCAAACATCACAAAGAAGTTTCTGAGAATGCTTCTGTTTAGTGAGGTGCGGTTTATCCCGTTTACAACGAAATCCTCAGAGAGGTCCAAATATCCACTTGCAGTTTCTACAAAAAGAGTGTTTCAACCCTGAACTTTCCAAGGAAGGTTCAAATCTGGGATTTGAACGCAAGCATCACAAAGAAGATTCTGAGACTGCTTCTGTTTAGTTAGCTGAAATTATCCCGTTTCCAACGAAATCCTCAGAGAGGTCCAAATATCCACTTGCAGTTTCTACAAAAAGAGTGTTTCAAACCTGAACTATCAAAGAAAGCTTCAACACTTTGAGTTGAATACAAACATCACGAAGAAAGTTCTGAGAATGCTTCAGTTTAGTGAGGTGCGGTTTTTCCCGTTTCCAACGAAATCCTCAGAGGGGTCAAATTATCCACTTGCAGTTTCTACAAAAAGAGTGTTTCAATCCTGAACTATCAAAGAAAGTTTCAACACTGTGAGTTGAATGCAAACATCACGAAGAAAGTTCTGAGAATGCTTCTGTTTAGTGAGGTGCGGTTTATCCCGTTTCCAACGAAATCCTCAGAGAGGTCCAAATATCCACTTGCAGATGCTACAAAAAGTGTGTTTCAAACCCGCTCCATCCAAAGGAATGTTCAGCTCTGTGACTTCAACTCAATGATCCCAAAGAATTTTCTGAGAATGCTTCTGTCTTGTTTTTATATGAAGTTATTTCCTTTACTACGAGAGTCCTCAAAGAGGTCCAAATATCCACTTGCAGTTTCTAGAAAAAGAGTGTTTCAAACCTGAACTATCAAAGAAAGGTTCAACACTGTGAGTTGAATGCAAACATCACGAAGAAAGTTCTGAGAATGCTTCTGTTTAGTGAGGTGCGGTTTATCCCGTTTCCAACGAAATCCTCAGAGAGGTCCAAATATCCACTTGCAGTTTCTACAAAAAGAGTGTTTCAACCCTGAACTTTCCAAGGAAGGTTCAAATCTGGGATTTGAACGCAAGCATCACAAAGAAGATTCTGAGACTGCTTCTGTTTAGTTAGCTGAAATTATCCCGTTTCCAACGAAATCCTCAGAGAGGTCCAAATATCCACTTGCAGTTTCTACAAAAAGAGTGTTTCAAACCTGAACTATCAAAGAAAGGTTCAACACTGTGAGTTGAATACAAACATCACGAAGAAAGTTCTGAGAATGCTTCAGTTTAGTGAGGTGCGGTTTTTCCCGTTTCCAACGAAATCCTCAGAGGGGTCAAATTATCCACTTGCAGTTTCTACAAAAAGAGTGTTTCAAACCTGAACTATCAAAGAATGGTTCAACACTGTGAGTTGAATGCAAACATCTCGAAGAAGGTTCTGAGAATGCTACTGTCTAGCTTTTACATGAAGTTATTTCCTTTACTACCATGGGCCTCCAAGCGGTCCATATCTCCACTTGCAGATTCTACAAAAAGAGAGTTTCCAAACTGCTCTGTCAAAGGGAATGTTCCACTCTGTGACTTGAATGCAATCATCCCAAAGTAGTTTCTGAGAATGCTTCTATCTAGTTTCTACGGGAAGATATTTCCTTTTCCACCACAGGCCTCAAAGCCCTCCAAATGTCCACTTGCAGATTCTAGAAAAAGAGTGTTTCAAAGCTTCCCTCTCATAAGGAAAGTTCAACTCTGTGAGTTGAATGCAAACATCACAAAGAAGTTTCTGAGAATGCTTCTGTTTAGCTTTTCTGTGAAGAGTATCCCGTTTCCAACGAAATCTTCAAAGCGGTCCAAATATCCACTTGCAGATTCCACAGAAAGAGTGTTTGGAAACTGCTGTTTGAAAAGGAACCTTCAACTCTGTGAGGTGAATGCAATCATCACAAAGAAGTTTCTGACAATGCTTCTCTCTGGTTTCTATGTGACGATAATTCGTTTTCCACCACATGCCTGAAAGCTCTCCAAATGTCCACTTGCAGACACTACGAAAAGAATGTTTCAGAACTGCTCTATGAAAAGCAGTGTGAAACTCTGTGAGTTGAACACCAACATCACAGAGAAGTTTCAGAGAATGCTTCTGTTTAGTTTTTATGTGAAGATATTCCCGTTTCCAAAGAAATCTTCAAAGAGGTCCACATATCCACTTGCAGATTCCACAGAAAGAGAGTTTCAAAACTGCTGTCTCCATAGGAGTGTTCAAGTCTGTGAGTTGAATGCAATCATCACAGAGAAGTTTCTGAGAAGGCTTCCGTCTAGATTTTAAGTGACGATATACGCGTTTCGAACGAAGGCCACAGAGTGGTCCAAATATCCACTTGCAGATCCTACAAAAAGAGTGTTTCAAACCTGAACTGTCAAAGGAAGGTTCAACTCTGGGATTTGAACGCAAACATCACAAAGAAGTTTCTGAGAATGCTTCCGTTTAGTTAGGTGCAGTTATCCCGTTTCCAACGAAATCCTCAGACAGGTCCAAATATCCACTTGCAGATGCTACAAAAAGTGTGTTTCAAACCCGCTCCATCCAAAGGAATGTTCAGCTCTGTGACTTCAACTCAATGATCCCAAAGAACTTTCTGAGAATGCTTCTGTCTTGTTTTTATATGAAGTTATTTCCTTTACTACGAGAGTCCTCAAAGAGGTCCAAATATCCACTTGCAGTTTCTACAAAAAGAGTGTTTCAAACCTGAACTATCAAAGAAAGGTTCAACACTGTGAGTTGAATGCAAACATCACGAAGAAAGTTCTGAGAATGCTTCTGTTTAGTGAGGTGCGGTTTATCCCGTTTCCAACGAAATCCTCAGAGAGGTCCAAATATCCACTTGCAGATGCTACAAAAAGTGTGTTTCAAACCCGCTCCATCCAAAGGAATGTTCAGCTCTGTGACTTCAACTCAATGATCCCAAAGAATTTTCTGAGAATGCTTCTGTCTTGTTTTTATATGAAGTTATTTCCTTTACTACGAGAGTCCTCAAAGAGGTCCAAATATCCACTTGCAGTTTCTACAAAAAGAGTGTTTCAAACCTGAACTATCAAAGAAAGGTTCAACACTGTGAGTTGAATGCAAACATCACGAAGAAAGTTCTGAGAATGCTTCTGTTTAGTGAGGTGCGGTTTATCCCGTTTCCAACGAAATCCTCAGAGAGGTCCAAATATCCACTTGCAGTTTCTACAAAAAGAGTGTTTCAACCCTGAACTTTCCAAGGAAGGTTCAAATCTGGGATTTGAACGCAAGCATCACAAAGAAGATTCTGAGACTGCTTCTGTTTAGTTAGCTGAAATTATCCCGTTTCCAACGAAATCCTCAGAGAGGTCCAAATATCCACTTGCAGTTTCTACAAAAAGAGTGTTTCAAACCTGAACTATCAAAGAAAGGTTCAACACTGTGAGTTGAATACAAACATCACGAAGAAAGTTCTGAGAATGCTTCAGTTTAGTGAGGTGCGGTTTTTCCCGTTTCCAACGAAATCCTCAGAGGGGTCAAATTATCCACTTGCAGTTTCTACAAAAAGAGTGTTTCAAACCTGAACTATCAAAGAATGGTTCAACACTGTGAGTTGAATGCAAACATCTCGAAGAAGGTTCTGAGAATGCTACTGTCTAGCTTTTACATGAAGTTATTTCCTTTACTACCATGGGCCTCCAAGCGGTCCATATCTCCACTTGCAGATTCTACAAAAAGAGAGTTTCCAAACTGCTCTGTCAAAGGGAATGTTCCACTCTGTGACTTGAATGCAATCATCCCAAAGTAGTTTCTGAGAATGCTTCTATCTAGTTTCTACGGGAAGATATTTCCTTTTCCACCACAGGCCTCAAAGCCCTCCAAATGTCCACTTGCAGATTCTAGAAAAAGAGTGTTTCAAAGCTTCCCTCTCATAAGGAAAGTTCAACTCTGTGAGTTGAATGCAAACATCACAAAGAAGTTTCTGAGAATGCTTCTGTTTAGCTTTTCTGTGAAGAGTATCCCGTTTCCAGCGAAATCTTCAAAGCGGTCCAAATATCCACTTGCAGATTCCACAGAAAGAGTGTTTGGAAACTGCTGTTTGAAAAGGAACCTTCAACTCTGTGAGGTGAATGCAATCATCACAAAGAAGTTTCTGACAATGCTTCTCTCTGGTTTCTATGTGACGATAATTCGTTTTCCACCACATGCCTGAAAGCTCTCCAAATGTCCACTTGCAGACACTACGAAAAGAATGTTTCAGAACTGCTCTATGAAAAGCAGTGTGAAACTCTGTGAGTTGAACACCAACATCACAGAGAAGTTTCAGAGAATGCTTCTGTTTAGTTTTTATGTGAAGATATTCCCGTTTCCAAAGAAATCTTCAAAGAGGTCCACATATCCACTTGCAGATTCCACAGAAAGAGAGTTTCAAAACTGCTGTCTCCATAGGAGTGTTCAGCTCTGTGAGTTGAATGCAATCATCACAGAGAAGTTTCTGAGAAGGCTTCCGTCTAGATTTTAAGTGACGATATACGCGTTTCGAACGAAGGCCACAGAGTGGTCCAAATATCCACTTGCAGATCCTACAAAAAGAGTGTTTCAAACCTGAACTGTCAAAGGAAGGTTCAACTCTGGGATTTGAACGCAAACATCACAAAGAAGTTTCTGAGAATGCTTCTGTTTAGTGAGGTGCGGTTTATCCCGTTTACAACGAAATCCTCAGAGAGGTCCAAATATCCACTTGCAGTTTCTACAAAAAGAGTGTTTCAACCCTGAACTTTCCAAGGAAGGTTCAAATCTGGGATTTGAACGCAAGCATCACAAAGAAGATTCTGAGACTGCTTCTGTTTAGTTAGCTGAAATTATCCCGTTTCCAACGAAATCCTCAGAGAGGTCCAAATATCCACTTGCAGTTTCTACAAAAAGAGTGTTTCAAACCTGAACTATCAAAGAAAGCTTCAACACTTTGAGTTGAATACAAACATCACGAAGAAAGTTCTGAGAATGCTTCAGTTTAGTGAGGTGCGGTTTTTCCCGTTTCCAACGAAATCCTCAGAGGGGTCAAATTATCCACTTGCAGTTTCTACAAAAAGAGTGTTTCAATCCTGAACTATCAAAGAAAGTTTCAACACTGTGAGTTGAATGCAAACATCACGAAGAAAGTTCTGAGAATGCTTCTGTTTAGTGAGGTGCGGTTTATCCCGTTTCCAACGAAATCCTCAGAGAGGTCCAAATATCCACTTGCAGATGCTACAAAAAGTGTGTTTCAAACCCGCTCCATCCAAAGGAATGTTCAGCTCTGTGACTTCAACTCAATGATCCCAAAGAATTTTCTGAGAATGCTTCTGTCTTGTTTTTATATGAAGTTATTTCCTTTACTACGAGAGTCCTCAAAGAGGTCCAAATATCCACTTGCAGTTTCTACAAAAAGAGTGTTTCAAACCTGAACTATCAAAGAAAGGTTCAACACTGTGAGTTGAATGCAAACATCACGAAGAAAGTTCTGAGAATGCTTCTGTTTAGTGAGGTGCGGTTTATCCCGTTTCCAACGAAATCCTCAGAGAGGTCCAAATATCCACTTGCAGTTTCTACAAAAAGAGTGTTTCAACCCTGAACTTTCCAAGGAAGGTTCAAATCTGGGATTTGAACGCAAGCATCACAAAGAAGATTCTGAGACTGCTTCTGTTTAGTTAGCTGAAATTATCCCGTTTCCAACGAAATCCTCAGAGAGGTCCAAATATCCACTTGCAGTTTCTACAAAAAGAGTGTTTCAAACCTGAACTATCAAAGAAAGGTTCAACACTGTGAGTTGAATACAAACATCACGAAGAAAGTTCTGAGAATGCTTCAGTTTAGTGAGGTGCGGTTTTTCCCGTTTCCAACGAAATCCTCAGAGGGGTCAAATTATCCACTTGCAGTTTCTACAAAAAGAGTGTTTCAAACCTGAACTATCAAAGAATGGTTCAACACTGTGAGTTGAATGCAAACATCTCGAAGAAGGTTCTGAGAATGCTACTGTCTAGGTTTTACATGAAGTTATTTCCTTTACTACCATGGGCCTCCAAGCGGTCCATATCTCCACTTGCAGATTCTACAAAAAGAGAGTTTCCAAACTGCTCTGTCAAAGGGAATGTTCCACTCTGTGACTTGAATGCAATCATCCCAAAGTAGTTTCTGAGAATGCTTCTATCTAGTTTCTACGGGAAGATATTTCCTTTTCCACCACAGGCCTCAAAGCCCTCCAAATGTCCACTTGCAGATTCTAGAAAAAGAGTGTTTCAAAGCTTCCCTCTCATAAGGAAAGTTCAACTCTGTGAGTTGAATGCAAACATCACAAAGAAGTTTCTGAGAATGCTTCTGTTTAGCTTTTCTGTGAAGAGTATCCCGTTTCCAACGAAATCTTCAAAGCGGTCCAAATATCCACTTGCAGATTCCACAGAAAGAGTGTTTGGAAACTGCTGTTTGAAAAGGAACCTTCAACTCTGTGAGGTGAATGCAATCATCACAAAGAAGTTTCTGACAATGCTTCTCTCTGGTTTCTATGTGACGATAATTCGTTTTCCACCACATGCCTGAAAGCTCTCCAAATGTCCACTTGCAGACACTACGAAAAGAATGTTTCAGAACTGCTCTATGAAAAGCAGTGTGAAACTCTGTGAGTTGAACACCAACATCACAGAGAAGTTTCAGAGAATGCTTCTGTTTAGTTTTTATGTGAAGATATTCCCGTTTCCAAAGAAATCTTCAAAGAGGTCCACATATCCACTTGCAGATTCCACAGAAAGAGAGTTTCAAAACTGCTGTCTCCATAGGAGTGTTCAAGTCTGTGAGTTGAATGCAATCATCACAGAGAAGTTTCTGAGAAGGCTTCCGTCTAGATTTTAAGTGACGATATACGCGTTTCGAACGAAGGCCACAGAGTGGTCCAAATATCCACTTGCAGATCCTACAAAAAGAGTGTTTCAAACCTGAACTGTCAAAGGAAGGTTCAACTCTGGGATTTGAACGCAAACATCACAAAGAAGTTTCTGAGAATGCTTCCGTTTAGTTAGGTGCAGTTATCCCGTTTCCAACGAAATCCTCAGACAGGTCCAAATATCCACTTGCAGATGCTACAAAAAGTGTGTTTCAAACCCGCTCCATCCAAAGGAATGTTCAGCTCTGTGACTTCAACTCAATGATCCCAAAGAACTTTCTGAGAATGCTTCTGTCTTGTTTTTATATGAAGTTATTTCCTTTACTACGAGAGTCCTCAAAGAGGTCCAAATATCCACTTGCAGTTTCTACAAAAAGAGTGTTTCAAACCTGAACTATCAAAGAAAGGTTCAACACTGTGAGTTGAATGCAAACATCACGAAGAAAGTTCTGAGAATGCTTCTGTTTAGTGAGGTGCGGTTTATCCCGTTTCCAACGAAATCCTCAGAGAGGTCCAAATATCCACTTGCAGATGCTACAAAAAGTGTGTTTCAAACCCGCTCCATCCAAAGGAATGTTCAGCTCTGTGAGTTCAACTCAATGATCCCAAAGAATTTTCTGAGAATGCTTCTGTCTTGTTTTTATATGAAGTTATTTCCTTTACTACGAGAGTCCTCAAAGAGGTCCAAATATCCACTTGCAGTTTCTACAAAAAGAGTGTTTCAAACCTGAACTATCAAAGAAAGGTTCAACACTGTGAGTTGAATGCAAACATCACGAAGAAAGTTCTGAGAATGCTTCTGTTTAGTGAGGTGCGGTTTATCCCGTTTCCAACGAAATCCTCAGAGAGGTCCAAATATCCACTTGCAGTTTCTACAAAAAGAGTGTTTCAACCCTGAACTTTCCAAGGAAGGTTCAAATCTGGGATTTGAACGCAAGCATCACAAAGAAGATTCTGAGACTGCTTCTGTTTAGTTAGCTGAAATTATCCCGTTTCCAACGAAATCCTCAGAGAGGTCCAAATATCCACTTGCAGTTTCTACAAAAAGAGTGTTTCAAACCTGAACTATCAAAGAAAGGTTCAACACTGTGAGTTGAATACAAACATCACGAAGAAAGTTCTGAGAATGCTTCAGTTTAGTGAGGTGCGGTTTTTCCCGTTTCCAACGAAATCCTCAGAGGGGTCAAATTATCCACTTGCAGTTTCTACAAAAAGAGTGTTTCAAACCTGAACTATCAAAGAATGGTTCAACACTGTGAGTTGAATGCAAACATCTCGAAGAAGGTTCTGAGAATGCTACTGTCTAGCTTTTACATGAAGTTATTTCCTTTACTACCATGGGCCTCCAAGCGGTCCATATCTCCACTTGCAGATTCTACAAAAAGAGAGTTTCCAAACTGCTCTGTCAAAGGGAATGTTCCACTCTGTGACTTGAATGCAATCATCCCAAAGTAGTTTCTGAGAATGCTTCTATCTAGTTTCTACGGGAAGATATTTCCTTTTCCACCACAGGCCTCAAAGCCCTCCAAATGTCCACTTGCAGATTCTAGAAAAAGAGTGTTTCAAAGCTTCCCTCTCATAAGGAAAGTTCAACTCTGTGAGTTGAATGCAAACATCACAAAGAAGTTTCTGAGAATGCTTCTGTTTAGCTTTTCTGTGAAGAGTATCCCGTTTCCAACGAAATCTTCAAAGCGGTCCAAATATCCACTTGCAGATTCCACAGAAAGAGTGTTTGGAAACTGCTGTTTGAAAAGGAACCTTCAACTCTGTGAGGTGAATGCAATCATCACAAAGAAGTTTCTGACAATGCTTCTCTCTGGTTTCTATGTGACGATAATTCGTTTTCCACCACATGCCTGAAAGCTCTCCAAATGTCCACTTGCAGACACTACGAAAAGAATGTTTCAGAACTGCTCTATGAAAAGCAGTGTGAAACTCTGTGAGTTGAACACCAACATCACAGAGAAGTTTCAGAGAATGCTTCTGTTTAGTTTTTATGTGAAGATATTCCCGTTTCCAAAGAAATCTTCAAAGAGGTCCACATATCCACTTGCAGATTCCACAGAAAGAGAGTTTCAAAACTGCTGTCTCCATAGGAGTGTTCAAGTCTGTGAGTTGAATGCAATCATCACAGAGAAGTTTCTGAGAAGGCTTCCGTCTAGATTTTAAGTGACGATATACGCGTTTCGAACGAAGGCCACAGAGTGGTCCAAATATCCACTTGCAGATCCTACAAAAAGAGTGTTTCAAACCTGAACTGTCAAAGGAAGGTTCAACTCTGGGATTTGAACGCAAACATCACAAAGAAGTTTCTGAGAATGCTTCCGTTTAGTTAGGTGCAGTTATCCCGTTTCCAACGAAATCCTCAGACAGGTCCAAATATCCACTTGCAGATGCTACAAAAAGTGTGTTTCAAACCCGCTCCATCCAAAGGAATGTTCAGCTCTGTGACTTCAACTCAATGATCCCAAAGAACTTTCTGAGAATGCTTCTGTCTTGTTTTTATATGAAGTTATTTCCTTTACTACGAGAGTCCTCAAAGAGGTCCAAATATCCACTTGCAGTTTCTAGAAAAAGAGTGTTTCAAACCTGAACTATCAAAGAAAGGTTCAACACTGTGAGTTGAATGCAAACATCACGAAGAAAGTTCTGAGAATGCTTCTGTTTAGTGAGGTGCGGTTTATCCCGTTTCCAACGAAATCCTCAGAGAGGTCCAAATATCCACTTGCAGATGCTACAAAAAGTGTGTTTCAAACCCGCTCCATCCAAAGGAATGTTCAGCTCTGTGAGTTCAACTCAATGATCCCAAAGAATTTTCTGAGAATGCTTCTGTCTTGTTTTTATATGAAGTTATTTCCTTTACTACGAGAGTCCTCAAAGAGGTCCAAATATCCACTTGCAGTTTCTACAAAAAGAGTGTTTCAAACCTGAACTATCAAAGAAAGGTTCAACACTGTGAGTTGAATGCAAACATCACGAAGAAAGTTCTGAGAATGCTTCTGTTTAGTGAGGTGCGGTTTATCCCGTTTCCAACGAAATCCTCAGAGAGGTCCAAATATCCACTTGCAGTTTCTACAAAAAGAGTGTTTCAACCCTGAACTTTCCAAGGAAGGTTCAAATCTGGGATTTGAACGCAAGCATCACAAAGAAGATTCTGAGACTGCTTCTGTTTAGTTAGCTGAAATTATCCCGTTTCCAACGAAATCCTCAGAGAGGTCCAAATATCCACTTGCAGTTTCTACAAAAAGAGTGTTTCAAACCTGAACTATCAAAGAAAGGTTCAACACTGTGAGTTGAATACAAACATCACGAAGAAAGTTCTGAGAATGCTTCAGTTTAGTGAGGTGCGGTTTTTCCCGTTTCCAACGAAATCCTCAGAGGGGTCAAATTATCCACTTGCAGTTTCTACAAAAAGAGTGTTTCAAACCTGAACTATCAAAGAATGGTTCAACACTGTGAGTTGAATGCAAACATCTCGAAGAAGGTTCTGAGAATGCTACTGTCTAGCTTTTACATGAAGTTATTTCCTTTACTACCATGGGCCTCCAAGCGGTCCATATCTCCACTTGCAGATTCTACAAAAAGAGAGTTTCCAAACTGCTCTGTCAAAGGGAATGTTCCACTCTGTGACTTGAATGCAATCATCCCAAAGTAGTTTCTGAGAATGCTTCTATCTAGTTTCTACGGGAAGATATTTCCTTTTCCACCACAGGCCTCAAAGCCCTCCAAATGTCCACTTGCAGATTCTAGAAAAAGAGTGTTTCAAAGCTTCCCTCTCATAAGGAAAGTTCAACTCTGTGAGTTGAATGCAAACATCACAAAGAAGTTTCTGAGAATGCTTCTGTTTAGCTTTTCTGTGAAGAGTATCCCGTTTCCAACGAAATCTTCAAAGCGGTCCAAATATCCACTTGCAGATTCCACAGAAAGAGTGTTTGGAAACTGCTGTTTGAAAAGGAACCTTCAACTCTGTGAGGTGAATGCAATCATCACAAAGAAGTTTCTGACAATGCTTCTCTCTGGTTTCTATGTGACGATAATTCGTTTTCCACCACATGCCTGAAAGCTCTCCAAATGTCCACTTGCAGACACTACGAAAAGAATGTTTCAGAACTGCTCTATGAAAAGCAGTGTGAAACTCTGTGAGTTGAACACCAACATCACAGAGAAGTTTCAGAGAATGCTTCTGTTTAGTTTTTATGTGAAGATATTCCCGTTTCCAAAGAAATCTTCAAAGAGGTCCACATATCCACTTGCAGATTCCACAGAAAGAGAGTTTCAAAACTGCTGTCTCCATAGGAGTGTTCAAGTCTGTGAGTTGAATGCAATCATCACAGAGAAGTTTCTGAGAAGGCTTCCGTCTAGATTTTAAGTGACGATATACGCGTTTCGAACGAAGGCCACAGAGTGGTCCAAATATCCACTTGCAGATCCTACAAAAAGAGTGTTTCAAACCTGAACTGTCAAAGGAAGGTTCAACTCTGGGATTTGAACGCAAACATCACAAAGAAGTTTCTGAGAATGCTTCCGTTTAGTTAGGTGCAGTTATCCCGTTTCCAACGAAATCCTCAGACAGGTCCAAATATCCACTTGCAGATGCTACAAAAAGTGTGTTTCAAACCCGCTCCATCCAAAGGAATGTTCAGCTCTGTGACTTCAACTCAATGATCCCAAAGAACTTTCTGAGAATGCTTCTGTCTTGTTTTTATATGAAGTTATTTCCTTTACTACGAGAGTCCTCAAAGAGGTCCAAATATCCACTTGCAGTTTCTAGAAAAAGAGTGTTTCAAACCTGAACTATCAAAGAAAGGTTCAACACTGTGAGTTGAATGCAAACATCACGAAGAAAGTTCTGAGAATGCTTCTGTTTAGTGAGGTGCGGTTTATCCCGTTTCCAACGAAATCCTCAGAGAGGTCCAAATATCCACTTGCAGATGCTACAAAAAGTGTGTTTCAAACCCGCTCCATCCAAAGGAATGTTCAGCTCTGTGAGTTCAACTCAATGATCCCAAAGAATTTTCTGAGAATGCTTCTGTCTTGTTTTTATATGAAGTTATTTCCTTTACTACGAGAGTCCTCAAAGAGGTCCAAATATCCACTTGCAGTTTCTACAAAAAGAGTGTTTCAAACCTGAACTATCAAAGAAAGGTTCAACACTGTGAGTTGAATGCAAACATCACGAAGAAAGTTCTGAGAATGCTTCTGTTTAGTGAGGTGCGGTTTATCCCGTTTCCAACGAAATCCTCAGAGAGGTCCAAATATCCACTTGCAGTTTCTACAAAAAGAGTGTTTCAACCCTGAACTTTCCAAGGAAGGTTCAAATCTGGGATTTGAACGCAAGCATCACAAAGAAGATTCTGAGACTGCTTCTGTTTAGTTAGCTGAAATTATCCCGTTTCCAACGAAATCCTCAGAGAGGTCCAAATATCCACTTGCAGTTTCTACAAAAAGAGTGTTTCAAACCTGAACTATCAAAGAAAGGTTCAACACTGTGAGTTGAATACAAACATCACGAAGAAAGTTCTGAGAATGCTTCAGTTTAGTGAGGTGCGGTTTTTCCCGTTTCCAACGAAATCCTCAGAGGGGTCAAATTATCCACTTGCAGTTTCTACAAAAAGAGTGTTTCAAACCTGAACTATCAAAGAATGGTTCAACACTGTGAGTTGAATGCAAACATCTCGAAGAAGGTTCTGAGAATGCTACTGTCTAGCTTTTACATGAAGTTATTTCCTTTACTACCATGGGCCTCCAAGCGGTCCATATCTCCACTTGCAGATTCTACAAAAAGAGAGTTTCCAAACTGCTCTGTCAAAGGGAATGTTCCACTCTGTGACTTGAATGCAATCATCCCAAAGTAGTTTCTGAGAATGCTTCTATCTAGTTTCTACGGGAAGATATTTCCTTTTCCACCACAGGCCTCAAAGCCCTCCAAATGTCCACTTGCAGATTCTAGAAAAAGAGTGTTTCAAAGCTTCCCTCTCATAAGGAAAGTTCAACTCTGTGAGTTGAATGCAAACATCACAAAGAAGTTTCTGAGAATGCTTCTGTTTAGCTTTTCTGTGAAGAGTATCCCGTTTCCAACGAAATCTTCAAAGCGGTCCAAATATCCACTTGCAGATTCCACAGAAAGAGTGTTTGGAAACTGCTGTTTGAAAAGGAACCTTCAACTCTGTGAGGTGAATGCAATCATCACAAAGAAGTTTCTGACAATGCTTCTCTCTGGTTTCTATGTGACGATAATTCGTTTTCCACCACATGCCTGAAAGCTCTCCAAATGTCCACTTGCAGACACTACGAAAAGAATGTTTCAGAACTGCTCTATGAAAAGCAGTGTGAAACTCTGTGAGTTGAACACCAACATCACAGAGAAGTTTCAGAGAATGCTTCTGTTTAGTTTTTATGTGAAGATATTCCCGTTTCCAAAGAAATCTTCAAAGAGGTCCACATATCCACTTGCAGATTCCACAGAAAGAGAGTTTCAAAACTGCTGTCTCCATAGGAGTGTTCAGCTCTGTGAGTTGAATGCAATCATCACAGAGAAGTTTCTGAGAAGGCTTCCGTCTAGATTTTAAGTGACGATATACGCGTTTCGAACGAAGGCCACAGAGTGGTCCAAATATCCACTTGCAGATCCTACAAAAAGAGTGTTTCAAACCTGAACTGTCAAAGGAAGGTTCAACTCTGGGATTTGAACGCAAACATCACAAAGAAGTTTCTGAGAATGCTTCCGTTTAGTTAGGTGCAGTTATCCCGTTTCCAACGAAATCCTCAGACAGGTCCAAATATCCACTTGCAGATGCTACAAAAAGTGTGTTTCAAACCCGCTCCATCCAAAGGAATGTTCAGCTCTGTGACTTCAACTCAATGATCCCAAAGAATTTTCTGAGAATGCTTCTGTCTTGTTTTTATATGAAGTTATTTCCTTTACTACGAGAGTCCTCAAAGAGGTCCAAATATCCACTTGCAGTTTCTACAAAAAGAGTGTTTCAAACCTGAACTATCAAAGAAAGGTTCAACACTGTGAGTTGAATACAAACATCACGAAGAAAGTTCTGAGAATGCTTCAGTTTAGTGAGGTGCGGTTTTTCCCGTTTCCAACGAAATCCTCAGAGGGGTCAAATTATCCACTTGCAGTTTCTACAAAAAGAGTGTTTCAAACCTGAACTATCAAAGAATGGTTCAACACTGTGAGTTGAATGCAAACATCTCGAAGAAGGTTCTGAGAATGCTACTGTCTAGGTTTTACATGAAGTTATTTCCTTTACTACCATGGGCCTCCAAGCGGTCCATATCTCCACTTGCAGATTCTACAAAAAGAGAGTTTCCAAACTGCTCTGTCAAAGGGAATGTTCCACTCTGTGACTTGAATGCAATCATCCCAAAGTAGTTTCTGAGAATGCTTCTATCTAGTTTCTACGGGAAGATATTTCCTTTTCCACCACAGGCCTCAAAGCCCTCCAAATGTCCACTTGCAGATTCTAGAAAAAGAGTGTTTCAAAGCTTCCCTCTCATAAGGAAAGTTCAACTCTGTGAGTTGAATGCAAACATCACAAAGAAGTTTCTGAGAATGCTTCTGTTTAGCTTTTCTGTGAAGAGTATCCCGTTTCCAACGAAATCTTCAAAGCGGTCCAAATATCCACTTGCAGATTCCACAGAAAGAGTGTTTGGAAACTGCTGTTTGAAAAGGAACCTTCAACTCTGTGAGGTGAATGCAATCATCACAAAGAAGTTTCTGACAATGCTTCTCTCTGGTTTCTATGTGACGATAATTCGTTTTCCACCACATGCCTGAAAGCTCTCCAAATGTCCACTTGCAGACACTACGAAAAGAATGTTTCAGAACTGCTCTATGAAAAGCAGTGTGAAACTCTGTGAGTTGAACACCAACATCACAGAGAAGTTTCAGAGAATGCTTCTGTTTAGTTTTTATGTGAAGATATTCCCGTTTCCAAAGAAATCTTCAAAGAGGTCCACATATCCACTTGCAGATTCCACAGAAAGAGAGTTTCAAAACTGCTGTCTCCATAGGAGTGTTCAAGTCTGTGAGTTGAATGCAATCATCACAGAGAAGTTTCTGAGAAGGCTTCCGTCTAGATTTTAAGTGACGATATACGCGTTTCGAACGAAGGCCACAGAGTGGTCCAAATATCCACTTGCAGATCCTACAAAAAGAGTGTTTCAAACCTGAACTGTCAAAGGAAGGTTCAACTCTGGGATTTGAACGCAAACATCACAAAGAAGTTTCTGAGAATGCTTCCGTTTAGTTAGGTGCAGTTATCCCGTTTCCAACGAAATCCTCAGACAGGTCCAAATATCCACTTGCAGATGCTACAAAAAGTGTGTTTCAAACCCGCTCCATCCAAAGGAATGTTCAGCTCTGTGACTTCAACTCAATGATCCCAAAGAACTTTCTGAGAATGCTTCTGTCTTGTTTTTATATGAAGTTATTTCCTTTACTACGAGAGTCCTCAAAGAGGTCCAAATATCCACTTGCAGTTTCTACAAAAAGAGTGTTTCAAACCTGAACTATCAAAGAAAGGTTCAACACTGTGAGTTGAATGCAAACATCACGAAGAAAGTTCTGAGAATGCTTCTGTTTAGTGAGGTGCGGTTTATCCCGTTTCCAACGAAATCCTCAGAGAGGTCCAAATATCCACTTGCAGATGCTACAAAAAGTGTGTTTCAAACCCGCTCCATCCAAAGGAATGTTCAGCTCTGTGAGTTCAACTCAATGATCCCAAAGAATTTTCTGAGAATGCTTCTGTCTTGTTTTTATATGAAGTTATTTCCTTTACTACGAGAGTCCTCAAAGAGGTCCAAATATCCACTTGCAGTTTCTACAAAAAGAGTGTTTCAAACCTGAACTATCAAAGAAAGGTTCAACACTGTGAGTTGAATGCAAACATCACGAAGAAAGTTCTGAGAATGCTTCTGTTTAGTGAGGTGCGGTTTATCCCGTTTCCAACGAAATCCTCAGAGAGGTCCAAATATCCACTTGCAGTTTCTACAAAAAGAGTGTTTCAACCCTGAACTTTCCAAGGAAGGTTCAAATCTGGGATTTGAACGCAAGCATCACAAAGAAGATTCTGAGACTGCTTCTGTTTAGTTAGCTGAAATTATCCCGTTTCCAACGAAATCCTCAGAGAGGTCCAAATATCCACTTGCAGTTTCTACAAAAAGAGTGTTTCAAACCTGAACTATCAAAGAAAGGTTCAACACTGTGAGTTGAATACAAACATCACGAAGAAAGTTCTGAGAATGCTTCAGTTTAGTGAGGTGCGGTTTTTCCCGTTTCCAACGAAATCCTCAGAGGGGTCAAATTATCCACTTGCAGTTTCTACAAAAAGAGTGTTTCAAACCTGAACTATCAAAGAATGGTTCAACACTGTGAGTTGAATGCAAACATCTCGAAGAAGGTTCTGAGAATGCTACTGTCTAGCTTTTACATGAAGTTATTTCCTTTACTACCATGGGCCTCCAAGCGGTCCATATCTCCACTTGCAGATTCTACAAAAAGAGAGTTTCCAAACTGCTCTGTCAAAGGGAATGTTCCACTCTGTGACTTGAATGCAATCATCCCAAAGTAGTTTCTGAGAATGCTTCTATCTAGTTTCTACGGGAAGATATTTCCTTTTCCACCACAGGCCTCAAAGCCCTCCAAATGTCCACTTGCAGATTCTAGAAAAAGAGTGTTTCAAAGCTTCCCTCTCATAAGGAAAGTTCAACTCTGTGAGTTGAATGCAAACATCACAAAGAAGTTTCTGAGAATGCTTCTGTTTAGCTTTTCTGTGAAGAGTATCCCGTTTCCAACGAAATCTTCAAAGCGGTCCAAATATCCACTTGCAGATTCCACAGAAAGAGTGTTTGGAAACTGCTGTTTGAAAAGGAACCTTCAACTCTGTGAGGTGAATGCAATCATCACAAAGAAGTTTCTGACAATGCTTCTCTCTGGTTTCTATGTGACGATAATTCGTTTTCCACCACATGCCTGAAAGCTCTCCAAATGTCCACTTGCAGACACTACGAAAAGAATGTTTCAGAACTGCTCTATGAAAAGCAGTGTGAAACTCTGTGAGTTGAACACCAACATCACAGAGAAGTTTCAGAGAATGCTTCTGTTTAGTTTTTATGTGAAGATATTCCCGTTTCCAAAGAAATCTTCAAAGAGGTCCACATATCCACTTGCAGATTCCACAGAAAGAGAGTTTCAAAACTGCTGTCTCCATAGGAGTGTTCAAGTCTGTGAGTTGAATGCAATCATCACAGAGAAGTTTCTGAGAAGGCTTCCGTCTAGATTTTAAGTGACGATATACGCGTTTCGAACGAAGGCCACAGAGTGGTCCAAATATCCACTTGCAGATCCTACAAAAAGAGTGTTTCAAACCTGAACTGTCAAAGGAAGGTTCAACTCTGGGATTTGAACGCAAACATCACAAAGAAGTTTCTGAGAATGCTTCCGTTTAGTTAGGTGCAGTTATCCCGTTTCCAACGAAATCCTCAGACAGGTCCAAATATCCACTTGCAGATGCTACAAAAAGTGTGTTTCAAACCCGCTCCATCCAAAGGAATGTTCAGCTCTGTGACTTCAACTCAATGATCCCAAAGAACTTTCTGAGAATGCTTCTGTCTTGTTTTTATATGAAGTTATTTCCTTTACTACGAGAGTCCTCAAAGAGGTCCAAATATCCACTTGCAGTTTCTAGAAAAAGAGTGTTTCAAACCTGAACTATCAAAGAAAGGTTCAACACTGTGAGTTGAATGCAAACATCACGAAGAAAGTTCTGAGAATGCTTCTGTTTAGTGAGGTGCGGTTTATCCCGTTTCCAACGAAATCCTCAGAGAGGTCCAAATATCCACTTGCAGATGCTACAAAAAGTGTGTTTCAAACCCGCTCCATCCAAAGGAATGTTCAGCTCTGTGAGTTCAACTCAATGATCCCAAAGAATTTTCTGAGAATGCTTCTGTCTTGTTTTTATATGAAGTTATTTCCTTTACTACGAGAGTCCTCAAAGAGGTCCAAATATCCACTTGCAGTTTCTACAAAAAGAGTGTTTCAAACCTGAACTATCAAAGAAAGGTTCAACACTGTGAGTTGAATGCAAACATCACGAAGAAAGTTCTGAGAATGCTTCTGTTTAGTGAGGTGCGGTTTATCCCGTTTCCAACGAAATCCTCAGAGAGGTCCAAATATCCACTTGCAGTTTCTACAAAAAGAGTGTTTCAACCCTGAACTTTCCAAGGAAGGTTCAAATCTGGGATTTGAACGCAAGCATCACAAAGAAGATTCTGAGACTGCTTCTGTTTAGTTAGCTGAAATTATCCCGTTTCCAACGAAATCCTCAGAGAGGTCCAAATATCCACTTGCAGTTTCTACAAAAAGAGTGTTTCAAACCTGAACTATCAAAGAAAGGTTCAACACTGTGAGTTGAATACAAACATCACGAAGAAAGTTCTGAGAATGCTTCAGTTTAGTGAGGTGCGGTTTTTCCCGTTTCCAACGAAATCCTCAGAGGGGTCAAATTATCCACTTGCAGTTTCTACAAAAAGAGTGTTTCAAACCTGAACTATCAAAGAATGGTTCAACACTGTGAGTTGAATGCAAACATCTCGAAGAAGGTTCTGAGAATGCTACTGTCTAGCTTTTACATGAAGTTATTTCCTTTACTACCATGGGCCTCCAAGCGGTCCATATCTCCACTTGCAGATTCTACAAAAAGAGAGTTTCCAAACTGCTCTGTCAAAGGGAATGTTCCACTCTGTGACTTGAATGCAATCATCCCAAAGTAGTTTCTGAGAATGCTTCTATCTAGTTTCTACGGGAAGATATTTCCTTTTCCACCACAGGCCTCAAAGCCCTCCAAATGTCCACTTGCAGATTCTAGAAAAAGAGTGTTTCAAAGCTTCCCTCTCATAAGGAAAGTTCAACTCTGTGAGTTGAATGCAAACATCACAAAGAAGTTTCTGAGAATGCTTCTGTTTAGCTTTTCTGTGAAGAGTATCCCGTTTCCAACGAAATCTTCAAAGCGGTCCAAATATCCACTTGCAGATTCCACAGAAAGAGTGTTTGGAAACTGCTGTTTGAAAAGGAACCTTCAACTCTGTGAGGTGAATGCAATCATCACAAAGAAGTTTCTGACAATGCTTCTCTCTGGTTTCTATGTGACGATAATTCGTTTTCCACCACATGCCTGAAAGCTCTCCAAATGTCCACTTGCAGACACTACGAAAAGAATGTTTCAGAACTGCTCTATGAAAAGCAGTGTGAAACTCTGTGAGTTGAACACCAACATCACAGAGAAGTTTCAGAGAATGCTTCTGTTTAGTTTTTATGTGAAGATATTCCCGTTTCCAAAGAAATCTTCAAAGAGGTCCACATATCCACTTGCAGATTCCACAGAAAGAGAGTTTCAAAACTGCTGTCTCCATAGGAGTGTTCAAGTCTGTGAGTTGAATGCAATCATCACAGAGAAGTTTCTGAGAAGGCTTCCGTCTAGATTTTAAGTGACGATATACGCGTTTCGAACGAAGGCCACAGAGTGGTCCAAATATCCACTTGCAGATCCTACAAAAAGAGTGTTTCAAACCTGAACTGTCAAAGGAAGGTTCAACTCTGGGATTTGAACGCAAACATCACAAAGAAGTTTCTGAGAATGCTTCCGTTTAGTTAGGTGCAGTTATCCCGTTTCCAACGAAATCCTCAGACAGGTCCAAATATCCACTTGCAGATGCTACAAAAAGTGTGTTTCAAACCCGCTCCATCCAAAGGAATGTTCAGCTCTGTGACTTCAACTCAATGATCCCAAAGAACTTTCTGAGAATGCTTCTGTCTTGTTTTTATATGAAGTTATTTCCTTTACTACGAGAGTCCTCAAAGAGGTCCAAATATCCACTTGCAGTTTCTAGAAAAAGAGTGTTTCAAACCTGAACTATCAAAGAAAGGTTCAACACTGTGAGTTGAATGCAAACATCACGAAGAAAGTTCTGAGAATGCTTCTGTTTAGTGAGGTGCGGTTTATCCCGTTTCCAACGAAATCCTCAGAGAGGTCCAAATATCCACTTGCAGATGCTACAAAAAGTGTGTTTCAAACCCGCTCCATCCAAAGGAATGTTCAGCTCTGTGAGTTCAACTCAATGATCCCAAAGAATTTTCTGAGAATGCTTCTGTCTTGTTTTTATATGAAGTTATTTCCTTTACTACGAGAGTCCTCAAAGAGGTCCAAATATCCACTTGCAGTTTCTACAAAAAGAGTGTTTCAAACCTGAACTATCAAAGAAAGGTTCAACACTGTGAGTTGAATGCAAACATCACGAAGAAAGTTCTGAGAATGCTTCTGTTTAGTGAGGTGCGGTTTATCCCGTTTCCAACGAAATCCTCAGAGAGGTCCAAATATCCACTTGCAGTTTCTACAAAAAGAGTGTTTCAACCCTGAACTTTCCAAGGAAGGTTCAAATCTGGGATTTGAACGCAAGCATCACAAAGAAGATTCTGAGACTGCTTCTGTTTAGTTAGCTGAAATTATCCCGTTTCCAACGAAATCCTCAGAGAGGTCCAAATATCCACTTGCAGTTTCTACAAAAAGAGTGTTTCAAACCTGAACTATCAAAGAAAGGTTCAACACTGTGAGTTGAATACAAACATCACGAAGAAAGTTCTGAGAATGCTTCAGTTTAGTGAGGTGCGGTTTTTCCCGTTTCCAACGAAATCCTCAGAGGGGTCAAATTATCCACTTGCAGTTTCTACAAAAAGAGTGTTTCAAACCTGAACTATCAAAGAATGGTTCAACACTGTGAGTTGAATGCAAACATCTCGAAGAAGGTTCTGAGAATGCTACTGTCTAGCTTTTACATGAAGTTATTTCCTTTACTACCATGGGCCTCCAAGCGGTCCATATCTCCACTTGCAGATTCTACAAAAAGAGAGTTTCCAAACTGCTCTGTCAAAGGGAATGTTCCACTCTGTGACTTGAATGCAATCATCCCAAAGTAGTTTCTGAGAATGCTTCTATCTAGTTTCTACGGGAAGATATTTCCTTTTCCACCACAGGCCTCAAAGCCCTCCAAATGTCCACTTGCAGATTCTAGAAAAAGAGTGTTTCAAAGCTTCCCTCTCATAAGGAAAGTTCAACTCTGTGAGTTGAATGCAAACATCACAAAGAAGTTTCTGAGAATGCTTCTGTTTAGCTTTTCTGTGAAGAGTATCCCGTTTCCAACGAAATCTTCAAAGCGGTCCAAATATCCACTTGCAGATTCCACAGAAAGAGTGTTTGGAAACTGCTGTTTGAAAAGGAACCTTCAACTCTGTGAGGTGAATGCAATCATCACAAAGAAGTTTCTGACAATGCTTCTCTCTGGTTTCTATGTGACGATAATTCGTTTTCCACCACATGCCTGAAAGCTCTCCAAATGTCCACTTGCAGACACTACGAAAAGAATGTTTCAGAACTGCTCTATGAAAAGCAGTGTGAAACTCTGTGAGTTGAACACCAACATCACAGAGAAGTTTCAGAGAATGCTTCTGTTTAGTTTTTATGTGAAGATATTCCCGTTTCCAAAGAAATCTTCAAAGAGGTCCACATATCCACTTGCAGATTCCACAGAAAGAGAGTTTCAAAACTGCTGTCTCCATAGGAGTGTTCAGCTCTGTGAGTTGAATGCAATCATCACAGAGAAGTTTCTGAGAAGGCTTCCGTCTAGATTTTAAGTGACGATATACGCGTTTAGAACGAAGGCCACAGAGTGGTCCAAATATCCACTTGCAGATCCTACAAAAAGAGTGTTTCAAACCTGAACTGTCAAAGGAAGGTTCAACTCTGGGATTTGAACGCAAACATCACAAAGAAGTTTCTGAGAATGCTTCTGTTTAGTGAGGTGCGGTTTATCCCGTTTACAACGAAATCCTCAGAGAGGTCCAAATATCCACTTGCAGTTTCTACAAAAAGAGTGTTTCAACCCTGAACTTTCCAAGGAAGGTTCAAATCTGGGATTTGAACGCAAGCATCACAAAGAAGATTCTGAGACTGCTTCTGTTTAGTTAGCTGAAATTATCCCGTTTCCAACGAAATCCTCAGAGAGGTCCAAATATCCACTTGCAGTTTCTACAAAAAGAGTGTTTCAAACCTGAACTATCAAAGAAAGCTTCAACACTTTGAGTTGAATACAAACATCACGAAGAAAGTTCTGAGAATGCTTCAGTTTAGTGAGGTGCGGTTTTTCCCGTTTCCAACGAAATCCTCAGAGGGGTCAAATTATCCACTTGCAGTTTCTACAAAAAGAGTGTTTCAATCCTGAACTATCAAAGAAAGTTTCAACACTGTGAGTTGAATGCAAACATCACGAAGAAAGTTCTGAGAATGCTTCTGTTTAGTGAGGTGCGGTTTATCCCGTTTCCAACGAAATCCTCAGAGAGGTCCAAATATCCACTTGCAGATGCTACAAAAAGTGTGTTTCAAACCCGCTCCATCCAAAGGAATGTTCAGCTCTGTGACTTCAACTCAATGATCCCAAAGAATTTTCTGAGAATGCTTCTGTCTTGTTTTTATATGAAGTTATTTCCTTTACTACGAGAGTCCTCAAAGAGGTCCAAATATCCACTTGCAGTTTCTAGAAAAAGAGTGTTTCAAACCTGAACTATCAAAGAAAGGTTCAACACTGTGAGTTGAATGCAAACATCACGAAGAAAGTTCTGAGAATGCTTCTGTTTAGTGAGGTGCGGTTTATCCCGTTTCCAACGAAATCCTCAGAGAGGTCCAAATATCCACTTGCAGTTTCTACAAAAAGAGTGTTTCAACCCTGAACTTTCCAAGGAAGGTTCAAATCTGGGATTTGAACGCAAGCATCACAAAGAAGATTCTGAGACTGCTTCTGTTTAGTTAGCTGAAATTATCCCGTTTCCAACGAAATCCTCAGAGAGGTCCAAATATCCACTTGCAGTTTCTACAAAAAGAGTGTTTCAAACCTGAACTATCAAAGAAAGGTTCAACACTGTGAGTTGAATACAAACATCACGAAGAAAGTTCTGAGAATGCTTCAGTTTAGTGAGGTGCGGTTTTTCCCGTTTCCAACGAAATCCTCAGAGGGGTCAAATTATCCACTTGCAGTTTCTACAAAAAGAGTGTTTCAAACCTGAACTATCAAAGAATGGTTCAACACTGTGAGTTGAATGCAAACATCTCGAAGAAGGTTCTGAGAATGCTACTGTCTAGGTTTTACATGAAGTTATTTCCTTTACTACCATGGGCCTCCAAGCGGTCCATATCTCCACTTGCAGATTCTACAAAAAGAGAGTTTCCAAACTGCTCTGTCAAAGGGAATGTTCCACTCTGTGACTTGAATGCAATCATCCCAAAGTAGTTTCTGAGAATGCTTCTATCTAGTTTCTACGGGAAGATATTTCCTTTTCCACCACAGGCCTCAAAGCCCTCCAAATGTCCACTTGCAGATTCTAGAAAAAGAGTGTTTCAAAGCTTCCCTCTCATAAGGAAAGTTCAACTCTGTGAGTTGAATGCAAACATCACAAAGAAGTTTCTGAGAATGCTTCTGTTTAGCTTTTCTGTGAAGAGTATCCCGTTTCCAACGAAATCTTCAAAGCGGTCCAAATATCCACTTGCAGATTCCACAGAAAGAGTGTTTGGAAACTGCTGTTTGAAAAGGAACCTTCAACTCTGTGAGGTGAATGCAATCATCACAAAGAAGTTTCTGACAATGCTTCTCTCTGGTTTCTATGTGACGATAATTCGTTTTCCACCACATGCCTGAAAGCTCTCCAAATGTCCACTTGCAGACACTACGAAAAGAATGTTTCAGAACTGCTCTATGAAAAGCAGTGTGAAACTCTGTGAGTTGAACACCAACATCACAGAGAAGTTTCAGAGAATGCTTCTGTTTAGTTTTTATGTGAAGATATTCCCGTTTCCAAAGAAATCTTCAAAGAGGTCCACATATCCACTTGCAGATTCCACAGAAAGAGAGTTTCAAAACTGCTGTCTCCATAGGAGTGTTCAGCTCTGTGAGTTGAATGCAATCATCACAGAGAAGTTTCTGAGAAGGCTTCCGTCTAGATTTTAAGTGACGATATACGCGTTTAGAACGAAGGCCACAGAGTGGTCCAAATATCCACTTGCAGATCCTACAAAAAGAGTGTTTCAAACCTGAACTGTCAAAGGAAGGTTCAACTCTGGGATTTGAACGCAAACATCACAAAGAAGTTTCTGAGAATGCTTCTGTTTAGTGAGGTGCGGTTTATCCCGTTTACAACGAAATCCTCAGAGAGGTCCAAATATCCACTTGCAGTTTCTACAAAAAGAGTGTTTCAACCCTGAACTTTCCAAGGAAGGTTCAAATCTGGGATTTGAACGCAAGCATCACAAAGAAGATTCTGAGACTGCTTCTGTTTAGTTAGCTGAAATTATCCCGTTTCCAACGAAATCCTCAGAGAGGTCCAAATATCCACTTGCAGTTTCTACAAAAAGAGTGTTTCAAACCTGAACTATCAAAGAAAGCTTCAACACTTTGAGTTGAATACAAACATCACGAAGAAAGTTCTGAGAATGCTTCAGTTTAGTGAGGTGCGGTTTTTCCCGTTTCCAACGAAATCCTCAGAGGGGTCAAATTATCCACTTGCAGTTTCTACAAAAAGAGTGTTTCAATCCTGAACTATCAAAGAAAGTTTCAACACTGTGAGTTGAATGCAAACATCACGAAGAAAGTTCTGAGAATGCTTCTGTTTAGTGAGGGGCGGTTTATCCCGTTTCCAACGAAATCCTCAGAGAGGTCCAAATATCCACTTGCAGATGCTACAAAAAGTGTGTTTCAAACCCGCTCCATCCAAAGGAATGTTCAGCTCTGTGACTTCAACTCAATGATCCCAAAGAATTTTCTGAGAATGCTTCTGTCTTGTTTTTATATGAAGTTATTTCCTTTACTACGAGAGTCCTCAAAGAGGTCCAAATATCCACTTGCAGTTTCTAGAAAAAGAGTGTTTCAAACCTGAACTATCAAAGAAAGGTTCAACACTGTGAGTTGAATGCAAACATCACGAAGAAAGTTCTGAGAATGCTTCTGTTTAGTGAGGTGCGGTTTATCCCGTTTCCAACGAAATCCTCAGAGAGGTCCAAATATCCACTTGCAGTTTCTACAAAAAGAGTGTTTCAACCCTGAACTTTCCAAGGAAGGTTCAAATCTGGGATTTGAACGCAAGCATCACAAAGAAGATTCTGAGACTGCTTCTGTTTAGTTAGCTGAAATTATCCCGTTTCCAACGAAATCCTCAGAGAGGTCCAAATATCCACTTGCAGTTTCTACAAAAAGAGTGTTTCAAACCTGAACTATCAAAGAAAGGTTCAACACTGTGAGTTGAATACAAACATCACGAAGAAAGTTCTGAGAATGCTTCAGTTTAGTGAGGTGCGGTTTTTCCCGTTTCCAACGAAATCCTCAGAGGGGTCAAATTATCCACTTGCAGTTTCTACAAAAAGAGTGTTTCAAACCTGAACTATCAAAGAATGGTTCAACACTGTGAGTTGAATGCAAACATCTCGAAGAAGGTTCTGAGAATGCTACTGTCTAGGTTTTACATGAAGTTATTTCCTTTACTACCATGGGCCTCCAAGCGGTCCATATCTCCACTTGCAGATTCTACAAAAAGAGAGTTTCCAAACTGCTCTGTCAAAGGGAATGTTCCACTCTGTGACTTGAATGCAATCATCCCAAAGTAGTTTCTGAGAATGCTTCTATCTAGTTTCTACGGGAAGATATTTCCTTTTCCACCACAGGCCTCAAAGCCCTCCAAATGTCCACTTGCAGATTCTAGAAAAAGAGTGTTTCAAAGCTTCCCTCTCATAAGGAAAGTTCAACTCTGTGAGTTGAATGCAAACATCACAAAGAAGTTTCTGAGAATGCTTCTGTTTAGCTTTTCTGTGAAGAGTATCCCGTTTCCAACGAAATCTTCAAAGCGGTCCAAATATCCACTTGCAGATTCCACAGAAAGAGTGTTTGGAAACTGCTGTTTGAAAAGGAACCTTCAACTCTGTGAGGTGAATGCAATCATCACAAAGAAGTTTCTGACAATGCTTCTCTCTGGTTTCTATGTGACGATAATTCGTTTTCCACCACATGCCTGAAAGCTCTCCAAATGTCCACTTGCAGACACTACGAAAAGAATGTTTCAGAACTGCTCTATGAAAAGCAGTGTGAAACTCTGTGAGTTGAACACCAACATCACAGAGAAGTTTCAGAGAATGCTTCTGTTTAGTTTTTATGTGAAGATATTCCCGTTTCCAAAGAAATCTTCAAAGAGGTCCACATATCCACTTGCAGATTCCACAGAAAGAGAGTTTCAAAACTGCTGTCTCCATAGGAGTGTTCAGCTCTGTGAGTTGAATGCAATCATCACAGAGAAGTTTCTGAGAAGGCTTCCGTCTAGATTTTAAGTGACGATATACGCGTTTCGAACGAAGGCCACAGAGTGGTCCAAATATCCACTTGCAGATCCTACAAAAAGAGTGTTTCAAACCTGAACTGTCAAAGGAAGGTTCAACTCTGGGATTTGAACGCAAACATCACAAAGAAGTTTCTGAGAATGCTTCTGTTTAGCGAGGTGCGGTTTATCCCGTTTACAACGAAATCCTCAGAGAGGTCCAAATATCCACTTGCAGTTTCTACAAAAAGAGTGTTTCAACCCTGAACTTTCCAAGGAAGGTTCAAATCTGGGATTTGAACGCAAGCATCACAAAGAAGATTCTGAGACTGCTTCTGTTTAGTTAGCTGAAATTATCCCGTTTCCAACGAAATCCTCAGAGAGGTCCAAATATCCACTTGCAGTTTCTACAAAAAGAGTGTTTCAAACCTGAACTATCAAAGAAAGCTTCAACACTTTGAGTTGAATACAAACATCACGAAGAAAGTTCTGAGAATGCTTCAGTTTAGTGAGGTGCGGTTTTTCCCGTTTCCAACGAAATCCTCAGAGGGGTCAAATTATCCACTTGCAGTTTCTACAAAAAGAGTGTTTCAATCCTGAACTATCAAAGAAAGTTTCAACACTGTGAGTTGAATGCAAACATCACGAAGAAAGTTCTGAGAATGCTTCTGTTTAGTGAGGTGCGGTTTATCCCGTTTCCAACGAAATCCTCAGAGAGGTCCAAATATCCACTTGCAGATGCTACAAAAAGTGTGTTTCAAACCCGCTCCATCCAAAGGAATGTTCAGCTCTGTGACTTCAACTCAATGATCCCAAAGAATTTTCTGAGAATGCTTCTGTCTTGTTTTTATATGAAGTTATTTCCTTTACTACGAGAGTCCTCAAAGAGGTCCAAATATCCACTTGCAGTTTCTAGAAAAAGAGTGTTTCAAACCTGAACTATCAAAGAAAGGTTCAACACTGTGAGTTGAATGCAAACATCACGAAGAAAGTTCTGAGAATGCTTCTGTTTAGTGAGGTGCGGTTTATCCCGTTTCCAACGAAATCCTCAGAGAGGTCCAAATATCCACTTGCAGTTTCTACAAAAAGAGTGTTTCAACCCTGAACTTTCCAAGGAAGGTTCAAATCTGGGATTTGAACGCAAGCATCACAAAGAAGATTCTGAGACTGCTTCTGTTTAGTTAGCTGAAATTATCCCGTTTCCAACGAAATCCTCAGAGAGGTCCAAATATCCACTTGCAGTTTCTACAAAAAGAGTGTTTCAAACCTGAACTATCAAAGAAAGGTTCAACACTGTGAGTTGAATACAAACATCACGAAGAAAGTTCTGAGAATGCTTCAGTTTAGTGAGGTGCGGTTTTTCCCGTTTCCAACGAAATCCTCAGAGGGGTCAAATTATCCACTTGCAGTTTCTACAAAAAGAGTGTTTCAAACCTGAACTATCAAAGAATGGTTCAACACTGTGAGTTGAATGCAAACATCTCGAAGAAGGTTCTGAGAATGCTACTGTCTAGGTTTTACATGAAGTTATTTCCTTTACTACCATGGGCCTCCAAGCGGTCCATATCTCCACTTGCAGATTCTACAAAAAGAGAGTTTCCAAACTGCTCTGTCAAAGGGAATGTTCCACTCTGTGACTTGAATGCAATCATCCCAAAGTAGTTTCTGAGAATGCTTCTATCTAGTTTCTACGGGAAGATATTTCCTTTTCCACCACAGGCCTCAAAGCCCTCCAAATGTCCACTTGCAGATTCTAGAAAAAGAGTGTTTCAAAGCTTCCCTCTCATAAGGAAAGTTCAACTCTGTGAGTTGAATGCAAACATCACAAAGAAGTTTCTGAGAATGCTTCTGTTTAGCTTTTCTGTGAAGAGTATCCCGTTTCCAACGAAATCTTCAAAGCGGTCCAAATATCCACTTGCAGATTCCACAGAAAGAGTGTTTGGAAACTGCTGTTTGAAAAGGAACCTTCAACTCTGTGAGGTGAATGCAATCATCACAAAGAAGTTTCTGACAATGCTTCTCTCTGGTTTCTATGTGACGATAATTCGTTTTCCACCACATGCCTGAAAGCTCTCCAAATGTCCACTTGCAGACACTACGAAAAGAATGTTTCAGAACTGCTCTATGAAAAGCAGTGTGAAACTCTGTGAGTTGAACACCAACATCACAGAGAAGTTTCAGAGAATGCTTCTGTTTAGTTTTTATGTGAAGATATTCCCGTTTCCAAAGAAATCTTCAAAGAGGTCCACATATCCACTTGCAGATTCCACAGAAAGAGAGTTTCAAAACTGCTGTCTCCATAGGAGTGTTCAGCTCTGTGAGTTGAATGCAATCATCACAGAGAAGTTTCTGAGAAGGCTTCCGTCTAGATTTTAAGTGACGATATACGCGTTTAGAACGAAGGCCACAGAGTGGTCCAAATATCCACTTGCAGATCCTACAAAAAGAGTGTTTCAAACCTGAACTGTCAAAGGAAGGTTCAACTCTGGGATTTGAACGCAAACATCACAAAGAAGTTTCTGAGAATGCTTCTGTTTAGTGAGGTGCGGTTTATCCCGTTTACAACGAAATCCTCAGAGAGGTCCAAATATCCACTTGCAGTTTCTACAAAAAGAGTGTTTCAACCCTGAACTTTCCAAGGAAGGTTCAAATCTGGGATTTGAACGCAAGCATCACAAAGAAGATTCTGAGACTGCTTCTGTTTAGTTAGCTGAAATTATCCCGTTTCCAACGAAATCCTCAGAGAGGTCCAAATATCCACTTGCAGTTTCTACAAAAAGAGTGTTTCAAACCTGAACTATCAAAGAAAGCTTCAACACTTTGAGTTGAATACAAACATCACGAAGAAAGTTCTGAGAATGCTTCAGTTTAGTGAGGTGCGGTTTTTCCCGTTTCCAACGAAATCCTCAGAGGGGTCAAATTATCCACTTGCAGTTTCTACAAAAAGAGTGTTTCAATCCTGAACTATCAAAGAAAGTTTCAACACTGTGAGTTGAATGCAAACATCACGAAGAAAGTTCTGAGAATGCTTCTGTTTAGTGAGGTGCGGTTTATCCCGTTTCCAACGAAATCCTCAGAGAGGTCCAAATATCCACTTGCAGATGCTACAAAAAGTGTGTTTCAAACCCGCTCCATCCAAAGGAATGTTCAGCTCTGTGACTTCAACTCAATGATCCCAAAGAATTTTCTGAGAATGCTTCTGTCTTGTTTTTATATGAAGTTATTTCCTTTACTACGAGAGTCCTCAAAGAGGTCCAAATATCCACTTGCAGTTTCTAGAAAAAGAGTGTTTCAAACCTGAACTATCAAAGAAAGGTTCAACACTGTGAGTTGAATGCAAACATCACGAAGAAAGTTCTGAGAATGCTTCTGTTTAGTGAGGTGCGGTTTATCCCGTTTCCAACGAAATCCTCAGAGAGGTCCAAATATCCACTTGCAGTTTCTACAAAAAGAGTGTTTCAACCCTGAACTTTCCAAGGAAGGTTCAAATCTGGGATTTGAACGCAAGCATCACAAAGAAGATTCTGAGACTGCTTCTGTTTAGTTAGCTGAAATTATCCCGTTTCCAACGAAATCCTCAGAGAGGTCCAAATATCCACTTGCAGTTTCTACAAAAAGAGTGTTTCAAACCTGAACTATCAAAGAAAGGTTCAACACTGTGAGTTGAATACAAACATCACGAAGAAAGTTCTGAGAATGCTTCAGTTTAGTGAGGTGCGGTTTTTCCCGTTTCCAACGAAATCCTCAGAGGGGTCAAATTATCCACTTGCAGTTTCTACAAAAAGAGTGTTTCAAACCTGAACTATCAAAGAATGGTTCAACACTGTGAGTTGAATGCAAACATCTCGAAGAAGGTTCTGAGAATGCTACTGTCTAGGTTTTACATGAAGTTATTTCCTTTACTACCATGGGCCTCCAAGCGGTCCATATCTCCACTTGCAGATTCTACAAAAAGAGAGTTTCCAAACTGCTCTGTCAAAGGGAATGTTCCACTCTGTGACTTGAATGCAATCATCCCAAAGTAGTTTCTGAGAATGCTTCTATCTAGTTTCTACGGGAAGATATTTCCTTTTCCACCACAGGCCTCAAAGCCCTCCAAATGTCCACTTGCAGATTCTAGAAAAAGAGTGTTTCAAAGCTTCCCTCTCATAAGGAAAGTTCAACTCTGTGAGTTGAATGCAAACATCACAAAGAAGTTTCTGAGAATGCTTCTGTTTAGCTTTTCTGTGAAGAGTATCCCGTTTCCAACGAAATCTTCAAAGCGGTCCAAATATCCACTTGCAGATTCCACAGAAAGAGTGTTTGGAAACTGCTGTTTGAAAAGGAACCTTCAACTCTGTGAGGTGAATGCAATCATCACAAAGAAGTTTCTGACAATGCTTCTCTCTGGTTTCAATGTGACGATAATTCGTTTTCCACCACATGCCTGAAAGCTCTCCAAATGTCCACTTGCAGACACTACGAAAAGAATGTTTCAGAACTGCTCTATGAAAAGCAGTGTGAAACTCTGTGAGTTGAACACCAACATCACAGAGAAGTTTCAGAGAATGCTTCTGTTTAGTTTTTATGTGAAGATATTCCCGTTTCCAAAGAAATCTTCAAAGAGGTCCACATATCCACTTGCAGATTCCACAGAAAGAGAGTTTCAAAACTGCTGTCTCCATAGGAGTGTTCAGCTCTGTGAGTTGAATGCAATCATCACAGAGAAGTTTCTGAGAAGGCTTCCGTCTAGATTTTAAGTGACGATATACGCGTTTCGAACGAAGGCCACAGAGTGGTCCAAATATCCACTTGCAGATCCTACAAAAAGAGTGTTTCAAACCTGAACTGTCAAAGGAAGGTTCAACTCTGGGATTTGAACGCAAACATCACAAAGAAGTTTCTGAGAATGCTTCTGTTTAGCGAGGTGCGGTTTATCCCGTTTACAACGAAATCCTCAGAGAGGTCCAAATATCCACTTGCAGTTTCTACAAAAAGAGTGTTTCAACCCTGAACTTTCCAAGGAAGGTTCAAATCTGGGATTTGAACGCAAGCATCACAAAGAAGATTCTGAGACTGCTTCTGTTTAGTTAGCTGAAATTATCCCGTTTCCAACGAAATCCTCAGAGAGGTCCAAATATCCACTTGCAGTTTCTACAAAAAGAGTGTTTCAAACCTGAACTATCAAAGAAAGCTTCAACACTTTGAGTTGAATACAAACATCACGAAGAAAGTTCTGAGAATGCTTCAGTTTAGTGAGGTGCGGTTTTTCCCGTTTCCAACGAAATCCTCAGAGGGGTCAAATTATCCACTTGCAGTTTCTACAAAAAGAGTGTTTCAATCCTGAACTATCAAAGAAAGTTTCAACACTGTGAGTTGAATGCAAACATCACGAAGAAAGTTCTGAGAATGCTTCTGTTTAGTGAGGTGCGGTTTATCCCGTTTCCAACGAAATCCTCAGAGAGGTCCAAATATCCACTTGCAGATGCTACAAAAAGTGTGTTTCAAACCCGCTCCATCCAAAGGAATGTTCAGCTCTGTGACTTCAACTCAATGATCCCAAAGAATTTTCTGAGAATGCTTCTGTCTTGTTTTTATATGAAGTTATTTCCTTTACTACGAGAGTCCTCAAAGAGGTCCAAATATCCACTTGCAGTTTCTAGAAAAAGAGTGTTTCAAACCTGAACTATCAAAGAAAGGTTCAACACTGTGAGTTGAATGCAAACATCACGAAGAAAGTTCTGAGAATGCTTCTGTTTAGTGAGGTGCGGTTTATCCCGTTTCCAACGAAATCCTCAGAGAGGTCCAAATATCCACTTGCAGTTTCTACAAAAAGAGTGTTTCAACCCTGAACTTTCCAAGGAAGGTTCAAATCTGGGATTTGAACGCAAGCATCACAAAGAAGATTCTGAGACTGCTTCTGTTTAGTTAGCTGAAATTATCCCGTTTCCAACGAAATCCTCAGAGAGGTCCAAATATCCACTTGCAGTTTCTACAAAAAGAGTGTTTCAAACCTGAACTATCAAAGAAAGGTTCAACACTGTGAGTTGAATACAAACATCACGAAGAAAGTTCTGAGAATGCTTCAGTTTAGTGAGGTGCGGTTTTTCCCGTTTCCAACGAAATCCTCAGAGGGGTCAAATTATCCACTTGCAGTTTCTACAAAAAGAGTGTTTCAAACCTGAACTATCAAAGAATGGTTCAACACTGTGAGTTGAATGCAAACATCTCGAAGAAGGTTCTGAGAATGCTACTGTCTAGGTTTTACATGAAGTTATTTCCTTTACTACCATGGGCCTCCAAGCGGTCCATATCTCCACTTGCAGATTCTACAAAAAGAGAGTTTCCAAACTGCTCTGTCAAAGGGAATGTTCCACTCTGTGACTTGAATGCAATCATCCCAAAGTAGTTTCTGAGAATGCTTCTATCTAGTTTCTACGGGAAGATATTTCCTTTTCCACCACAGGCCTCAAAGCCCTCCAAATGTCCACTTGCAGATTCTAGAAAAAGAGTGTTTCAAAGCTTCCCTCTCATAAGGAAAGTTCAACTCTGTGAGTTGAATGCAAACATCACAAAGAAGTTTCTGAGAATGCTTCTGTTTAGCTTTTCTGTGAAGAGTATCCCGTTTCCAACGAAATCTTCAAAGCGGTCCAAATATCCACTTGCAGATTCCACAGAAAGAGTGTTTGGAAACTGCTGTTTGAAAAGGAACCTTCAACTCTGTGAGGTGAATGCAATCATCACAAAGAAGTTTCTGACAATGCTTCTCTCTGGTTTCTATGTGACGATAATTCGTTTTCCACCACATGCCTGAAAGCTCTCCAAATGTCCACTTGCAGACACTACGAAAAGAATGTTTCAGAACTGCTCTATGAAAAGCAGTGTGAAACTCTGTGAGTTGAACACCAACATCACAGAGAAGTTTCAGAGAATGCTTCTGTTTAGTTTTTATGTGAAGATATTCCCGTTTCCAAAGAAATCTTCAAAGAGGTCCACATATCCACTTGCAGATTCCACAGAAAGAGAGTTTCAAAACTGCTGTCTCCATAGGAGTGTTCAGCTCTGTGAGTTGAATGCAATCATCACAGAGAAGTTTCTGAGAAGGCTTCCGTCTAGATTTTAAGTGACGATATACGCGTTTCGAACGAAGGCCACAGAGTGGTCCAAATATCCACTTGCAGATCCTACAAAAAGAGTGTTTCAAACCTGAACTGTCAAAGGAAGGTTCAACTCTGGGATTTGAACGCAAACATCACAAAGAAGTTTCTGAGAATGCTTCTGTTTAGTGAGGTGCGGTTTATCCCGTTTACAACGAAATCCTCAGAGAGGTCCAAATATCCACTTGCAGTTTCTACAAAAAGAGTGTTTCAACCCTGAACTTTCCAAGGAAGGTTCAAATCTGGGATTTGAACGCAAGCATCACAAAGAAGATTCTGAGACTGCTTCTGTTTAGTTAGCTGAAATTATCCCGTTTCCAACGAAATCCTCAGAGAGGTCCAAATATCCACTTGCAGTTTCTACAAAAAGAGTGTTTCAAACCTGAACTATCAAAGAAAGCTTCAACACTTTGAGTTGAATACAAACATCACGAAGAAAGTTCTGAGAATGCTTCAGTTTAGTGAGGTGCGGTTTTTCCCGTTTCCAACGAAATCCTCAGAGGGGTCAAATTATCCACTTGCAGTTTCTACAAAAAGAGTGTTTCAATCCTGAACTATCAAAGAAAGTTTCAACACTGTGAGTTGAATGCAAACATCACGAAGAAAGTTCTGAGAATGCTTCTGTTTAGTGAGGTGCGGTTTATCCCGTTTCCAACGAAATCCTCAGAGAGGTCCAAATATCCACTTGCAGATGCTACAAAAAGTGTGTTTCAAACCCGCTCCATCCAAAGGAATGTTCAGCTCTGTGACTTCAACTCAATGATCCCAAAGAATTTTCTGAGAATGCTTCTGTCTTGTTTTTATATGAAGTTATTTCCTTTACTACGAGAGTCCTCAAAGAGGTCCAAATATCCACTTGCAGTTTCTAGAAAAAGAGTGTTTCAAACCTGAACTATCAAAGAAAGGTTCAACACTGTGAGTTGAATGCAAACATCACGAAGAAAGTTCTGAGAATGCTTCTGTTTAGTGAGGTGCGGTTTATCCCGTTTCCAACGAAATCCTCAGAGAGGTCCAAATATCCACTTGCAGTTTCTACAAAAAGAGTGTTTCAACCCTGAACTTTCCAAGGAAGGTTCAAATCTGGGATTTGAACGCAAGCATCACAAAGAAGATTCTGAGACTGCTTCTGTTTAGTTAGCTGAAATTATCCCGTTTCCAACGAAATCCTCAGAGAGGTCCAAATATCCACTTGCAGTTTCTACAAAAAGAGTGTTTCAAACCTGAACTATCAAAGAAAGGTTCAACACTGTGAGTTGAATACAAACATCACGAAGAAAGTTCTGAGAATGCTTCAGTTTAGTGAGGTGCGGTTTTTCCCGTTTCCAACGAAATCCTCAGAGGGGTCAAATTATCCACTTGCAGTTTCTACAAAAAGAGTGTTTCAAACCTGAACTATCAAAGAATGGTTCAACACTGTGAGTTGAATGCAAACATCTCGAAGAAGGTTCTGAGAATGCTACTGTCTAGGTTTTACATGAAGTTATTTCCTTTACTACCATGGGCCTCCAAGCGGTCCATATCTCCACTTGCAGATTCTACAAAAAGAGAGTTTCCAAACTGCTCTGTCAAAGGGAATGTTCCACTCTGTGACTTGAATGCAATCATCCCAAAGTAGTTTCTGAGAATGCTTCTATCTAGTTTCTACGGGAAGATATTTCCTTTTCCACCACAGGCCTCAAAGCCCTCCAAATGTCCACTTGCAGATTCTAGAAAAAGAGTGTTTCAAAGCTTCCCTCTCATAAGGAAAGTTCAACTCTGTGAGTTGAATGCAAACATCACAAAGAAGTTTCTGAGAATGCTTCTGTTTAGCTTTTCTGTGAAGAGTATCCCGTTTCCAACGAAATCTTCAAAGCGGTCCAAATATCCACTTGCAGATTCCACAGAAAGAGTGTTTGGAAACTGCTGTTTGAAAAGGAACCTTCAACTCTGTGAGGTGAATGCAATCATCACAAAGAAGTTTCTGACAATGCTTCTCTCTGGTTTCTATGTGACGATAATTCGTTTTCCACCACATGCCTGAAAGCTCTCCAAATGTCCACTTGCAGACACTACGAAAAGAATGTTTCAGAACTGCTCTATGAAAAGCAGTGTGAAACTCTGTGAGTTGAACACCAACATCACAGAGAAGTTTCAGAGAATGCTTCTGTTTAGTTTTTATGTGAAGATATTCCCGTTTCCAAAGAAATCTTCAAAGAGGTCCACATATCCACTTGCAGATTCCACAGAAAGAGAGTTTCAAAACTGCTGTCTCCATAGGAGTGTTCAGCTCTGTGAGTTGAATGCAATCATCACAGAGAAGTTTCTGAGAAGGCTTCCGTCTAGATTTTAAGTGACGATATACGCGTTTCGAACGAAGGCCACAGAGTGGTCCAAATATCCACTTGCAGATCCTACAAAAAGAGTGTTTCAAACCTGAACTGTCAAAGGAAGGTTCAACTCTGGGATTTGAACGCAAACATCACAAAGAAGTTTCTGAGAATGCTTCTGTTTAGTGAGGTGCGGTTTATCCCGTTTACAACGAAATCCTCAGAGAGGTCCAAATATCCACTTGCAGTTTCTACAAAAAGAGTGTTTCAACCCTGAACTTTCCAAGGAAGGTTCAAATCTGGGATTTGAACGCAAGCATCACAAAGAAGATTCTGAGACTGCTTCTGTTTAGTTAGCTGAAATTATCCCGTTTCCAACGAAATCCTCAGAGAGGTCCAAATATCCACTTGCAGTTTCTACAAAAAGAGTGTTTCAAACCTGAACTATCAAAGAAAGCTTCAACACTTTGAGTTGAATACAAACATCACGAAGAAAGTTCTGAGAATGCTTCAGTTTAGTGAGGTGCGGTTTTTCCCGTTTCCAACGAAATCCTCAGAGGGGTCAAATTATCCACTTGCAGTTTCTACAAAAAGAGTGTTTCAATCCTGAACTATCAAAGAAAGTTTCAACACTGTGAGTTGAATGCAAACATCACGAAGAAAGTTCTGAGAATGCTTCTGTTTAGTGAGGTGCGGTTTATCCCGTTTCCAACGAAATCCTCAGAGAGGTCCAAATATCCACTTGCAGATGCTACAAAAAGTGTGTTTCAAACCCGCTCCATCCAAAGGAATGTTCAGCTCTGTGACTTCAACTCAATGATCCCAAAGAATTTTCTGAGAATGCTTCTGTCTTGTTTTTATATGAAGTTATTTCCTTTACTACGAGAGTCCTCAAAGAGGTCCAAATATCCACTTGCAGTTTCTAGAAAAAGAGTGTTTCAAACCTGAACTATCAAAGAAAGGTTCAACACTGTGAGTTGAATGCAAACATAACGAAGAAAGTTCTGAGAATGCTTCTGTTTAGTGAGGTGCGGTTTATCCCGTTTCCAACGAAATCCTCAGAGAGGTCCAAATATCCACTTGCAGTTTCTACAAAAAGAGTGTTTCAACCCTGAACTTTCCAAGGAAGGTTCAAATCTGGGATTTGAACGCAAGCATCACAAAGAAGATTCTGAGACTGCTTCTGTTTAGTTAGCTGAAATTATCCCGTTTCCAACGAAATCCTCAGAGAGGTCCAAATATCCACTTGCAGTTTCTACAAAAAGAGTGTTTCAAACCTGAACTATCAAAGAAAGGTTCAACACTGTGAGTTGAATACAAACATCACGAAGAAAGTTCTGAGAATGCTTCAGTTTAGTGAGGTGCGGTTTTTCCCGTTTCCAACGAAATCCTCAGAGGGGTCAAATTATCCACTTGCAGTTTCTACAAAAAGAGTGTTTCAAACCTGAACTATCAAAGAATGGTTCAACACTGTGAGTTGAATGCAAACATCTCGAAGAAGGTTCTGAGAATGCTACTGTCTAGGTTTTACATGAAGTTATTTCCTTTACTACCATGGGCCTCCAAGCGGTCCATATCTCCACTTGCAGATTCTACAAAAAGAGAGTTTCCAAACTGCTCTGTCAAAGGGAATGTTCCACTCTGTGACTTGAATGCAATCATCCCAAAGTAGTTTCTGAGAATGCTTCTATCTAGTTTCTACGGGAAGATATTTCCTTTTCCACCACAGGCCTCAAAGCCCTCCAAATGTCCACTTGCAGATTCTAGAAAAAGAGTGTTTCAAAGCTTCCCTCTCATAAGGAAAGTTCAACTCTGTGAGTTGAATGCAAACATCACAAAGAAGTTTCTGAGAATGCTTCTGTTTAGCTTTTCTGTGAAGAGTATCCCGTTTCCAACGAAATCTTCAAAGCGGTCCAAATATCCACTTGCAGATTCCACAGAAAGAGTGTTTGGAAACTGCTGTTTGAAAAGGAACCTTCAACTCTGTGAGGTGAATGCAATCATCACAAAGAAGTTTCTGACAATGCTTCTCTCTGGTTTCTATGTGACGATAATTCGTTTTCCACCACATGCCTGAAAGCTCTCCAAATGTCCACTTGCAGACACTACGAAAAGAATGTTTCAGAACTGCTCTATGAAAAGCAGTGTGAAACTCTGTGAGTTGAACACCAACATCACAGAGAAGTTTCAGAGAATGCTTCTGTTTAGTTTTTATGTGAAGATATTCCCGTTTCCAAAGAAATCTTCAAAGAGGTCCACATATCCACTTGCAGATTCCACAGAAAGAGAGTTTCAAAACTGCTGTCTCCATAGGAGTGTTCAGCTCTGTGAGTTGAATGCAATCATCACAGAGAAGTTTCTGAGAAGGCTTCCGTCTAGATTTTAAGTGACGATATACGCGTTTCGAACGAAGGCCACAGAGTGGTCCAAATATCCACTTGCAGATCCTACAAAAAGAGTGTTTCAAACCTGAACTGTCAAAGGAAGGTTCAACTCTGGGATTTGAACGCAAACATCACAAAGAAGTTTCTCAGAATGCTTCCGTTTAGTTAGGTGCAGTTATCCCGTTTCCAACGAAATCCTCAGACAGGTCCAAATATCCACTTGCAGATGCTACAAAAAGTGTGTTTCAAACCCGCTCCATCCAAAGGAATGTTCAGCTCTGTGACTTCAACTCAATGATCCCAAAGAACTTTCTGAGAATGCTTCTGTCTTGTTTTTATATGAAGTTATTTCCTTTACTACGAGAGTCCTCAAAGAGGTCCAAATATCCACTTGCAGTTTCTACAAAAAGAGTGTTTCAAACCTGAACTATCAAAGAAAGGTTCAACACTGTGAGTTGAATGCAAACATCACGAAGAAAGTTCTGAGAATGCTTCTGTTTAGTGAGGTGCGGTTTATCCCGTTTCCAACGAAATCCTCAGAGAGGTCCAAATATCCACTTGCAGATGCTACAAAAAGTGTGTTTCAAACCCGCTCCATCCAAAGGAATGTTCAGCTCTGTGACTTCAACTCAATGATCCCAAAGAATTTTCTGAGAATGCTTCTGTCTTGTTTTTATATGAAGTTATTTCCTTTACTACGAGAGTCCTCAAAGAGGTCCAAATATCCACTTGCAGTTTCTACAAAAAGAGTGTTTCAAACCTGAACTATCAAAGAAAGGTTCAACACTGTGAGTTGAATGCAAACATCACGAAGAAAGTTCTGAGAATGCTTCTGTTTAGTGAGGTGCGGTTTATCCCGTTTCCAACGAAATCCTCAGAGAGGTCCAAATATCCACTTGCAGTTTCTACAAAAAGAGTGTTTCAACCCTGAACTTTCCAAGGAAGGTTCAAATCTGGGATTTGAACGCAAGCATCACAAAGAAGATTCTGAGACTGCTTCTGTTTAGTTAGCTGAAATTATCCCGTTTCCAACGAAATCCTCAGAGAGGTCCAAATATCCACTTGCAGTTTCTACAAAAAGAGTGTTTCAAACCTGAACTATCAAAGAAAGGTTCAACACTGTGAGTTGAATACAAACATCACGAAGAAAGTTCTGAGAATGCTTCAGTTTAGTGAGGTGCGGTTTTTCCCGTTTCCAACGAAATCCTCAGAGGGGTCAAATTATCCACTTGCAGTTTCTACAAAAAGAGTGCTTCAAACCTGAACTATCAAAGAATGGTTCAACACTGTGAGTTGAATGCAAACATCTCGAAGAAGGTTCTGAGAATGCTACTGTCTAGCTTTTACATGAAGTTATTTCCTTTACTACCATGGGCCTCCAAGCGGTCCATATCTCCACTTGCAGATTCTACAAAAAGAGAGTTTCCAAACTGCTCTGTCAAAGGGAATGTTCCACTCTGTGACTTGAATGCAATCATCCCAAAGTAGTTTCTGAGAATGCTTCTATCTAGTTTCTACGGGAAGATATTTCCTTTTCCACCACAGGCCTCAAAGCCCTCCAAATGTCCACTTGCAGATTCTAGAAAAAGAGTGTTTCAAAGCTTCCCTCTCATAAGGAAAGTTCAACTCTGTGAGTTGAATGCAAACATCACAAAGAAGTTTCTGAGAATGCTTCTGTTTAGCTTTTCTGTGAAGAGTATCCCGTTTCCAGCGAAATCTTCAAAGCGGTCCAAATATCCACTTGCAGATTCCACAGAAAGAGTGTTTGGAAACTGCTGTTTGAAAAGGAACCTTCAACTCTGTGAGGTGAATGCAATCATCACAAAGAAGTTTCTGACAATGCTTCTCTCTGGTTTCTATGTGACGATAATTCGTTTTCCACCACATGCCTGAAAGCTCTCCAAATGTCCACTTGCAGACACTACGAAAAGAATGTTTCAGAACTGCTCTATGAAAAGCAGTGTGAAACTCTGTGAGTTGAACACCAACATCACAGAGAAGTTTCAGAGAATGCTTCTGTTTAGTTTTTATGTGAAGATATTCCCGTTTCCAAAGAAATCTTCAAAGAGGTCCACATATCCACTTGCAGATTCCACAGAAAGAGAGTTTCAAAACTGCTGTCTCCATAGGAGTGTTCAGCTCTGTGAGTTGAATGCAATCATCACAGAGAAGTTTCTGAGAAGGCTTCCGTCTAGATTTTAAGTGACGATATACGCGTTTCGAACGAAGGCCACAGAGTGGTCCAAATATCCACTTGCAGATCCTACAAAAAGAGTGTTTCAAACCTGAACTGTCAAAGGAAGGTTCAACTCTGGGATTTGAACGCAAACATCACAAAGAAGTTTCTGAGAATGCTTCTGTTTAGTGAGGTGCGGTTTATCCCGTTTACAACGAAATCCTCAGAGAGGTCCAAATATCCACTTGCAGTTTCTACAAAAAGAGTGTTTCAACCCTGAACTTTCCAAGGAAGGTTCAAATCTGGGATTTGAACGCAAGCATCACAAAGAAGATTCTGAGACTGCTTCTGTTTAGTTAGCTGAAATTATCCCGTTTCCAACGAAATCCTCAGAGAGGTCCAAATATCCACTTGCAGTTTCTACAAAAAGAGTGTTTCAAACCTGAACTATCAAAGAAAGGTTCAACACTTTGAGTTGAATACAAACATCACGGAGAAAGTTCTGAGAATGCTTCAGTTTAGTGAGGTGCGGTTTTTCCCGTTTCCAACGAAATCCTCAGAGGGGTCAAATTATCCACTTGCAGTTTCTACAAAAAGAGTGTTTCAAACCTGAACTATCAAAGAAAGTTTCAACACTGTGAGTTGAATGCAAACATCACGAAGAAAGTTCTGAGAATGCTTCTGTTTAGTGAGGTGCGGTTTATCCCGTTTCCAACGAAATCCTCAGAGAGGTCCAAATATCCACTTGCAGATGCTACAAAAAGTGTGTTTCAAACCCGCTCCATCCAAAGGAATGTTCAGCTCTGTGACTTCAACTCAATGATCCCAAAGAATTTTCTGAGAATGCTTCTGTCTTGTTTTTATATGAAGTTATTTCCTTTACTACGAGAGTCCTCAAAGAGGTCCAAATATCCACTTGCAGTTTCTACAAAAAGAGTGTTTCAAACCTGAACTATCAAAGAAAGGTTCAACACTGTGAGTTGAATGCAAACATCACGAAGAAAGTTCTGAGAATGCTTCTGTTTAGTGAGGTGCGGTTTATCCCGTTTCCAACGAAATCCTCAGAGAGGTCCAAATATCCACTTGCAGTTTCTACAAAAAGAGTGTTTCAACCCTGAACTTTCCAAGGAAGGTTCAAATCTGGGATTTGAACGCAAGCATCACAAAGAAGATTCTGAGACTGCTTCTGTTTAGTTAGCTGAAATTATCCCGTTTCCAACGAAATCCTCAGAGAGGTCCAAATATCCACTTGCAGTTTCTACAAAAAGAGTGTTTCAAACCTGAACTATCAAAGAAAGGTTCAACACTGTGAGTTGAATACAAACATCACGAAGAAAGTTCTGAGAATGCTTCAGTTTTGTGAGGTGCGGTTTTTCCCGTTTCCAACGAAATCCTCAGAGGGGTCAAATTATCCACTTGCAGTTTCTACAAAAAGAGTGTTTCAAACCTGAACTATCAAAGAATGGTTCAACACTGTGAGTTGAATGCAAACATCTCGAAGAAGGTTCTGAGAATGCTACTGTCTAGGTTTTACATGAAGTTATTTCCTTTACTACCATGGGCCTCCAAGCGGTCCATATCTCCACTTGCAGATTCTACAAAAAGAGAGTTTCCAAACTGCTCTGTCAAAGGGAATGTTCCACTCTGTGACTTGAATGCAATCATCCCAAAGTAGTTTCTGAGAATGCTTCTATCTAGTTTCTACGGGAAGATATTTCCTTTTCCACCACAGGCCTCAAAGCCCTCCAAATGTCCACTTGCAGATTCTAGAAAAAGAGTGTTTCAAAGCTTCCCTCTCATAAGGAAAGTTCAACTCTGTGAGTTGAATGCAAACATCACAAAGAAGTTTCTGAGAATGCTTCTGTTTAGCTTTTCTGTGAAGAGTATCCCGTTTCCAGCGAAATCTTCAAAGCGGTCCAAATATCCACTTGCAGATTCCACAGAAAGAGTGTTTGGAAACTGCTGTTTGAAAAGGAACCTTCAACTCTGTGAGGTGAATGCAATCATCACAAAGAAGTTTCTGACAATGCTTCTCTCTGGTTTCTATGTGACGATAATTCGTTTTCCACCACATGCCTGAAAGCTCTCCAAATGTCCACTTGCAGACACTACGAAAAGAATGTTTCAGAACTGCTCTATGAAAAGCAGTGTGAAACTCTGTGAGTTGAACACCAACATCACAGAGAAGTTTCAGAGAATGCTTCTGTTTAGTTTTTATGTGAAGATATTCCCGTTTCCAAAGAAATCTTCAAAGAGGTCCACATATCCACTTGCAGATTCCACAGAAAGAGAGTTTCAAAACTGCTGTCTCCATAGGAGTGTTCAGCTCTGTGAGTTGAATGCAATCATCACAGAGAAGTTTCTGAGAAGGCTTCCGTCTAGATTTTAACTGACGATATACGCGTTTCGAACGAAGGCCACAGAGTGGTCCAAATATCCACTTGCAGATCCTACAAAAAGAGTGTTTCAAACCTGAACTGTCAAAGGAAGGTTCAACTCTGGGATTTGAACGCAAACATCACAAAGAAGTTTCTGAGAATGCTTCCGTTTAGTTAGGTGCAGTTATCCCGTTTCCAACGAAATCCTCAGACAGGTCCAAATATCCACTTGCAGATGCTACAAAAAGTGTGTTTCAAACCCGCACCATCCAAAGGAATGTTCAGCTCTGTGACTTCAACTCAATGATCCCAAAGAACTTTCTGAGAATGCTTCTGTCTTGTTTTTATATGAAGTTATTTCCTTTACTACGAGAGTCCTCAAAGAGGTCCAAATATCCACTTGCAGTTTCTACAAAAAGAGTGTTTCAAACCTGAACTATCAAAGAAAGGTTCAACACTGTGAGTTGAATGCAAACATCACGAAGAAAGTTCTGAGAATGCTTCTGTTTAGTGAGGTGCGGTTTATCCCGTTTCCAACGAAATCCTCAGAGAGGTCCAAATATCCACTTGCAGATGCTACAAAAAGTGTGTTTCAAACCCGCTCCATCCAAAGGAATGTTCAGCTCTGTGACTTCAACTCAATGATCCCAAAGAATTTTCTGAGAATGCTTCTGTCTTGTTTTTATATGAAGTTATTTCCTTTACTACGAGAGTCCTCAAAGAGGTCCAAATATCCACTTGCAGTTTCTACAAAAAGAGTGTTTCAAACCTGAACTATCAAAGAAAGGTTCAACACTGTGAGTTGAATGCAAACATCACGAAGAAAGTTCTGAGAATGCTTCTGTTTAGTGAGGTGCGGTTTATCCCGTTTCCAACGAAATCCTCAGAGAGGTCCAAATATCCACTTGCAGTTTCTACAAAAAGAGTGTTTCAACCCTGAACTTTCCAAGGAAGGTTCAAATCTGGGATTTGAACGCAAGCATCACAAAGAAGATTCTGAGACTGCTTCTGTTTAGTTAGCTGAAATTATCCCGTTTCCAACGAAATCCTCAGAGAGGTCCAAATATCCACTTGCAGTTTCTACAAAAAGAGTGTTTCAAACCTGAACTATCAAAGAAAGGTTCAACACTGTGAGTTGAATACAAACATCACGAAGAAAGTTCTGAGAATGCTTCAGTTTAGTGAGGTGCGGTTTTTCCCGTTTCCAACGAAATCCTCAGAGGGGTCAAATTATCCACTTGCAGTTTCTACAAAAAGAGTGTTTCAAACCTGAACTATCAAAGAATGGTTCAACACTGTGAGTTGAATGCAAACATCTCGAAGAAGGTTCTGAGAATGCTACTGTCTAGCTTTTACATGAAGTTATTTCCTTTACTACCATGGGCCTCCAAGCGGTCCATATCTCCACTTGCAGATTCTACAAAAAGAGAGTTTCCAAACTGCTCTGTCAAAGGGAATGTTCCACTCTGTGACTTGAATGCAATCATCCCAAAGTAGTTTCTGAGAATGCTTCTATCTAGTTTCTACGGGAAGATATTTCCTTTTCCACCACAGGCCTCAAAGCCCTCCAAATGTCCACTTGCAGATTCTAGAAAAAGAGTGTTTCAAAGCTTCCCTCTCATAAGGAAAGTTCAACTCTGTGAGTTGAATGCAAACATCACAAAGAAGTTTCTGAGAATGCTTCTGTTTAGCTTTTCTGTGAAGAGTATCCCGTTTCCAGCGAAATCTTCAAAGCGGTCCAAATATCCACTTGCAGATTCCACAGAAAGAGTGTTTGGAAACTGCTGTTTGAAAAGGAACCTTCAACTCTGTGAGGTGAATGCAATCATCACAAAGAAGTTTCTGACAATGCTTCTCTCTGGTTTCTATGTGACGATAATTCGTTTTCCACCACATGCCTGAAAGCTCTCCAAATGTCCACTTGCAGACACTACGAAAAGAATGTTTCAGAACTGCTCTATGAAAAGCAGTGTGAAACTCTGTGAGTTGAACACCAACATCACAGAGAAGTTTCAGAGAATGCTTCTGTTTAGTTTTTATGTGAAGATATTCCCGTTTCCAAAGAAATCTTCAAAGAGGTCCACATATCCACTTGCAGATTCCACAGAAAGAGAGTTTCAAAACTGCTGTCTCCATAGGAGTGTTCAGCTCTGTGAGTTGAATGCAATCATCACAGAGAAGTTTCTGAGAAGGCTTCCGTCTAGATTTTAAGTGACGATATACGCGTTTCGAACGAAGGCCACAGAGTGGTCCAAATATCCACTTGCAGATCCTACAAAAAGAGTGTTTCAAACCTGAACTGTCAAAGGAAGGTTCAACTCTGGGATTTGAACGCAAACATCACAAAGAAGTTTCTGAGAATGCTTCCGTTTAGTGAGGTGCGGTTTATCCCGTTTACAACGAAATCCTCAGAGAGGTCCAAATATCCACTTGCAGTTTCTACAAAAAGAGTGTTTCAACCCTGAACTTTCCAAGGAAGGTTCAAATCTGGGATTTGAACGCAAGCATCACAAAGAAGATTCTGAGACTGCTTCTGTTTAGTTAGCTGAAATTATCCCGTTTCCAACGAAATCCTCAGAGAGGTCCAAATATCCACTTGCAGTTTCTACAGAAAGAGTGTTTCAAACCTGAACTATCAAAGAAACGTTCAACACTTTGAGTTGAATACAAACATCACGAAGAAAGTTCTGAGAATGCTTCAGTTTAGTGAGGTGCGGTTTTTCCCGTTTCCAACGAAATCCTCAGAGGGGTCAAATTATCCACTTGCAGTTTCTACAAAAAGAGTGTTTCAAACCTGAACTATCAAAGAAAGTTTCAACACTGTGAGTTGAATGCAAACATCATGAAGAAAGTTCTGAGAATGCTTCTGTTTAGTGAGGTGCGGTTTATCCCGTTTCCAACGAAATCCTCAGAGAGGTCCAAATATCCACTTGCAGATGCTACAAAAAGTGTGTTTCAAACCCGCTCCATCCAAAGGAATGTTCAGCTCTGTGACTTCAACTCAATGATCCCAAAGAATTTTCTGAGAATGCTTCTGTCTTGTTTTTATATGAAGTTATTTCCTTTACTACGAGAGTCCTCAAAGAGGTCCAAATATCCACTTGCAGTTTCTACAAAAAGAGTGTTTCAAACCTGAACTATCAAAGAAAGGTTCAACACTGTGAGTTGAATGCAAACATCACGAAGAAAGTTCTGAGAATGCTTCTGTTTAGTGAGGTGCGGTTTATCCCGTTTCCAACGAAATCCTCAGAGAGGTCCAAATATCCACTTGCAGTTTCTACAAAAAGAGTGTTTCAACCCTGAACTTTCCAAGGAAGGTTCAAATCTGGGATTTGAACGCAAGCATCACAAAGAAGATTCTGAGACTGCTTCTGTTTAGTTAGCTGAAATTATCCCGTTTCCAACGAAATCCTCAGAGAGGTCCAAATATCCACTTGCAGTTTCTACAAAAAGAGTGTTTCAAACCTGAACTATCAAAGAAAGGTTCAACACTGTGAGTTGAATACAAACATCACGAAGAAAGTTCTGAGAATGCTTCAGTTTAGTGAGGTGCGGTTTTTCCCGTTTCCAACGAAATCCTCAGAGGGGTCAAATTATCCACTTGCAGTTTCTACAAAAAGAGTGTTTCAAACCTGAACTATCAAAGAATGGTTCAACACTGTGAGTTGAATGCAAACATCTCGAAGAAGGTTCTGAGAATGCTACTGTCTAGCTTTTACATGAAGTTATTTCCTTTACTACCATGGGCCTCCAAGCGGTCCATATCTCCACTTGCAGATTCTACAAAAAGAGAGTTTCCAAACTGCTCTGTCAAAGGGAATGTTCCACTCTGTGACTTGAATGCAATCATCCCAAAGTAGTTTCTGAGAATGCTTCTATCTAGTTTCTACGGGAAGATATTTCCTTTTCCACCACAGGCCTCAAAGCCCTCCAAATGTCCACTTGCAGATTCTAGAAAAAGAGTGTTTCAAAGCTTCCCTCTCATAAGGAAAGTTCAACTCTGTGAGTTGAATGCAAACATCACAAAGAAGTTTCTGAGAATGCTTCTGTTTAGCTTTTCTGTGAAGAGTATCCCGTTTCCAGCGAAATCTTCAAAGCGGTCCAAATATCCACTTGCAGATTCCACAGAAAGAGTGTTTGGAAACTGCTGTTTGAAAAGGAACCTTCAACTCTGTGAGGTGAATGCAATCATCACAAAGAAGTTTCTGACAATGCTTCTCTCTGGTTTCTATGTGACGATAATTCGTTTTCCACCACATGCCTGAAAGCTCTCCAAATGTCCACTTGCAGACACTACGAAAAGAATGTTTCAGAACTGCTCTATGAAAAGCAGTGTGAAACTCTGTGAGTTGAACACCAACATCACAGAGAAGTTTCAGAGAATGCTTCTGTTTAGTTTTTATGTGAAGATATTCCCGTTTCCAAAGAAATCTTCAAAGAGGTCCACATATCCACTTGCAGATTCCACAGAAAGAGAGTTTCAAAACTGCTGTCTCCATAGGAGTGTTCAGCTCTGTGAGTTGAATGCAATCATCACAGAGAAGTTTCTGAGAAGGCTTCCGTCTAGATTTTAAGTGACGATATACGCGTTTCGAACGAAGGCCACAGAGTGGTCCAAATATCCACTTGCAGATCCTACAAAAAGAGTGTTTCAAACCTGAACTGTCAAAGGAAGGTTCAACTCTGGGATTTGAACGCAAACATCACAAAGAAGTTTCTGAGAATGCTTCCGTTTAGTTAGGTGCAGTTATCCCGTTTCCAACGAAATCCTCAGACAGGTCCAAATATCCACTTGCAGATGCTACAAAAAGTGTGTTTCAAACCCGCTCCATCCAAAGGAATGTTCAGCTCTGTGACTTCAACTCAATGATCCCAAAGAATTTTCTGAGAATGCTTCTGTCTTGTTTTTATATGAAGTTATTTCCTTTACTACGAGAGTCCTCGAAGAGGTCCAAATATCCACTTGCAGTTTCTACAAAAAGAGTGTTTCAAACCTGAACTATCAAAGAAAGGTTCAACACTGTGAGTTGAATGCAAACATCACGAAGAAAGTTCTGAGAATGCTTCTGTTTAGTGAGGTGCGGTTTATCCCGTTTCCAACGAAATCCTCAGAGAGGTCCAAATATCCACTTGCAGTTTCTACAAAAAGAGTGTTTCAACCCTGAACTTTCCAAGGAAGGTTCAAATCTGGGATTTGAACGCAAGCATCACAAAGAAGATTCTGAGACTGCTTCTGTTTAGTTAGCTGAAATTATCCCGTTTCCAACGAAATCCTCAGAGAGGTCCAAATATCCACTTGCAGTTTCTACAAAAAGAGTGTTTCAAACCTGAACTATCAAAGAAAGGTTCAACACTGTGAGTTGAGTACAAACATCACGAAGAACGTTCTGAGAATGCTTCAGTTTAGTGAGGTGCGGTTTTTCCCGTTTCCAACGAAATCCTCAGAGGGGTCAAATTATCCACTTGCAGTTTCTACAAAAAGAGTGTTTCAAACCTGAACTATCAAAGAATGGTTCAACACTGTGAGTTGAATGCAAACATCTCGAAGAAGGTTCTGAGAATGCTACTGTCTAGCTTTTACATGAAGTTATTTCCTTTACTACCATGGGCCTCCAAGCGGTCCATATCTCCACTTGCAGATTCTACAAAAAGAGAGTTTCCAAACTGCTCTGTCAAAGGGAATGTTCCACTCTGTGACTTGAATGCAATCATCCCAAAGTAGTTTCTGAGAATGCTTCTATCTAGTTTCTACGGGAAGATATTTCCTTTTCCACCACAGGCCTCAAAGCCCTCCAAATGTCCACTTGCAGATTCTAGAAAAAGAGTGTTTCAAAGCTTCCCTCTCATAAGGAAAGTTCAACTCTGTGAGTTGAATGCAAACATCACAAAGAAGTTTCTGAGAATGCTTCTGTTTAGCTTTTCTGTGAAGAGTATCCCGTTTCCAGCGAAATCTTCAAAGCGGTCCAAATATCCACTTGCAGATTCCACAGAAAGAGTGTTTGGAAACTGCTGTTTGAAAAGGAACCTTCAACTCTGTGAGGTGAATGCAATCATCACAAAGAAGTTTCTGACAATGCTTCTCTCTGGTTTCTATGTGACGATAATTCGTTTTCCACCACATGCCTGAAAGCTCTCCAAATGTCCACTTGCAGACACTACGAAAAGAATGTTTCAGAACTGCTCTATGAAAAGCAGTGTGAAACTCTGTGAGTTGAACACCAACATCACAGAGAAGTTTCAGAGAATGCTTCTGTTTAGTTTTTATGTGAAGATATTCCCGTTTCCAAAGAAATCTTCAAAGAGGTCCACATATCCACTTGCAGATTCCACAGAAAGAGAGTTTCAAAACTGCTGTCTCCATAGGAGTGTTCAGCTCTGTGAGTTGAATGCAATCATCACAGAGAAGTTTCTGAGAAGGCTTCCGTCTAGATTTTAAGTGACGATATACGCGTTTCGAACGAAGGCCACAGAGTGGTCCAAATATCCACTTGCAGATCCTACAAAAAGAGTGTTTCAAACCTGAACTGTCAAAGGAAGGTTCAACTCTGGGATTTGAACGCAAACATCACAAAGAAGTTTCTGAGAATGCTTCCGTTTAGTTAGGTGCAGTTATCCCGTTTCCAACGAAATCCTCAGACAGGTCCAAATATCCACTTGCAGATGCTACAAAAAGTGTGTTTCAAACCCGCTCCATCCAAAGGAATGTTCAGCTCTGTGACTTCAACTCAATGATCCCAAAGAATTTCCTGAGAATGCTTCTGTCTTGTTTTTATATGAAGTTATTTCCTTTACTACGAGAGTCCTCAAAGAGGTCCAAATATCCACTTGCAGTTTCTACAAAAAGAGTGTTTCAAACCTGAACTATCAAAGAAAGGTTCAACACTGTGAGTTGAATGCAAACATCACGAAGAAAGTTCTGAGAATGCTTCTGTTTAGTGAGGTGCGGTTTATCCCGTTTCCAACGAAATCCTCAGAGAGGTCCAAATATCCACTTGCAGATGCTACAAAAAGTGTGTTTCAAACCCGCTCCATCCAAAGGAATGTTCAGCTCTGTGAGTTCAACTCAATGATCCCAAAGAATTTTCTGAGAATGCTTCTGTCTTGTTTTTATATGAAGTTATTTCCTTTACTACGAGAGTCCTCAAAGAGGTCCAAATATCCACTTGCAGTTTCTACAAAAAGAGTGTTTCAAACCTGAACTATCAAAGAAAGGTTCAACACTGTGAGTTGAATGCAAACATCACGAAGAAAGTTCTGAGAATGCTTCTGTTTAGTGAGGTGCGGTTTATCCCGTTTCCAACGAAATCCTCAGAGAGGTCCAAATATCCACTTGCAGTTTCTACAAAAAGAGTGTTTCAACCCTGAACTTTCCAAGGAAGGTTCAAATCTGGGATTTGAACGCAAGCATCACAAAGAAGATTCTGAGACTGCTTCTGTTTAGTTAGCTGAAATTATCCCGTTTCCAACGAAATCCTCAGAGAGGTCCAAATATCCACTTGCAGTTTCTACAAAAAGAGTGTTTCAAACCTGAACTATCAAAGAAAGGTTCAACACTGTGAGTTGAATACAAACATCACGAAGAAAGTTCTGAGAATGCTTCAGTTTAGTGAGGTGCGGTTTTTCCCGTTTCCAACGAAATCCTCAGAGGGGTCAAATTATCCACTTGCAGTTTCTACAAAAAGAGTGTTTCAAACCTGAACTATCAAAGAATGGTTCAACACTGTGAGTTGAATGCAAACATCTCGAAGAAGGTTCTGAGAATGCTACTGTCTAGCTTTTACATGAAGTTATTTCCTTTACTACCATGGGCCTCCAAGCGGTCCATATCTCCACTTGCAGATTCTACAAAAAGAGAGTTTCCAAACTGCTCTGTCAAAGGGAATGTTCCACTCTGTGACTTGAATGCAATCATCCCAAAGTAGTTTCTGAGAATGCTTCTATCTAGTTTCTACGGGAAGATATTTCCTTTTCCACCACAGGCCTCAAAGCCCTCCAAATGTCCACTTGCAGATTCTAGAAAAAGAGTGTTTCAAAGCTTCCCTCTCATAAGGAAAGTTCAACTCTGTGAGTTGAATGCAAACATCACAAAGAACTTTCTGAGAATGCTTCTGTTTAGCTTTTCTGTGAAGAGTATCCCGTTTCCAACGAAATCTTCAAAGCGGTCCAAATATCCACTTGCAGATTCCACAGAAAGAGTGTTTGGAAACTGCTGTTTGAAAAGGAACCTTCAACTCTGTGAGGTGAATGCAATCATCACAAAGAAGTTTCTGACAATGCTTCTCTCTGGTTTCTATGTGACGATAATTCGTTTTCCACCACATGCCTGAAAGCTCTCCAAATGTCCACTTGCAGACACTACGAAAAGAATGTTTCAGAACTGCTCTATGAAAAGCAGTGTGAAACTCTGTGAGTTGAACACCAACATCACAGAGAAGTTTCAGAGAATGCTTCTGTTTAGTTTTTATGTGAAGATATTCCCGTTTCCAAAGAAATCTTCAAAGAGGTCCACATATCCACTTGCAGATTCCACAGAAAGAGAGTTTCAAAACTGCTGTCTCCATAGGAGTGTTCAGCTCTGTGAGTTGAATGCAATCATCACAGAGAAGTTTCTGAGAAGGCTTCCGTCTAGATTTTAAGTGACGATATACGCGTTTCGAACGAAGGCCACAGAGTGGTCCAAATATCCACTTGCAGATCCTACAAAAAGAGTGTTTCAAACCTGAACTGTCAAAGGAAGGTTCAACTCTGGGATTTGAACGCAAACATCACAAAGAAGTTTCTGAGAATGCTTCCGTTTAGTTAGGTGCAGTTATCCCGTTTCCAACGAAATCCTCAGACAGGTCCAAATATCCACTTGCAGATGCTACAAAAAGTGTGTTTCAAACCCGCTCCATCCAAAGGAATGTTCAGCTCTGTGAGTTCAACTCAATGATCCCAAAGAATTTTCTGAGAATGCTTCTGTCTTGTTTTTATATGAAGTTATTTCCTTTACTACGAGAGTCCTCAAAGAGGTCCAAATATCCACTTGCAGTTTCTACAAAAAGAGTGTTTCAAACCTGAACTATCAAAGAAAGGTTCAACACTGTGAGTTGAATGCAAACATCACGAAGAAAGTTCTGAGAATGCTTCTGTTTAGTGAGGTGCGGTTTATCCCGTTTCCAACGAAATCCTCAGAGAGGTCCAAATATCCACTTGCAGTTTCTACAAAAAGAGTGTTTCAACCCTGAACTTTCCAAGGAAGGTTCAAATCTGGGATTTGAACGCAAGCATCACAAAGAAGATTCTGAGACTGCTTCTGTTTAGTTAGCTGAAATTATCCCGTTTCCAACGAAATCCTCAGAGAGGTCCAAATATCCACTTGCAGTTTCTACAAAAAGAGTGTTTCAAACCTGAACTATCAAAGAAAGGTTCAACACTGTGAGTTGAATACAAACATCACGAAGAAAGTTCTGAGAATGCTTCAGTTTAGTGAGGTGCGGTTTTTCCCGTTTCCAACGAAATCCTCAGAGGGGTCAAATTATCCACTTGCAGTTTCTACAAAAAGAGTGTTTCAAACCTGAACTATCAAAGAATGGTTCAACACTGTGAGTTGAATGCAAACATCTCGAAGAAGGTTCTGAGAATGCTACTGTCTAGGTTTTACATGAAGTTATTTCCTTTACTACCATGGGCCTCCAAGCGGTCCATATCTCCACTTGCAGATTCTACAAAAAGAGAGTTTCCAAACTGCTCTGTCAAAGGGAATGTTCCACTCTGTGACTTGAATGCAATCATCCCAAAGTAGTTTCTGAGAATGCTTCTATCTAGTTTCTACGGGAAGATATTTCCTTTTCCACCACAGGCCTCAAAGCCCTCCAAATGTCCACTTGCAGATTCTAGAAAAAGAGTGTTTCAAAGCTTCCCTCTCATAAGGAAAGTTCAACTCTGTGAGTTGAATGCAAACATCACAAAGAAGTTTCTGAGAATGCTTCTGTTTAGCTTTTCTGTGAAGAGTATCCCGTTTCCAGCGAAATCTTCAAAGCGGTCCAAATATCCACTTGCAGATTCCACAGAAAGAGTGTTTGGAAACTGCTGTTTGAAAAGGAACCTTCAACTCTGTGAGGTGAATGCAATCATCACAAAGAAGTTTCTGACAATGCTTCTCTCTGGTTTCTATGTGACGATAATTCGTTTTCCACCACATGCCTGAAAGCTCTCCAAATGTCCACTTGCAGACACTACGAAAAGAATGTTTCAGAACTGCTCTATGAAAAGCAGTGTGAAACTCTGTGAGTTGAACACCAACATCACAGAGAAGTTTCAGAGAATGCTTCTGTTTAGTTTTTATGTGAAGATATTCCCGTTTCCAAAGAAATCTTCAAAGAGGTCCACATATCCACTTGCAGATTCCACAGAAAGAGAGTTTCAAAACTGCTGTCTCCATAGGAGTGTTCAGCTCTGTGAGTTGAATGCAATCATCACAGAGAAGTTTCTGAGAAGGCTTCCGTCTAGATTTTAACTGACGATATACGCGTTTCGAACGAAGGCCACAGAGTGGTCCAAATATCCACTTGCAGATCCTACAAAAAGAGTGTTTCAAACCTGAACTGTCAAAGGAAGGTTCAACTCTGGGATTTGAACGCAAACATCACAAAGAAGTTTCTGAGAATGCTTCCGTTTAGTTAGGTGCAGTTATCCCGTTTCCAACGAAATCCTCAGACAGGTCCAAATATCCACTTGCAGATGCTACAAAAAGTGTGTTTCAAACCCGCTCCATCCAAAGGAATGTTCAGCTCTGTGACTTCAACTCAATGATCCCAAAGAACTTTCTGAGAATGCTTCTGTCTTGTTTTTATATGAAGTTATTTCCTTTACTACGAGAGTCCTCAAAGAGGTCCAAATATCCACTTGCAGTTTCTACAAAAAGAGTGTTTCAAACCTGAACTATCAAAGAAAGGTTCAACACTGTGAGTTGAATGCAAACATCACGAAGAAAGTTCTGAGAATGCTTCTGTTTAGTGAGGTGCGGTTTATCCCGTTTCCAACGAAATCCTCAGAGAGGTCCAAATATCCACTTGCAGATGCTACAAAAAGTGTGTTTCAAACCCGCTCCATCCAAAGGAATGTTCAGCTCTGTGACTTCAACTCAATGATCCCAAAGAATTTTCTGAGAATGCTTCTGTCTTGTTTTTATATGAAGTTATTTCCTTTACTACGAGAGTCCTCAAAGAGGTCCAAATATCCACTTGCAGTTTCTACAAAAAGAGTGTTTCAAACCTGAACTATCAAAGAAAGGTTCAACACTGTGAGTTGAATGCAAACATCACGAAGAAAGTTCTGAGAATGCTTCTGTTTAGTGAGGTGCGGTTTATCCCGTTTCCAACGAAATCCTCAGAGAGGTCCAAATATCCACTTGCAGTTTCTACAAAAAGAGTGTTTCAACCCTGAACTTTCCAAGGAAGGTTCAAATCTGGGATTTGAACGCAAGCATCACAAAGAAGATTCTGAGACTGCTTCTGTTTAGTTAGCTGAAATTATCCCGTTTCCAACGAAATCCTCAGAGAGGTCCAAATATCCACTTGCAGTTTCTACAAAAAGAGTGTTTCAAACCTGAACTATCAAAGAAAGGTTCAACACTGTGAGTTGAATACAAACATCACGAAGAAAGTTCTGAGAATGCTTCAGTTTAGTGAGGTGCGGTTTTTCCCGTTTCCAACGAAATCCTCAGAGGGGTCAAATTATCCACTTGCAGTTTCTACAAAAAGAGTGTTTCAAACCTGAACTATCAAAGAATGGTTCAACACTGTGAGTTGAATGCAAACATCTCGAAGAAGGTTCTGAGAATGCTACTGTCTAGCTTTTACATGAAGTTATTTCCTTTACTACCATGGGCCTCCAAGCGGTCCATATCTCCACTTGCAGATTCTACAAAAAGAGAGTTTCCAAACTGCTCTGTCAAAGGGAATGTTCCACTCTGTGACTTGAATGCAATCATCCCAAAGTAGTTTCTGAGAATGCTTCTATCTAGTTTCTACGGGAAGATATTTCCTTTTCCACCACAGGCCTCAAAGCCCTCCAAATGTCCACTTGCAGATTCTAGAAAAAGAGTGTTTCAAAGCTTCCCTCTCATAAGGAAAGTTCAACTCTGTGAGTTGAATGCAAACATCACAAAGAAGTTTCTGAGAATGCTTCTGTTTAGCTTTTCTGTGAAGAGTATCCCGTTTCCAGCGAAATCTTCAAAGCGGTCCAAATATCCACTTGCAGATTCCACAGAAAGAGTGTTTGGAAACTGCTGTTTGAAAAGGAACCTTCAACTCTGTGAGGTGAATGCAATCATCACAAAGAAGTTTCTGACAATGTTTCTCTCTGGTTTCTATGTGACGATAATTCGTTTTCCACCACATGCCTGAAAGCTCTCCAAATGTCCACTTGCAGACACTACGAAAAGAATGTTTCAGAACTGCTCTATGAAAAGCAGTGTGAAACTCTGTGAGTTGAACACCAACATCACAGAGAAGTTTCAGAGAATGCTTCTGTTTAGTTTTTATGTGAAGATATTCCCGTTTCCAAAGAAATCTTCAAAGAGGTCCACATATCCACTTGCAGATTCCACAGAAAGAGAGTTTCAAAACTGCTGTCTCCATAGGAGTGTTCAGCTCTGTGAGTTGAATGCAATCATCACAGAGAAGTTTCTGAGAAGGCTTCCGTCTAGATTTTAAGTGACGATATACGCGTTTCGAACGAAGGCCACAGAGTGGTCCAAATATCCACTTGCAGATCCTACAAAAAGAGTGTTTCAAACCTGAACTGTCAAAGGAAGGTTCAACTCTGGGATTTGAACGCAAACATCACAAAGAAGTTTCTGAGAATGCTTCCGTTTAGTTAGGTGCAGTTATCCCGTTTCCAACGAAATCCTCAGACAGGTCCAAATATCCACTTGCAGATGCTACAAAAAGTGTGTTTCAAACCCGCTCCATCCAAAGGAATGTTCAGCTCTGTGACTTCAACTCAATGATCCCAAAGAATTTTCTGAGAATGCTTCTGTCTTGTTTTTATATGAAGTTATTTCCTTTACTACGAGAGTCCTCGAAGAGGTCCAAATATCCACTTGCAGTTTCTACAAAAAGAGTGTTTCAAACCTGAACTATCAAAGAAAGGTTCAACACTGTGAGTTGAATGCAAACATCACGAAGAAAGTTCTGAGAATGCTTCTGTTTAGTGAGGTGCGGTTTATCCCGTTTCCAACGAAATCCTCAGAGAGGTCCAAATATCCACTTGCAGTTTCTACAAAAAGAGTGTTTCAACCCTGAACTTTCCAAGGAAGGTTCAAATCTGGGATTTGAACGCAAGCATCACAAAGAAGATTCTGAGACTGCTTCTGTTTAGTTAGCTGAAATTATCCCGTTTCCAACGAAATCCTCAGAGAGGTCCAAATATCCACTTGCAGTTTCTACAAAAAGAGTGTTTCAAACCTGAACTATCAAAGAAAGGTTCAACACTGTGAGTTGAGTACAAACATCACGAAGAACGTTCTGAGAATGCTTCAGTTTAGTGAGGTGCGGTTTTTCCCGTTTCCAACGAAATCCTCAGAGGGGTCAAATTATCCACTTGCAGTTTCTACAAAAAGAGTGTTTCAAACCTGAACTATCAAAGAATGGTTCAACACTGTGAGTTGAATGCAAACATCTCGAAGAAGGTTCTGAGAATGCTACTGTCTAGCTTTTACATGAAGTTATTTCCTTTACTACCATGGGCCTCCAAGCGGTCCATATCTCCACTTGCAGATTCTACAAAAAGAGAGTTTCCAAACTGCTCTGTCAAAGGGAATGTTCCACTCTGTGACTTGAATGCAATCATCCCAAAGTAGTTTCTGAGAATGCTTCTATCTAGTTTCTACGGGAAGATATTTCCTTTTCCACCACAGGCCTCAAAGCCCTCCAAATGTCCACTTGCAGATTCTAGAAAAAGAGTGTTTCAAAGCTTCCCTCTCATAAGGAAAGTTCAACTCTGTGAGTTGAATGCAAACATCACAAAGAAGTTTCTGAGAATGCTTCTGTTTAGCTTTTCTGTGAAGAGTATCCCGTTTCCAGCGAAATCTTCAAAGCGGTCCAAATATCCACTTGCAGATTCCACAGAAAGAGTGTTTGGAAACTGCTGTTTGAAAAGGAACCTTCAACTCTGTGAGGTGAATGCAATCATCACAAAGAAGTTTCTGACAATGCTTCTCTCTGGTTTCTATGTGACGATAATTCGTTTTCCACCACATGCCTGAAAGCTCTCCAAATGTCCACTTGCAGACACTACGAAAAGAATGTTTCAGAACTGCTCTATGAAAAGCAGTGTGAAACTCTGTGAGTTGAACACCAACATCACAGAGAAGTTTCAGAGAATGCTTCTGTTTAGTTTTTATGTGAAGATATTCCCGTTTCCAAAGAAATCTTCAAAGAGGTCCACATATCCACTTGCAGATTCCACAGAAAGAGAGTTTCAAAACTGCTGTCTCCATAGGAGTGTTCAGCTCTGTGAGTTGAATGCAATCATCACAGAGAAGTTTCTGAGAAGGCTTCCGTCTAGATTTTAAGTGACGATATACGCGTTTCGAACGAAGGCCACAGAGTGGTCCAAATATCCACTTGCAGATCCTACAAAAAGAGTGTTTCAAACCTGAACTGTCAAAGGAAGGTTCAACTCTGGGATTTGAACGCAAACATCACAAAGAAGTTTCTGAGAATGCTTCCGTTTAGTTAGGTGCAGTTATCCCGTTTCCAACGAAATCCTCAGACAGGTCCAAATATCCACTTGCAGATGCTACAAAAAGTGTGTTTCAAACCCGCTCCATCCAAAGGAATGTTCAGCTCTGTGACTTCAACTCGATCCCAAAGAATTTTCTGAGAATGCTTCTGTCTTGTTTTTATATGAAGTTATTTCCTTTACTACGAGAGTCCTCAAAGAGGTCCAAATATCCACTTGCAGTTTCTACAAAAAGAGTGTTTCAAACCTGAACTATCAAAGAAAGGTTCAACACTGTGAGTTGAATGCAAACATCACGAAGAAAGTTCTGAGAATGCTTCTGTTTAGTGAGGTGCGGTTTATCCCGTTTCCAACGAAATCCTCAGAGAGGTCCAAATATCCACTTGCAGATGCTACAAAAAGTGTGTTTCAAACCCGCTCCATCCAAAGGAATGTTCAGCTCTGTGAGTTCAACTCAATGATCCCAAAGAATTTTCTGAGAATGCTTCTGTCTTGTTTTTATATGAAGTTATTTCCTTTACTACGAGAGTCCTCAAAGAGGTCCAAATATCCACTTGCAGTTTCTACAAAAAGAGTGTTTCAAACCTGAACTATCAAAGAAAGGTTCAACACTGTGAGTTGAATGCAAACATCACGAAGAAAGTTCTGAGAATGCTTCTGTTTAGTGAGGTGCGGTTTATCCCGTTTCCAACGAAATCCTCAGAGAGGTCCAAATATCCACTTGCAGTTTCTACAAAAAGAGTGTTTCAACCCTGAACTTTCCAAGGAAGGTTCAAATCTGGGATTTGAACGCAAGCATCACAAAGAAGATTCTGAGACTGCTTCTGTTTAGTTAGCTGAAATTATCCCGTTTCCAACGAAATCCTCAGAGAGGTCCAAATATCCACTTGCAGTTTCTACAAAAAGAGTGTTTCAAACCTGAACTATCAAAGAAAGGTTCAACACTGTGAGTTGAATACAAACATCACGAAGAAAGTTCTGAGAATGCTTCAGTTTAGTGAGGTGCGGTTTTTCCCGTTTCCAACGAAATCCTCAGAGGGGTCAAATTATCCACTTGCAGTTTCTACAAAAAGAGTGTTTCAAACCTGAACTATCAAAGAATGGTTCAACACTGTGAGTTGAATGCAAACATCTCGAAGAAGGTTCTGAGAATGCTACTGTCTAGCTTTTACATGAAGTTATTTCCTTTACTACCATGGGCCTCCAAGCGGTCCATATCTCCACTTGCAGATTCTACAAAAAGAGAGTTTCCAAACTGCTCTGTCAAAGGGAATGTTCCACTCTGTGACTTGAATGCAATCATCCCAAAGTAGTTTCTGAGAATGCTTCTATCTAGTTTCTACGGGAAGATATTTCCTTTTCCACCACAGGCCTCAAAGCCCTCCAAATGTCCACTTGCAGATTCTAGAAAAAGAGTGTTTCAAAGCTTCCCTCTCATAAGGAAAGTTCAACTCTGTGAGTTGAATGCAAACATCACAAAGAACTTTCTGAGAATGCTTCTGTTTAGCTTTTCTGTGAAGAGTATCCCGTTTCCAACGAAATCTTCAAAGCGGTCCAAATATCCACTTGCAGATTCCACAGAAAGAGTGTTTGGAAACTGCTGTTTGAAAAGGAACCTTCAACTCTGTGAGGTGAATGCAATCATCACAAAGAAGTTTCTGACAATGCTTCTCTCTGGTTTCTATGTGACGATAATTCGTTTTCCACCACATGCCTGAAAGCTCTCCAAATGTCCACTTGCAGACACTACGAAAAGAATGTTTCAGAACTGCTCTATGAAAAGCAGTGTGAAACTCTGTGAGTTGAACACCAACATCACAGAGAAGTTTCAGAGAATGCTTCTGTTTAGTTTTTATGTGAAGATATTCCCGTTTCCAAAGAAATCTTCAAAGAGGTCCACATATCCACTTGCAGATTCCACAGAAAGAGAGTTTCAAAACTGCTGTCTCCATAGGAGTGTTCAGCTCTGTGAGTTGAATGCAATCATCACAGAGAAGTTTCTGAGAAGGCTTCCGTCTAGATTTTAAGTGACGATATACGCGTTTCGAACGAAGGCCACAGAGTGGTCCAAATATCCACTTGCAGATCCTACAAAAAGAGTGTTTCAAACCTGAACTGTCAAAGGAAGGTTCAACTCTGGGATTTGAACGCAAACATCACAAAGAAGTTTCTGAGAATGCTTCCGTTTAGTTAGGTGCAGTTATCCCGTTTCCAACGAAATCCTCAGACAGGTCCAAATATCCACTTGCAGATGCTACAAAAAGTGTGTTTCAAACCCGCTCCATCCAAAGGAATGTTCAGCTCTGTGACTTCAACTCAATGATCCCAAAGAATTTCCTGAGAATGCTTCTGTCTTGTTTTTATATGAAGTTATTTCCTTTACTACGAGAGTCCTCAAAGAGGTCCAAATATCCACTTGCAGTTTCTACAAAAAGAGTGTTTCAAACCTGAACTATCAAAGAAAGGTTCAACACTGTGAGTTGAATGCAAACATCACGAAGAAAGTTCTGAGAATGCTTCTGTTTAGTGAGGTGCGGTTTATCCCGTTTCCAACGAAATCCTCAGAGAGGTCCAAATATCCACTTGCAGATGCTACAAAAAGTGTGTTTCAAACCCGCTCCATCCAAAGGAATGTTCAGCTCTGTGAGTTCAACTCAATGATCCCAAAGAATTTTCTGAGAATGCTTCTGTCTTGTTTTTATATGAAGTTATTTCCTTTACTACGAGAGTCCTCAAAGAGGTCCAAATATCCACTTGCAGTTTCTACAAAAAGAGTGTTTCAAACCTGAACTATCAAAGAAAGGTTCAACACTGTGAGTTGAATGCAAACATCACGAAGAAAGTTCTGAGAATGCTTCTGTTTAGTGAGGTGCGGTTTATCCCGTTTCCAACGAAATCCTCAGAGAGGTCCAAATATCCACTTGCAGTTTCTACAAAAAGAGTGTTTCAACCCTGAACTTTCCAAGGAAGGTTCAAATCTGGGATTTGAACGCAAGCATCACAAAGAAGATTCTGAGACTGCTTCTGTTTAGTTAGCTGAAATTATCCCGTTTCCAACGAAATCCTCAGAGAGGTCCAAATATCCACTTGCAGTTTCTACAAAAAGAGTGTTTCAAACCTGAACTATCAAAGAAAGGTTCAACACTGTGAGTTGAATACAAACATCACGAAGAAAGTTCTGAGAATGCTTCAGTTTAGTGAGGTGCGGTTTTTCCCGTTTCCAACGAAATCCTCAGAGGGGTCAAATTATCCACTTGCAGTTTCTACAAAAAGAGTGTTTCAAACCTGAACTATCAAAGAATGGTTCAACACTGTGAGTTGAATGCAAACATCTCGAAGAAGGTTCTGAGAATGCTACTGTCTAGCTTTTACATGAAGTTATTTCCTTTACTACCATGGGCCTCCAAGCGGTCCATATCTCCACTTGCAGATTCTACAAAAAGAGAGTTTCCAAACTGCTCTGTCAAAGGGAATGTTCCACTCTGTGACTTGAATGCAATCATCCCAAAGTAGTTTCTGAGAATGCTTCTATCTAGTTTCTACGGGAAGATATTTCCTTTTCCACCACAGGCCTCAAAGCCCTCCAAATGTCCACTTGCAGATTCTAGAAAAAGAGTGTTTCAAAGCTTCCCTCTCATAAGGAAAGTTCAACTCTGTGAGTTGAATGCAAACATCACAAAGAAGTTTCTGAGAATGCTTCTGTTTAGCGTTTCTGTGAAGAGTATCCCGTTTCCAACGAAATCTTCAAAGCGGTCCAAATATCCACTTGCAGATTCCACAGAAAGAGTGTTTGGAAACTGCTGTTTGAAAAGGAACCTTCAACTCTGTGAGGTGAATGCAATCATCACAAAGAAGTTTCTGACAATGCTTCTCTCTGGTTTCTATGTGACGATAATTCGTTTTCCACCACATGCCTGAAAGCTCTCCAAATGTCCACTTGCAGACACTACGAAAAGAATGTTTCAGAACTGCTCTATGAAAAGCAGTGTGAAACTCTGTGAGTTGAACACCAACATCACAGAGAAGTTTCAGAGAATGCTTCTGTTTAGTTTTTATGTGAAGATATTCCCGTTTCCAAAGAAATCTTCAAAGAGGTCCACATATCCACTTGCAGATTCCACAGAAAGAGAGTTTCAAAACTGCTGTCTCCATAGGAGTGTTCAGCTCTGTGAGTTGAATGCAATCATCACAGAGAAGTTTCTGAGAAGGCTTCCGTCTAGATTTTAAGTGACGATATACGCGTTTCGAACGAAGGCCACAGAGTGGTCCAAATATCCACTTGCAGATCCTACAAAAAGAGTGTTTCAAACCTGAACTGTCAAAGGAAGGTTCAACTCTGGGATTTGAACGCAAACATCACAAAGAAGTTTCTGAGAATGCTTCCGTTTAGTTAGGTGCAGTTATCCCGTTTCCAACGAAATCCTCAGAGAGGTCCAAATATCCACTTGCAGATGCTACAAAAAGTGTGTTTCAAACCCGCTCCATCCAAAGGAATGTTCAGCTCTGTGACTTCAACTCAATGATCCCAAAGAATTTCCTGAGAATGCTTCTGTCTTGTTTTTATATGAAGTTATTTCCTTTACTACGAGAGTCCTCAAAGAGGTCCAAATATCCACTTGCAGTTTCTACAAAAAGAGTGTTTCAAACCTGAACTATCAAAGAAAGGTTCAACACTGTGAGTTGAATGCAAACATCACGAAGAAAGTTCTGAGAATGCTTCTGTTTAGTGAGGTGCGGTTTATCCCGTTTCCAACGAAATCCTCAGAGAGGTCCAAATATCCACTTGCAGATGCTACAAAAAGTGTGTTTCAAACCCGCTCCATCCAAAGGAATGTTCAGCTCTGTGACTTCAACTCAATGATCCCAAAGAATTTTCTGAGAATGCTTCTGTCTTGTTTTTATATGAAGTTATTTCCTTTACTACGAGAGTCCTCAAAGAGGTCCAAATATCCACTTGCAGTTTCTACAAAAAGAGTGTTTCAAACCTGAACTATCAAAGAAAGGTTCAACACTGTGAGTTGAATGCAAACATCACGAAGAAAGTTCTGAGAATGCTTCTGTTTAGTGAGGTGCGGTTTATCCCGTTTCCAACGAAATCCTCAGAGAGGTCCAAATATCCACTTGCAGTTTCTACAAAAAGAGTGTTTCAACCCTGAACTTTCCAAGGAAGGTTCAAATCTGGGATTTGAACGCAAGCATCACAAAGAAGATTCTGAGACTGCTTCTGTTTAGTTAGCTGAAATTATCCCGTTTCCAACGAAATCCTCAGAGAGGTCCAAATATCCACTTGCAGTTTCTACAAAAAGAGTGTTTCAAACCTGAACTATCAAAGAAAGGTTCAACACTGTGAGTTGAATACAAACATCACGAAGAAAGTTCTGAGAATGCTTCAGTTTAGTGAGGTGCGGTTTTTCCCGTTTCCAACGAAATCCTCAGAGGGGTCAAATTATCCACTTGCAGTTTCTACAAAAAGAGTGTTTCAAACCTGAACTATCAAAGAATGGTTCAACACTGTGAGTTGAATGCAAACATCTCGAAGAAGGTTCTGAGAATGCTACTGTCTAGCTTTTACATGAAGTTATTTCCTTTACTACCATGGGCCTCCAAGCGGTCCATATCTCCACTTGCAGATTCTACAAAAAGAGAGTTTCCAAACTGCTCTGTCAAAGGGAATGTTCCACTCTGTGACTTGAATGCAATCATCCCAAAGTAGTTTCTGAGAATGCTTCTATCTAGTTTCTACGGGAAGATATTTCCTTTTCCACCACAGGCCTCAAAGCCCTCCAAATGTCCACTTGCAGATTCTAGAAAAAGAGTGTTTCAAAGCTTCCCTCTCATAAGGAAAGTTCAACTCTGTGAGTTGAATGCAAACATCACAAAGAAGTTTCTGAGAATGCTTCTGTTTAGCTTTTCTGTGAAGAGTATCCCGTTTCCAACGAAATCTTCAAAGCGGTCCAAATATCCACTTGCAGATTCCACAGAAAGAGTGTTTGGAAACTGCTGTTTGAAAAGGAACCTTCAACTCTGTGAGGTGAATGCAATCATCACAAAGAAGTTTCTGACAATGCTTCTCTCTGGTTTCTATGTGACGATAATTCGTTTTCCACCACATGCCTGAAAGCTCTCCAAATGTCCACTTGCAGACACTACGAAAAGAATGTTTCAGAACTGCTCTATGAAAAGCAGTGTGAAACTCTGTGAGTTGAACACCAACATCACAGAGAAGTTTCAGAGAATGCTTCTGTTTAGTTTTTATGTGAAGATATTCCCGTTTCCAAAGAAATCTTCAAAGAGGTCCACATATCCACTTGCAGATTCCACAGAAAGAGAGTTTCAAAACTGCTGTCTCCATAGGAGTGTTCAGCTCTGTGAGTTGAATGCAATCATCACAGAGAAGTTTCTGAGAAGGCTTCCGTCTAGATTTTAAGTGACGATATACGCGTTTCGAACGAAGGCCACAGAGTGGTCCAAATATCCACTTGCAGATCCTACAAAAAGAGTGTTTCAAACCTGAACTGTCAAAGGAAGGTTCAACTCTGGGATTTGAACGCAAACATCACAAAGAAGTTTCTGAGAATGCTTCCGTTTAGTTAGGTGCAGTTATCCCGTTTCCAACGAAATCCTCAGACAGGTCCAAATATCCACTTGCAGATGCTACAAAAAGTGTGTTTCAAACCCGCTCCATCCAAAGGAATGTTCAGCTCTGTGACTTCAACTCAATGATCCCAAAGAATTTTCTGAGAATGCTTCTGTCTTGTTTTTATATGAAGTTATTTCCTTTACTACGAGAGTCCTCAAAGAGGTCCAAATATCCACTTGCAGTTTCTACAAAAAGAGTGTTTCAAACCTGAACTATCAAAGAAAGGTTCAACACTGTGAGTTGAATGCAAACATCACGAAGAAAGTTCTGAGAATGCTTCTGTTTAGTGAGGTGCGGTTTATCCCGTTTCCAACGAAATCCTCAGAGAGGTCCAAATATCCACTTGCAGATGCTACAAAAAGTGTGTTTCAAACCCGCTCCATCCAAAGGAATGTTCAGCTCTGTGAGTTCAACTCAATGATCCCAAAGAATTTTCTGAGAATGCTTCTGTCTTGTTTTTATATGAAGTTATTTCCTTTACTACGAGAGTCCTCAGAGAGGTCCAAATATCCACTTGCAGTTTCTACAAAAAGAGTGTTTCAAACCTGAACTATCAAAGAAAGGTTCAACACTGTGAGTTGAATGCAAACATCACGAAGAAAGTTCTGAGAATGCTTCTGTTTAGTGAGGTGCGGTTTATCCCGTTTCCAACGAAATCCTCAGAGAGGTCCAAATATCCACTTGCAGTTTCTACAAAAAGAGTGTTTCAACCCTGAACTTTCCAAGGAAGGTTCAAATCTGGGATTTGAACGCAAGCATCACAAAGAAGATTCTGAGACTGCTTCTGTTTAGTTAGCTGAAATTATCCCGTTTCCAACGAAATCCTCAGAGAGGTCCAAATATCCACTTGCAGTTTCTACAAAAAGAGTGTTTCAAACCTGAACTATCAAAGAAAGGTTCAACACTGTGAGTTGAATACAAACATCACGAAGAAAGTTCTGAGAATGCTTCAGTTTAGTGAGGTGCGGTTTTTCCCGTTTCCAACGAAATCCTCAGAGGGGTCAAATTATCCACTTGCAGTTTCTACAAAAAGAGTGTTTCAAACCTGAACTATCAAAGAATGGTTCAACACTGTGAGTTGAATGCAAACATCTCGAAGAAGGTTCTGAGAATGCTACTGTCTAGCTTTTACATGAAGTTATTTCCTTTACTACCATGGGCCTCCAAGCGGTCCATATCTCCACTTGCAGATTCTACAAAAAGAGAGTTTCCAAACTGCTCTGTCAAAGGGAATGTTCCACTCTGTGACTTGAATGCAATCATCCCAAAGTAGTTTCTGAGAATGCTTCTATCTAGTTTCTACGGGAAGATATTTCCTTTTCCACCACAGGCCTCAAAGCCCTCCAAATGTCCACTTGCAGATTCTAGAAAAAGAGTGTTTCAAAGCTTCCCTCTCATAAGGAAAGTTCAACTCTGTGAGTTGAATGCAAACATCACAAAGAAGTTTCTGAGAATGCTTCTGTTTAGCTTTTCTGTGAAGAGTATCCCGTTTCCAACGAAATCTTCAAAGCGGTCCAAATATCCACTTGCAGATTCCACAGAAAGAGTGTTTGGAAACTGCTGTTTGAAAAGGAACCTTCAACTCTGTGAGGTGAATGCAATCATCACAAAGAAGTTTCTGACAATGCTTCTCTCTGGTTTCTATGTGACGATAATTCGTTTTCCACCACATGCCTGAAAGCTCTCCAAATGTCCACTTGCAGACACTACGAAAAGAATGTTTCAGAACTGCTCTATGAAAAGCAGTGTGAAACTCTGTGAGTTGAACACCAACATCACAGAGAAGTTTCAGAGAATGCTTCTGTTTAGTTTTTATGTGAAGATATTCCCGTTTCCAAAGAAATCTTCAAAGAGGTCCACATATCCACTTGCAGATTCCACAGAAAGAGAGTTTCAAAACTGCTGTCTCCATAGGAGTGTTCAGCTCTGTGAGTTGAATGCAATCATCACAGAGAAGTTTCTGAGAAGGCTTCCGTCTAGATTTTAAGTGACGATATACGCGTTTCGAACGAAGGCCACAGAGTGGTCCAAATATCCACTTGCAGATCCTACAAAAAGAGTGTTTCAAACCTGAACTGTCAAAGGAAGGTTCAACTCTGGGATTTGAACGCAAACATCACAAAGAAGTTTCTGAGAATGCTTCCGTTTAGTTAGGTGCAGTTATCCCGTTTCCAACGAAATCCTCAGAGAGGTCCAAATATCCACTTGCAGATGCTACAAAAAGTGTGTTTCAAACCCGCTCCATCCAAAGGAATGTTCAGCTCTGTGACTTCAACTCAATGATCCCAAAGAATTTCCTGAGAATGCTTCTGTCTTGTTTTTATATGAAGTTATTTCCTTTACTACGAGAGTCCTCAAAGAGGTCCAAATATCCACTTGCAGTTTCTACAAAAAGAGTGTTTCAAACCTGAACTATCAAAGAAAGGTTCAACACTGTGAGTTGAATGCAAACATCACGAAGAAAGTTCTGAGAATGCTTCTGTTTAGTGAGGTGCGGTTTATCCCGTTTCCAACGAAATCCTCAGAGAGGTCCAAATATCCACTTGCAGATGCTACAAAAAGTGTGTTTCAAACCCGCTCCATCCAAAGGAATGTTCAGCTCTGTGAGTTCAACTCAATGATCCCAAAGAATTTTCTGAGAATGCTTCTGTCTTGTTTTTATATGAAGTTATTTCCTTTACTACGAGAGTCCTCAAAGAGGTCCAAATATCCACTTGCAGTTTCTACAAAAAGAGTGTTTCAAACCTGAACTATCAAAGAAAGGTTCAACACTGTGAGTTGAATGCAAACATCACGAAGAAAGTTCTGAGAATGCTTCTGTTTAGTGAGGTGCGGTTTATCCCGTTTCCAACGAAATCCTCAGAGAGGTCCAAATATCCACTTGCAGTTTCTACAAAAAGAGTGTTTCAACCCTGAACTTTCCAAGGAAGGTTCAAATCTGGGATTTGAACGCAAGCATCACAAAGAAGATTCTGAGACTGCTTCTGTTTAGTTAGCTGAAATTATCCCGTTTCCAACGAAATCCTCAGAGAGGTCCAAATATCCACTTGCAGTTTCTACAAAAAGAGTGTTTCAAACCTGAACTATCAAAGAAAGGTTCAACACTGTGAGTTGAATACAAACATCACGAAGAAAGTTCTGAGAATGCTTCAGTTTAGTGAGGTGCGGTTTTTCCCGTTTCCAACGAAATCCTCAGAGGGGTCAAATTATCCACTTGCAGTTTCTACAAAAAGAGTGTTTCAAACCTGAACTATCAAAGAATGGTTCAACACTGTGAGTTGAATGCAAACATCTCGAAGAAGGTTCTGAGAATGCTACTGTCTAGCTTTTACATGAAGTTATTTCCTTTACTACCATGGGCCTCCAAGCGGTCCATATCTCCACTTGCAGATTCTACAAAAAGAGAGTTTCCAAACTGCTCTGTCAAAGGGAATGTTCCACTCTGTGACTTGAATGCAATCATCCCAAAGTAGTTTCTGAGAATGCTTCTATCTAGTTTCTACGGGAAGATATTTCCTTTTCCACCACAGGCCTCAAAGCCCTCCAAATGTCCACTTGCAGATTCTAGAAAAAGAGTGTTTCAAAGCTTCCCTCTCATAAGGAAAGTTCAACTCTGTGAGTTGAATGCAAACATCACAAAGAACTTTCTGAGAATGCTTCTGTTTAGCTTTTCTGTGAAGAGTATCCCGTTTCCAACGAAATCTTCAAAGCGGTCCAAATATCCACTTGCAGATTCCACAGAAAGAGTGTTTGGAAACTGCTGTTTGAAAAGGAACCTTCAACTCTGTGAGGTGAATGCAATCATCACAAAGAAGTTTCTGACAATGCTTCTCTCTGGTTTCTATGTGACGATAATTCGTTTTCCACCACATGCCTGAAAGCTCTCCAAATGTCCACTTGCAGACACTACGAAAAGAATGTTTCAGAACTGCTCTATGAAAAGCAGTGTGAAACTCTGTGAGTTGAACACCAACATCACAGAGAAGTTTCAGAGAATGCTTCTGTTTAGTTTTTATGTGAAGATATTCCCGTTTCCAAAGAAATCTTCAAAGAGGTCCACATATCCACTTGCAGATTCCACAGAAAGAGAGTTTCAAAACTGCTGTCTCCATAGGAGTGTTCAGCTCTGTGAGTTGAATGCAATCATCACAGAGAAGTTTCTGAGAAGGCTTCCGTCTAGATTTTAAGTGACGATATACGCGTTTCGAACGAAGGCCACAGAGTGGTCCAAATATCCACTTGCAGATCCTACAAAAAGAGTGTTTCAAACCTGAACTGTCAAAGGAAGGTTCAACTCTGGGATTTGAACGCAAACATCACAAAGAAGTTTCTGAGAATGCTTCCGTTTAGTTAGGTGCAGTTATCCCGTTTCCAACGAAATCCTCAGACAGGTCCAAATATCCACTTGCAGATGCTACAAAAAGTGTGTTTCAAACCCGCTCCATCCAAAGGAATGTTCAGCTCTGTGACTTCAACTCAATGATCCCAAAGAATTTTCTGAGAATGCTTCTGTCTTGTTTTTGTATGAAGTTATTTCCTTTACTACGAGAGTCCTCAAAGAGGTCCAAATATCCACTTGCAGTTTCTACAAAAAGAGTGTTTCAAACCTGAACTATCAAAGAAAGGTTCAACACTGTGAGTTGAATGCAAACATCACGAAGAAAGTTCTGAGAATGCTTCTGTTTAGTGAGGTGCGGTTTATCCCGTTTCCAACGAAATCCTCAGAGAGGTCCAAATATCCACTTGCAGATGCTACAAAAAGTGTGTTTCAAACCCGCTCCATCCAAAGGAATGTTCAGCTCTGTGAGTTCAACTCAATGATCCCAAAGAATTTTCTGAGAATGCTTCTGTCTTGTTTTTATATGAAGTTATTTCCTTTACTACGAGAGTCCTCAAAGAGGTCCAAATATCCACTTGCAGTTTCTACAAAAAGAGTGTTTCAAACCTGAACTATCAAAGAAAGGTTCAACACTGTGAGTTGAATGCAAACATCACGAAGAAAGTTCTGAGAATGCTTCTGTTTAGTGAGGTGCGGTTTATCCCGTTTCCAACGAAATCCTCAGAGAGGTCCAAATATCCACTTGCAGTTTCTACAAAAAGAGTGTTTCAACCCTGAACTTTCCAAGGAAGGTTCAAATCTGGGATTTGAACGCAAGCATCACAAAGAAGATTCTGAGACTGCTTCTGTTTAGTTAGCTGAAATTATCCCGTTTCCAACGAAATCCTCAGAGAGGTCCAAATATCCACTTGCAGTTTCTACAAAAAGAGTGTTTCAAACCTGAACTATCAAAGAAAGGTTCAACACTGTGAGTTGAATACAAACATCACGAAGAAAGTTCTGAGAATGCTTCAGTTTAGTGAGGTGCGGTTTTTCCCGTTTCCAACGAAATCCTCAGAGGGGTCAAATTATCCACTTGCAGTTTCTACAAAAAGAGTGTTTCAAACCTGAACTATCAAAGAATGGTTCAACACTGTGAGTTGAATGCAAACATCTCGAAGAAGGTTCTGAGAATGCTACTGTCTAGCTTTTACATGAAGTTATTTCCTTTACTACCATGGGCCTCCAAGCGGTCCATATCTCCACTTGCAGATTCTACAAAAAGAGAGTTTCCAAACTGCTCTGTCAAAGGGAATGTTCCACTCTGTGACTTGAATGCAATCATCCCAAAGTAGTTTCTGAGAATGCTTCTATCTAGTTTCTACGGGAAGATATTTCCTTTTCCACCACAGGCCTCAAAGCCCTCCAAATGTCCACTTGCAGATTCTAGAAAAAGAGTGTTTCAAAGCTTCCCTCTCATAAGGAAAGTTCAACTCTGTGAGTTGAATGCAAACATCACAAAGAACTTTCTGAGAATGCTTCTGTTTAGCTTTTCTGTGAAGAGTATCCCGTTTCCAACGAAATCTTCAAAGCGGTCCAAATATCCACTTGCAGATTCCACAGAAAGAGTGTTTGGAAACTGCTGTTTGAAAAGGAACCTTCAACTCTGTGAGGTGAATGCAATCATCACAAAGAAGTTTCTGACAATGCTTCTCTCTGGTTTCTATGTGACGATAATTCGTTTTCCACCACATGCCTGAAAGCTCTCCAAATGTCCACTTGCAGACACTACGAAAAGAATGTTTCAGAACTGCTCTATGAAAAGCAGTGTGAAACTCTGTGAGTTGAACACCAACATCACAGAGAAGTTTCAGAGAATGCTTCTGTTTAGTTTTTATGTGAAGATATTCCCGTTTCCAAAGAAATCTTCAAAGAGGTCCACATATCCACTTGCAGATTCCACAGAAAGAGAGTTTCAAAACTGCTGTCTCCATAGGAGTGTTCAGCTCTGTGAGTTGAATGCAATCATCACAGAGAAGTTTCTGAGAAGGCTTCCGTCTAGATTTTAAGTGACGATATACGCGTTTCGAACGAAGGCCACAGAGTGGTCCAAATATCCACTTGCAGATCCTACAAAAAGAGTGTTTCAAACCTGAACTGTCAAAGGAAGGTTCAACTCTGGGATTTGAACGCAAACATCACAAAGAAGTTTCTGAGAATGCTTCCGTTTAGTTAGGTGCAGTTATCCCGTTTCCAACGAAATCCTCAGACAGGTCCAAATATCCACTTGCAGATGCTACAAAAAGTGTGTTTCAAACCCGCTCCATCCAAAGGAATGTTCAGCTCTGTGACTTCAACTCAATGATCCCAAAGAATTTTCTGAGAATGCTTCTGTCTTGTTTTTATATGAAGTTATTTCCTTTACTACGAGAGTCCTCAAAGAGGTCCAAATATCCACTTGCAGTTTCTACAAAAAGAGTGTTTCAAACCTGAACTATCAAAGAAAGGTTCAACACTGTGAGTTGAATGCAAACATCACGAAGAAAGTTCTGAGAATGCTTCTGTTTAGTGAGGTGCGGTTTATCCCGTTTCCAACGAAATCCTCAGAGAGGTCCAAATATCCACTTGCAGATGCTACAAAAAGTGTGTTTCAAACCCGCTCCATCCAAAGGAATGTTCAGCTCTGTGAGTTCAACTCAATGATCCCAAAGAATTTTCTGAGAATGCTTCTGTCTTGTTTTTATATGAAGTTATTTCCTTTACTACGAGAGTCCTCAAAGAGGTCCAAATATCCACTTGCAGTTTCTACAAAAAGAGTGTTTCAAACCTGAACTATCAAAGAAAGGTTCAACACTGTGAGTTGAATGCAAACATCACGAAGAAAGTTCTGAGAATGCTTCTGTTTAGTGAGGTGCGGTTTATCCCGTTTCCAACGAAATCCTCAGAGAGGTCCAAATATCCACTTGCAGTTTCTACAAAAAGAGTGTTTCAACCCTGAACTTTCCAAGGAAGGTTCAAATCTGGGATTTGAACGCAAGCATCACAAAGAAGATTCTGAGACTGCTTCTGTTTAGTTAGCTGAAATTATCCCGTTTCCAACGAAATCCTCAGAGAGGTCCAAATATCCACTTGCAGTTTCTACAAAAAGAGTGTTTCAAACCTGAACTATCAAAGAAAGGTTCAACACTGTGAGTTGAATACAAACATCACGAAGAAAGTTCTGAGAATGCTTCAGTTTAGTGAGGTGCGGTTTTTCCCGTTTCCAACGAAATCCTCAGAGGGGTCAAATTATCCACTTGCAGTTTCTACAAAAAGAGTGTTTCAAACCTGAACTATCAAAGAATGGTTCAACACTGTGAGTTGAATGCAAACATCTCGAAGAAGGTTCTGAGAATGCTACTGTCTAGGTTTTACATGAAGTTATTTCCTTTACTACCATGGGCCTCCAAGCGGTCCATATCTCCACTTGCAGATTCTACAAAAAGAGAGTTTCCAAACTGCTCTGTCAAAGGGAATGTTCCACTCTGTGACTTGAATGCAATCATCCCAAAGTAGTTTCTGAGAATGCTTCTATCTAGTTTCTACGGGAAGATATTTCCTTTTCCACCACAGGCCTCAAAGCCCTCCAAATGTCCACTTGCAGATTCTAGAAAAAGAGTGTTTCAAAGCTTCCCTCTCATAAGGAAAGTTCAACTCTGTGAGTTGAATGCAAACATCACAAAGAAGTTTCTGAGAATGCTTCTGTTTAGCTTTTCTGTGAAGAGTATCCCGTTTCCAACGAAATCTTCAAAGCGGTCCAAATATCCCCTTGCAGATTCCACAGAAAGAGTGTTTGGAAACTGCTGTTTGAAAAGGAACCTTCAACTCTGTGAGGTGAATGCAATCATCACAAAGAAGTTTCTGACAATGCTTCTCTCTGGTTTCTATGTGACGATAATTCGTTTTCCACCACATGCCTGAAAGCTCTCCAAATGTCCACTTGCAGACACTACGAAAAGAATGTTTCAGAACTGCTCTATGAAAAGCAGTGTGAAACTCTGTGAGTTGAACACCAACATCACAGAGAAGTTTCAGAGAATGCTTCTGTTTAGTTTTTATGTGAAGATATTCCCGTTTCCAAAGAAATCTTCAAAGAGGTCCACATATCCACTTGCAGATTCCACAGAAAGAGAGTTTCAAAACTGCTGTCTCCATAGGAGTGTTCAGCTCTGTGAGTTGAATGCAATCATCACAGAGAAGTTTCTGAGAAGGCTTCCGTCTAGATTTTAAGTGACGATATACGCGTTTCGAACGAAGGCCACAGAGTGGTCCAAATATCCACTTGCAGATCCTACAAAAAGAGTGTTTCAAACCTGAACTGTCAAAGGAAGGTTCAACTCTGGGATTTGAACGCAAACATCACAAAGAAGTTTCTGAGAATGCTTCCGTTTAGTTAGGTGCAGTTATCCCGTTTCCAACGAAATCCTCAGAGAGGTCCAAATATCCACTTGCAGATGCTACAAAAAGTGTGTTTCAAACCCGCTCCATCCAAAGGAATGTTCAGCTCTGTGACTTCAACTCAATGATCCCAAAGAATTTCCTGAGAATGCTTCTGTCTTGTTTTTATATGAAGTTATTTCCTTTACTACGAGAGTCCTCAAAGAGGTCCAAATATCCACTTGCAGTTTCTACAAAAAGAGTGTTTCAAACCTGAACTATCAAAGAAAGGTTCAACACTGTGAGTTGAATGCAAACATCACGAAGAAAGTTCTGAGAATGCTTCTGTTTAGTGAGGTGCGGTTTATCCCGTTTCCAACGAAATCCTCAGAGAGGTCCAAATATCCACTTGCAGATGCTACAAAAAGTGTGTTTCAAACCCGCTCCATCCAAAGGAATGTTCAGCTCTGTGAGTTCAACTCAATGATCCCAAAGAATTTTCTGAGAATGCTTCTGTCTTGTTTTTATATGAAGTTATTTCCTTTACTACGAGAGTCCTCAAAGAGGTCCAAATATCCACTTGCATTTTCTACAAAAAGAGTGTTTCAAACCTGAACTATCAAAGAAAGGTTCAACACTGTGAGTTGAATGCAAACATCACGAAGAAAGTTCTGAGAATGCTTCTGTTTAGTGAGGTGCGGTTTATCCCGTTTCCAACGAAATCCTCAGAGAGGTCCAAATATCCACTTGCAGTTTCTACAAAAAGAGTGTTTCAACCCTGAACTTTCCAAGGAAGGTTCAAATCTGGGATTTGAACGCAAGCATCACAAAGAAGATTCTGAGACTGCTTCTGTTTAGTTAGCTGAAATTATCCCGTTTCCAACGAAATCCTCAGAGAGGTCCAAATATCCACTTGCAGTTTCTACAAAAAGAGTGTTTCAAACCTGAACTATCAAAGAAAGGTTCAACACTGTGAGTTGAATACAAACATCACGAAGAAAGTTCTGAGAATGCTTCAGTTTAGTGAGGTGCGGTTTTTCCCGTTTCCAACGAAATCCTCAGAGGGGTCAAATTATCCACTTGCAGTTTCTACAAAAAGAGTGTTTCAAACCTGAACTATCAAAGAATGGTTCAACACTGTGAGTTGAATGCAAACATCTCGAAGAAGGTTCTGAGAATGCTACTGTCTAGCTTTTACATGAAGTTATTTCCTTTACTACCATGGGCCTCCAAGCGGTCCATATCTCCACTTGCAGATTCTACAAAAAGAGAGTTTCCAAACTGCTCTGTCAAAGGGAATGTTCCACTCTGTGACTTGAATGCAATCATCCCAAAGTAGTTTCTGAGAATGCTTCTATCTAGTTTCTACGGGAAGATATTTCCTTTTCCACCACAGGCCTCAAAGCCCTCCAAATGTCCACTTGCAGATTCTAGAAAAAGAGTGTTTCAAAGCTTCCCTCTCATAAGGAAAGTTCAACTCTGTGAGTTGAATGCAAACATCACAAAGAACTTTCTGAGAATGCTTCTGTTTAGCTTTTCTGTGAAGAGTATCCCGTTTCCAACGAAATCTTCAAAGCGGTCCAAATATCCACTTGCAGATTCCACAGAAAGAGTGTTTGGAAACTGCTGTTTGAAAAGGAACCTTCAACTCTGTGAGGTGAATGCAATCATCACAAAGAAGTTTCTGACAATGCTTCTCTCTGGTTTCTATGTGACGATAATTCGTTTTCCACCACATGCCTGAAAGCTCTCCAAATGTCCACTTGCAGACACTACGAAAAGAATGTTTCAGAACTGCTCTATGAAAAGCAGTGTGAAACTCTGTGAGTTGAACACCAACATCACAGAGAAGTTTCAGAGAATGCTTCTGTTTAGTTTTTATGTGAAGATATTCCCGTTTCCAAAGAAATCTTCAAAGAGGTCCACATATCCACTTGCAGATTCCACAGAAAGAGAGTTTCAAAACTGCTGTCTCCATAGGAGTGTTCAGCTCTGTGAGTTGAATGCAATCATCACAGAGAAGTTTCTGAGAAGGCTTCCGTCTAGATTTTAAGTGACGATATACGCGTTTCGAACGAAGGCCACAGAGTGGTCCAAATATCCACTTGCAGATCCTACAAAAAGAGTGTTTCAAACCTGAACTGTCAAAGGAAGGTTCAACTCTGGGATTTGAACGCAAACATCACAAAGAAGTTTCTGAGAATGCTTCCGTTTAGTTAGGTGCAGTTATCCCGTTTCCAACGAAATCCTCAGACAGGTCCAAATATCCACTTGCAGATGCTACAAAAAGTGTGTTTCAAACCCGCTCCATCCAAAGGAATGTTCAGCTCTGTGACTTCAACTCAATGATCCCAAAGAATTTCCTGAGAATGCTTCTGTCTTGTTTTTATATGAAGTTATTTCCTTTACTACGAGAGTCCTCAAAGAGGTCCAAATATCCACTTGCAGTTTCTACAAAAAGAGTGTTTCAAACCTGAACTATCAAAGAAAGGTTCAACACTGTGAGTTGAATGCAAACATCACGAAGAAAGTTCTGAGAATGCTTCTGTTTAGTGAGGTGCGGTTTATCCCGTTTCCAACGAAATCCTCAGAGAGGTCCAAATATCCACTTGCAGATGCTACAAAAAGTGTGTTTCAAACCCGCTCCATCCAAAGGAATGTTCAGCTCTGTGAGTTCAACTCAATGATCCCAAAGAATTTTCTGAGAATGCTTCTGTCTTGTTTTTATATGAAGTTATTTCCTTTACTACGAGAGTCCTCAAAGAGGTCCAAATATCCACTTGCAGTTTCTACAAAAAGAGTGTTTCAAACCTGAACTATCAAAGAAAGGTTCAACACTGTGAGTTGAATGCAAACATCACGAAGAAAGTTCTGAGAATGCTTCTGTTTAGTGAGGTGCGGTTTATCCCGTTTCCAACGAAATCCTCAGAGAGGTCCAAATATCCACTTGCAGTTTCTACAAAAAGAGTGTTTCAACCCTGAACTTTCCAAGGAAGGTTCAAATCTGGGATTTGAACGCAAGCATCACAAAGAAGATTCTGAGACTGCTTCTGTTTAGTTAGCTGAAATTATCCCGTTTCCAACGAAATCCTCAGAGAGGTCCAAATATCCACTTGCAGTTTCTACAAAAAGAGTGTTTCAAACCTGAACTATCAAAGAAAGGTTCAACACTGTGAGTTGAATACAAACATCACGAAGAAAGTTCTGAGAATGCTTCAGTTTAGTGAGGTGCGGTTTTTCCCGTTTCCAACGAAATCCTCAGAGGGGTCAAATTATCCACTTGCAGTTTCTACAAAAAGAGTGTTTCAAACCTGAACTATCAAAGAATGGTTCAACACTGTGAGTTGAATGCAAACATCTCGAAGAAGGTTCTGAGAATGCTACTGTCTAGCTTTTACATGAAGTTATTTCCTTTACTACCATGGGCCTCCAAGCGGTCCATATCTCCACTTGCAGATTCTACAAAAAGAGAGTTTCCAAACTGCTCTGTCAAAGGGAATGTTCCACTCTGTGACTTGAATGCAATCATCCCAAAGTAGTTTCTGAGAATGCTTCTATCTAGTTTCTACGGGAAGATATTTCCTTTTCCACCACAGGCCTCAAAGCCCTCCAAATGTCCACTTGCAGATTCTAGAAAAAGAGTGTTTCAAAGCTTCCCTCTCATAAGGAAAGTTCAACTCTGTGAGTTGAATGCAAACATCACAAAGAACTTTCTGAGAATGCTTCTGTTTAGCTTTTCTGTGAAGAGTATCCCGTTTCCAACGAAATCTTCAAAGCGGTCCAAATATCCACTTGCAGATTCCACAGAAAGAGTGTTTGGAAACTGCTGTTTGAAAAGGAACCTTCAACTCTGTGAGGTGAATGCAATCATCACAAAGAAGTTTCTGACAATGCTTCTCTCTGGTTTCTATGTGACGATAATTCGTTTTCCACCACATGCCTGAAAGCTCTCCAAATGTCCACTTGCAGACACTACGAAAAGAATGTTTCAGAACTGCTCTATGAAAAGCAGTGTGAAACTCTGTGAGTTGAACACCAACATCACAGAGAAGTTTCAGAGAATGCTTCTGTTTAGTTTTTATGTGAAGATATTCCCGTTTCCAAAGAAATCTTCAAAGAGGTCCACATATCCACTTGCAGATTCCACAGAAAGAGAGTTTCAAAACTGCTGTCTCCATAGGAGTGTTCAGCTCTGTGAGTTGAATGCAATCATCACAGAGAAGTTTCTGAGAAGGCTTCCGTCTAGATTTTAAGTGACGATATACGCGTTTCGAACGAAGGCCACAGAGTGGTCCAAATATCCACTTGCAGATCCTACAAAAAGAGTGTTTCAAACCTGAACTGTCAAAGGAAGGTTCAACTCTGGGATTTGAACGCAAACATCACAAAGAAGTTTCTGAGAATGCTTCCGTTTAGTTAGGTGCAGTTATCCCGTTTCCAACGAAATCCTCAGACAGGTCCAAATATCCACTTGCAGATGCTACAAAAAGTGTGTTTCAAACCCGCTCCATCCAAAGGAATGTTCAGCTCTGTGACTTCAACTCAATGATCCCAAAGAATTTTCTGAGAATGCTTCTGTCTTGTTTTTATATGAAGTTATTTCCTTTACTACGAGAGTCCTCAAAGAGGTCCAAATATCCACTTGCAGTTTCTACAAAAAGAGTGTTTCAAACCTGAACTATCAAAGAAAGGTTCAACACTGTGAGTTGAATGCAAACATCACGAAGAAAGTTCTGAGAATGCTTCTGTTTAGTGAGGTGCGGTTTATCCCGTTTCCAACGAAATCCTCAGAGAGGTCCAAATATCCACTTGCAGATGCTACAAAAAGTGTGTTTCAAACCCGCTCCATCCAAAGGAATGTTCAGCTCTGTGACTTCAACTCAATGATCCCAAAGAATTTTCTGAGAATGCTTCTGTCTTGTTTTTATATGAAGTTATTTCCTTTACTACGAGAGTCCTCAAAGAGGTCCAAATATCCACTTGCAGTTTCTACAAAAAGAGTGTTTCAAACCTGAACTATCAAAGAAAGGTTCAACACTGTGAGTTGAATGCAAACATCACGAAGAAAGTTCTGAGAATGCTTCTGTTTAGTGAGGTGCGGTTTATCCCGTTTCCAACGAAATCCTCAGAGAGGTCCAAATATCCACTTGCAGTTTCTACAAAAAGAGTGTTTCAACCCTGAACTTTCCAAGGAAGGTTCAAATCTGGGATTTGAACGCAAGCATCACAAAGAAGATTCTGAGACTGCTTCTGTTTAGTTAGCTGAAATTATCCCGTTTCCAACGAAATCCTCAGAGAGGTCCAAATATCCACTTGCAGTTTCTACAAAAAGAGTGTTTCAAACCTGAACTATCAAAGAAAGGTTCAACACTGTGAGTTGAATACAAACATCACGAAGAAAGTTCTGAGAATGCTTCAGTTTAGTGAGGTGCGGTTTTTCCCGTTTCCAACGAAATCCTCAGAGGGGTCAAATTATCCACTTGCAGTTTCTACAAAAAGAGTGTTTCAAACCTGAACTATCAAAGAATGGTTCAACACTGTGAGTTGAATGCAAACATCTCGAAGAAGGTTCTGAGAATGCTACTGTCTAGCTTTTACATGAAGTTATTTCCTTTACTACCATGGGCCTCCAAGCGGTCCATATCTCCACTTGCAGATTCTACAAAAAGAGAGTTTCCAAACTGCTCTGTCAAAGGGAATGTTCCACTCTGTGACTTGAATGCAATCATCCCAAAGTAGTTTCTGAGAATGCTTCTATCTAGTTTCTACGGGAAGATATTTCCTTTTCCACCACAGGCCTCAAAGCCCTCCAAATGTCCACTTGCAGATTCTAGAAAAAGAGTGTTTCAAAGCTTCCCTCTCATAAGGAAAGTTCAACTCTGTGAGTTGAATGCAAACATCACAAAGAAGTTTCTGAGAATGCTTCTGTTTAGCTTTTCTGTGAAGAGTATCCCGTTTCCAACGAAATCTTCAAAGCGGTCCAAATATCCACTTGCAGATTCCACAGAAAGAGTGTTTGGAAACTGCTGTTTGAAAAGGAACCTTCAACTCTGTGAGGTGAATGCAATCATCACAAAGAAGTTTCTGACAATGCTTCTCTCTGGTTTCTATGTGACGATAATTCGTTTTCCACCACATGCCTGAAAGCTCTCCAAATGTCCACTTGCAGACACTACGAAAAGAATGTTTCAGAACTGCTCTATGAAAAGCAGTGTGAAACTCTGTGAGTTGAACACCAACATCACAGAGAAGTTTCAGAGAATGCTTCTGTTTAGTTTTTATGTGAAGATATTCCCGTTTCCAAAGAAATCTTCAAAGAGGTCCACATATCCACTTGCAGATTCCACAGAAAGAGAGTTTCAAAACTGCTGTCTCCATAGGAGTGTTCAGCTCTGTGAGTTGAATGCAATCATCACAGAGAAGTTTCTGAGAAGGCTTCCGTCTAGATTTTAAGTGACGATATACGCGTTTCGAACGAAGGCCACAGAGTGGTCCAAATATCCACTTGCAGATCCTACAAAAAGAGTGTTTCAAACCTGAACTGTCAAAGGAAGGTTCAACTCTGGGATTTGAACGCAAACATCACAAAGAAGTTTCTGAGAATGCTTCCGTTTAGTTAGGTGCAGTTATCCCGTTTCCAACGAAATCCTCAGAGAGGTCCAAATATCCACTTGCAGATGCTACAAAAAGTGTGTTTCAAACCCGCTCCATCCAAAGGAATGTTCAGCTCTGTGACTTCAACTCAATGATCCCAAAGAATTTCCTGAGAATGCTTCTGTCTTGTTTTTATATGAAGTTATTTCCTTTACTACGAGAGTCCTCAAAGAGGTCCAAATATCCACTTGCAGTTTCTACAAAAAGAGTGTTTCAAACCTGAACTATCAAAGAAAGGTTCAACACTGTGAGTTGAATGCAAACATCACGAAGAAAGTTCTGAGAATGCTTCTGTTTAGTGAGGTGCGGTTTATCCCGTTTCCAACGAAATCCTCAGAGAGGTCCAAATATCCACTTGCAGATGCTACAAAAAGTGTGTTTCAAACCCGCTCCATCCAAAGGAATGTTCAGCTCTGTGAGTTCAACTCAATGATCCCAAAGAATTTTCTGAGAATGCTTCTGTCTTGTTTTTATATGAAGTTATTTCCTTTACTACGAGAGTCCTCAAAGAGGTCCAAATATCCACTTGCAGTTTCTACAAAAAGAGTGTTTCAAACCTGAACTATCAAAGAAAGGTTCAACACTGTGAGTTGAATGCAAACATCACGAAGAAAGTTCTGAGAATGCTTCTGTTTAGTGAGGTGCGGTTTATCCCGTTTCCAACGAAATCCTCAGAGAGGTCCAAATATCCACTTGCAGTTTCTACAAAAAGAGTGTTTCAACCCTGAACTTTCCAAGGAAGGTTCAAATCTGGGATTTGAACGCAAGCATCACAAAGAAGATTCTGAGACTGCTTCTGTTTAGTTAGCTGAAATTATCCCGTTTCCAACGAAATCCTCAGAGAGGTCCAAATATCCACTTGCAGTTTCTACAAAAAGAGTGTTTCAAACCTGAACTATCAAAGAAAGGTTCAACACTGTGAGTTGAATACAAACATCACGAAGAAAGTTCTGAGAATGCTTCAGTTTAGTGAGGTGCGGTTTTTCCCGTTTCCAACGAAATCCTCAGAGGGGTCAAATTATCCACTTGCAGTTTCTACAAAAAGAGTGTTTCAAACCTGAACTATCAAAGAATGGTTCAACACTGTGAGTTGAATGCAAACATCTCGAAGAAGGTTCTGAGAATGCTACTGTCTAGCTTTTACATGAAGTTATTTCCTTTACTACCATGGGCCTCCAAGCGGTCCATATCTCCACTTGCAGATTCTACAAAAAGAGAGTTTCCAAACTGCTCTGTCAAAGGGAATGTTCCACTCTGTGACTTGAATGCAATCATCCCAAAGTAGTTTCTGAGAATGCTTCTATCTAGTTTCTACGGGAAGATATTTCCTTTTCCACCACAGGCCTCAAAGCCCTCCAAATGTCCACTTGCAGATTCTAGAAAAAGAGTGTTTCAAAGCTTCCCTCTCATAAGGAAAGTTCAACTCTGTGAGTTGAATGCAAACATCACAAAGAACTTTCTGAGAATGCTTCTGTTTAGCTTTTCTGTGAAGAGTATCCCGTTTCCAACGAAATCTTCAAAGCGGTCCAAATATCCACTTGCAGATTCCACAGAAAGAGTGTTTGGAAACTGCTGTTTGAAAAGGAACCTTCAACTCTGTGAGGTGAATGCAATCATCACAAAGAAGTTTCTGACAATGCTTCTCTCTGGTTTCTATGTGACGATAATTCGTTTTCCACCACATGCCTGAAAGCTCTCCAAATGTCCACTTGCAGACACTACGAAAAGAATGTTTCAGAACTGCTCTATGAAAAGCAGTGTGAAACTCTGTGAGTTGAACACCAACATCACAGAGAAGTTTCAGAGAATGCTTCTGTTTAGTTTTTATGTGAAGATATTCCCGTTTCCAAAGAAATCTTCAAAGAGGTCCACATATCCACTTGCAGATTCCACAGAAAGAGAGTTTCAAAACTGCTGTCTCCATAGGAGTGTTCAGCTCTGTGAGTTGAATGCAATCATCACAGAGAAGTTTCTGAGAAGGCTTCCGTCTAGATTTTAAGTGACGATATACGCGTTTCGAACGAAGGCCACAGAGTGGTCCAAATATCCACTTGCAGATCCTACAAAAAGAGTGTTTCAAACCTGAACTGTCAAAGGAAGGTTCAACTCTGGGATTTGAACGCAAACATCACAAAGAAGTTTCTGAGAATGCTTCCGTTTAGTTAGGTGCAGTTATCCCGTTTCCAACGAAATCCTCAGACAGGTCCAAATATCCACTTGCAGATGCTACAAAAAGTGTGTTTCAAACCCGCTCCATCCAAAGGAATGTTCAGCTCTGTGACTTCAACTCAATGATCCCAAAGAATTTTCTGAGAATGCTTCTGTCTTGTTTTTATATGAAGTTATTTCCTTTACTACGAGAGTCCTCAAAGAGGTCCAAATATCCACTTGCAGTTTCTACAAAAAGAGTGTTTCAAACCTGAACTATCAAAGAAAGGTTCAACACTGTGAGTTGAATGCAAACATCACGAAGAAAGTTCTGAGAATGCTTCTGTTTAGTGAGGTGCGGTTTATCCCGTTTCCAACGAAATCCTCAGAGAGGTCCAAATATCCACTTGCAGATGCTACAAAAAGTGTGTTTCAAACCCGCTCCATCCAAAGGAATGTTCAGCTCTGTGACTTCAACTCAATGATCCCAAAGAATTTTCTGAGAATGCTTCTGTCTTGTTTTTATATGAAGTTATTTCCTTTACTACGAGAGTCCTCAAAGAGGTCCAAATATCCACTTGCAGTTTCTACAAAAAGAGTGTTTCAAACCTGAACTATCAAAGAAAGGTTCAACACTGTGAGTTGAATGCAAACATCACGAAGAAAGTTCTGAGAATGCTTCTGTTTAGTGAGGTGCGGTTTATCCCGTTTCCAACGAAATCCTCAGAGAGGTCCAAATATCCACTTGCAGTTTCTACAAAAAGAGTGTTTCAACCCTGAACTTTCCAAGGAAGGTTCAAATCTGGGATTTGAACGCAAGCATCACAAAGAAGATTCTGAGACTGCTTCTGTTTAGTTAGCTGAAATTATCCCGTTTCCAACGAAATCCTCAGAGAGGTCCAAATATCCACTTGCAGTTTCTACAAAAAGAGTGTTTCAAACCTGAACTATCAAAGAAAGGTTCAACACTGTGAGTTGAATACAAACATCACGAAGAAAGTTCTGAGAATGCTTCAGTTTAGTGAGGTGCGGTTTTTCCCGTTTCCAACGAAATCCTCAGAGGGGTCAAATTATCCACTTGCAGTTTCTACAAAAAGAGTGTTTCAAACCTGAACTATCAAAGAATGGTTCAACACTGTGAGTTGAATGCAAACATCTCGAAGAAGGTTCTGAGAATGCTACTGTCTAGCTTTTACATGAAGTTATTTCCTTTACTACCATGGGCCTCCAAGCGGTCCATATCTCCACTTGCAGATTCTACAAAAAGAGAGTTTCCAAACTGCTCTGTCAAAGGGAATGTTCCACTCTGTGACTTGAATGCAATCATCCCAAAGTAGTTTCTGAGAATGCTTCTATCTAGTTTCTACGGGAAGATATTTCCTTTTCCACCACAGGCCTCAAAGCCCTCCAAATGTCCACTTGCAGATTCTAGAAAAAGAGTGTTTCAAAGCTTCCCTCTCATAAGGAAAGTTCAACTCTGTGAGTTGAATGCAAACATCACAAAGAACTTTCTGAGAATGCTTCTGTTTAGCTTTTCTGTGAAGAGTATCCCGTTTCCAGCGAAATCTTCAAAGCGGTCCAAATATCCACTTGCAGATTCCACAGAAAGAGTGTTTGGAAACTGCTGTTTGAAAAGGAACCTTCAACTCTGTGAGGTGAATGCAATCATCACAAAGAAGTTTCTGACAATGCTTCTCTCTGGTTTCTATGTGACGATAATTCGTTTTCCACCACATGCCTGAAAGCTCTCCAAATGTCCACTTGCAGACACTACGAAAAGAATGTTTCAGAACTGCTCTATGAAAAGCAGTGTGAAACTCTGTGAGTTGAACACCAACATCACAGAGAAGTTTCAGAGAATGCTTCTGTTTAGTTTTTATGTGAAGATATTCCCGTTTCCAAAGAAATCTTCAAAGAGGTCCACATATCCACTTGCAGATTCCACAGAAAGAGAGTTTCAAAACTGCTGTCTCCATAGGAGTGTTCAGCTCTGTGAGTTGAATGCAATCATCACAGAGAAGTTTCTGAGAAGGCTTCCGTCTAGATTTTAAGTGACGATATACGCGTTTCGAACGAAGGCCACAGAGTGGTCCAAATATCCACTTGCAGATCCTACAAAAAGAGTGTTTCAAACCTGAACTGTCAAAGGAAGGTTCAACTCTGGGATTTGAACGCAAACATCACAAAGAATTTTCTGAGAATGCTTCCGTTTAGTGAGGTGCGGTTTATCCCGTTTACAACGAAATCCTCAGAGAGGTCCAAATATCCACTTGCAGTTTCTACAAAAAGAGTGTTTCAACCCTGAACTTTCCAAGGAAGGTTCAAATCTGGGATTTGAACGCAAGCATCACAAAGAAGATTCTGAGACTGCTTCTGTTTAGTTAGCTGAAATTATCCCGTTTCCAACGAAATCCTCAGAGAGGTCCAAATATCCACTTGCAGTTTCTACAGAAAGAGTGTTTCAAACCTGAACTATCAAAGAAACGTTCAACACTTTGAGTTGAATACAAACATCACGAAGAAAGTTCTGAGAATGCTTCAGTTTAGTGAGGTGCGGTTTTTCCCGTTTCCAACGAAATCCTCAGAGGGGTCAAATTATCCACTTGCAGTTTCTACAAAAAGAGTGTTTCAAACCTGAACTATCAAAGAAAGTTTCAACACTGTGAGTTGAATGCAAACATCACGAAGAAAGTTCTGAGAATGCTTCTGTTTAGTGAGGTGCGGTTTATCCCGTTTCCAACGAAATCCTCAGAGAGGTCCAAATATCCACTTGCAGATGCTACAAAAAGTGTGTTTCAAACCCGCTCCATCCAAAGGAATGTTCAGCTCTGTGACTTCAACTCAATGATCCCAAAGAATTTTCTGAGAATGCTTCTGTCTTGTTTTTATATGAAGTTATTTCCTTTACTACGAGAGTCCTCAAAGAGGTCCAAATATCCACTTGCAGTTTCTACAAAAAGAGTGTTTCAAACCTGAACTATCAAAGAAAGGTTCAACACTGTGAGTTGAATGCAAACATCACGAAGAAAGTTCTGAGAATGCTTCTGTTTAGTGAGGTGCGGTTTATCCCGTTTCCAACGAAATCCTCAGAGAGGTCCAAATATCCACTTGCAGTTTCTACAAAAAGAGTGTTTCAACCCTGAACTTTCCAAGGAAGGTTCAAATCTGGGATTTGAACGCAAGCATCACAAAGAAGATTCTGAGACTGCTTCTGTTTAGTTAGCTGAAATTATCCCGTTTCCAACGAAATCCTCAGAGAGGTCCAAATATCCACTTGCAGTTTCTACAAAAAGAGTGTTTCAAACCTGAACTATCAAAGAAAGGTTCAACACTGTGAGTTGAATACAAACATCACGAAGAAAGTTCTGAGAATGCTTCAGTTTAGTGAGGTGCGGTTTTTCCCGTTTCCAACGAAATCCTCAGAGGGGTCAAATTATCCACTTGCAGTTTCTACAAAAAGAGTGTTTCAAACCTGAACTATCAAAGAATGGTTCAACACTGTGAGTTGAATGCAAACATCTCGAAGAAGGTTCTGAGAATGCTACTGTCTAGCTTTTACATGAAGTTATTTCCTTTACTACCATGGGCCTCCAAGCGGTCCATATCTCCACTTGCAGATTCTACAAAAAGAGAGTTTCCAAACTGCTCTGTCAAAGGGAATGTTCCACTCTGTGACTTGAATGCAATCATCCCAAAGTAGTTTCTGAGAATGCTTCTATCTAGTTTCTACGGGAAGATATTTCCTTTTCCACCACAGGCCTCAAAGCCCTCCAAATGTCCACTTGCAGATTCTAGAAAAAGAGTGTTTCAAAGCTTCCCTCTCATAAGGAAAGTTCAACTCTGTGAGTTGAATGCAAACATCACAAAGAAGTTTCTGAGAATGCTTCTGTTTAGCTTTTCTGTGAAGAGTATCCCGTTTCCAGCGAAATCTTCAAAGCGGTCCAAATATCCACTTGCAGATTCCACAGAAAGAGTGTTTGGAAACTGCTGTTTGAAAAGGAACCTTCAACTCTGTGAGGTGAATGCAATCATCACAAAGAAGTTTCTGACAATGCTTCTCTCTGGTTTCTATGTGACGATAATTCGTTTTCCACCACATGCCTGAAAGCTCTCCAAATGTCCACTTGCAGACACTACGAAAAGAATGTTTCAGAACTGCTCTATGAAAAGCAGTGTGAAACTCTGTGAGTTGAACACCAACATCACAGAGAAGTTTCAGAGAATGCTTCTGTTTAGTTTTTATGTGAAGATATTCCCGTTTCCAAAGAAATCTTCAAAGAGGTCCACATATCCACTTGCAGATTCCACAGAAAGAGAGTTTCAAAACTGCTGTCTCCATAGGAGTGTTCAGCTCTGTGAGTTGAATGCAATCATCACAGAGAAGTTTCTGAGAAGGCTTCCGTCTAGATTTTAAGTGACGATATACGCGTTTCGAACGAAGGCCACAGAGTGGTCCAAATATCCACTTGCAGATCCTACAAAAAGAGTGTTTCAAACCTGAACTGTCAAAGGAAGGTTCAACTCTGGGATTTGAACGCAAACATCACAAAGAAGTTTCTGAGAATGCTTCCGTTTAGTTAGGTGCAGTTATCCCGTTTCCAACGAAATCCTCAGACAGGTCCAAATATCCACTTGCAGATGCTACAAAAAGTGTGTTTCAAACCCGCTCCATCCAAAGGAATGTTCAGCTCTGTGACTTCAACTCAATGATCCCAAAGAATTTTCTGAGAATGCTTCTGTCTTGTTTTTATATGAAGTTATTTCCTTTACTACGAGAGTCCTCGAAGAGGTCCAAATATCCACTTGCAGTTTCTACAAAAAGAGTGTTTCAAACCTGAACTATCAAAGAAAGGTTCAACACTGTGAGTTGAATGCAAACATCACGAAGAAAGTTCTGAGAATGCTTCTGTTTAGTGAGGTGCGGTTTATCCCGTTTCCAACGAAATCCTCAGAGAGGTCCAAATATCCACTTGCAGTTTCTACAAAAAGAGTGTTTCAACCCTGAACTTTCCAAGGAAGGTTCAAATCTGGGATTTGAACGCAAGCATCACAAAGAAGATTCTGAGACTGCTTCTGTTTAGTTAGCTGAAATTATCCCGTTTCCAACGAAATCCTCAGAGAGGTCCAAATATCCACTTGCAGTTTCTACAAAAAGAGTGTTTCAAACCTGAACTATCAAAGAAAGGTTCAACACTGTGAGTTGAGTACAAACATCACGAAGAACGTTCTGAGAATGCTTCAGTTTAGTGAGGTGCGGTTTTTCCCGTTTCCAACGAAATCCTCAGAGGGGTCAAATTATCCACTTGCAGTTTCTACAAAAAGAGTGTTTCAAACCTGAACTATCAAAGAATGGTTCAACACTGTGAGTTGAATGCAAACATCTCGAAGAAGGTTCTGAGAATGCTACTGTCTAGCTTTTACATGAAGTTATTTCCTTTACTACCATGGGCCTCCAAGCGGTCCATATCTCCACTTGCAGATTCTACAAAAAGAGAGTTTCCAAACTGCTCTGTCAAAGGGAATGTTCCACTCTGTGACTTGAATGCAATCATCCCAAAGTAGTTTCTGAGAATGCTTCTATCTAGTTTCTACGGGAAGATATTTCCTTTTCCACCACAGGCCTCAAAGCCCTCCAAATGTCCACTTGCAGATTCTAGAAAAAGAGTGTTTCAAAGCTTCCCTCTCATAAGGAAAGTTCAACTCTGTGAGTTGAATGCAAACATCACAAAGAAGTTTCTGAGAATGCTTCTGTTTAGCTTTTCTGTGAAGAGTATCCCGTTTCCAGCGAAATCTTCAAAGCGGTCCAAATATCCACTTGCAGATTCCACAGAAAGAGTGTTTGGAAACTGCTGTTTGAAAAGGAACCTTCAACTCTGTGAGGTGAATGCAATCATCACAAAGAAGTTTCTGACAATGCTTCTCTCTGGTTTCTATGTGACGATAATTCGTTTTCCACCACATGCCTGAAAGCTCTCCAAATGTCCACTTGCAGACACTACGAAAAGAATGTTTCAGAACTGCTCTATGAAAAGCAGTGTGAAACTCTGTGAGTTGAACACCAACATCACAGAGAAGTTTCAGAGAATGCTTCTGTTTAGTTTTTATGTGAAGATATTCCCGTTTCCAAAGAAATCTTCAAAGAGGTCCACATATCCACTTGCAGATTCCACAGAAAGAGAGTTTCAAAACTGCTGTCTCCATAGGAGTGTTCAGCTCTGTGAGTTGAATGCAATCATCACAGAGAAGTTTCTGAGAAGGCTTCCGTCTAGATTTTAAGTGACGATATACGCGTTTCGAACGAAGGCCACAGAGTGGTCCAAATATCCACTTGCAGATCCTACAAAAAGAGTGTTTCAAACCTGAACTGTCAAAGGAAGGTTCAACTCTGGGATTTGAACGCAAACATCACAAAGAAGTTTCTGAGAATGCTTCCGTTTAGTTAGGTGCAGTTATCCCGTTTCCAACGAAATCCTCAGACAGGTCCAAATATCCACTTGCAGATGCTACAAAAAGTGTGTTTCAAACCCGCTCCATCCAAAGGAATGTTCAGCTCTGTGACTTCAACTCAATGATCCCAAAGAATTTTCTGAGAATGCTTCTGTCTTGTTTTTATATGAAGTTATTTCCTTTACTACGAGAGTCCTCAAAGAGGTCCAAATATCCACTTGCAGTTTCTACAAAAAGAGTGTTTCAAACCTGAACTATCAAAGAAAGGTTCAACACTGTGAGTTGAATGCAAACATCACGAAGAAAGTTCTGAGAATGCTTCTGTTTAGTGAGGTGCGGTTTATCCCGTTTCCAACGAAATCCTCAGAGAGGTCCAAATATCCACTTGCAGATGCTACAAAAAGTGTGTTTCAAACCCGCTCCATCCAAAGGAATGTTCAGCTCTGTGAGTTCAACTCAATGATCCCAAAGAATTTTCTGAGAATGCTTCTGTCTTGTTTTTATATGAAGTTATTTCCTTTACTACGAGAGTCCTCAAAGAGGTCCAAATATCCACTTGCAGTTTCTACAAAAAGAGTGTTTCAAACCTGAACTATCAAAGAAAGGTTCAACACTGTGAGTTGAATGCAAACATCACGAAGAAAGTTCTGAGAATGCTTCTGTTTAGTGAGGTGCGGTTTATCCCGTTTCCAACGAAATCCTCAGAGAGGTCCAAATATCCACTTGCAGTTTCTACAAAAAGAGTGTTTCAACCCTGAACTTTCCAAGGAAGGTTCAAATCTGGGATTTGAACGCAAGCATCACAAAGAAGATTCTGAGACTGCTTCTGTTTAGTTAGCTGAAATTATCCCGTTTCCAACGAAATCCTCAGAGAGGTCCAAATATCCACTTGCAGTTTCTACAAAAAGAGTGTTTCAAACCTGAACTATCAAAGAAAGGTTCAACACTGTGAGTTGAATACAAACATCACGAAGAAAGTTCTGAGAATGCTTCAGTTTAGTGAGGTGCGGTTTTTCCCGTTTCCAACGAAATCCTCAGAGGGGTCAAATTATCCACTTGCAGTTTCTACAAAAAGAGTGTTTCAAACCTGAACTATCAAAGAATGGTTCAACACTGTGAGTTGAATGCAAACATCTCGAAGAAGGTTCTGAGAATGCTACTGTCTAGCTTTTACATGAAGTTATTTCCTTTACTACCATGGGCCTCCAAGCGGTCCATATCTCCACTTGCAGATTCTACAAAAAGAGAGTTTCCAAACTGCTCTGTCAAAGGGAATGTTCCACTCTGTGACTTGAATGCAATCATCCCAAAGTAGTTTCTGAGAATGCTTCTATCTAGTTTCTACGGGAAGATATTTCCTTTTCCACCACAGGCCTCAAAGCCCTCCAAATGTCCACTTGCAGATTCTAGAAAAAGAGTGTTTCAAAGCTTCCCTCTCATAAGGAAAGTTCAACTCTGTGAGTTGAATGCAAACATCACAAAGAACTTTCTGAGAATGCTTCTGTTTAGCTTTTCTGTGAAGAGTATCCCGTTTCCAACGAAATCTTCAAAGCGGTCCAAATATCCACTTGCAGATTCCACAGAAAGAGTGTTTGGAAACTGCTGTTTGAAAAGGAACCTTCAACTCTGTGAGGTGAATGCAATCATCACAAAGAAGTTTCTGACAATGCTTCTCTCTGGTTTCTATGTGACGATAATTCGTTTTCCACCACATGCCTGAAAGCTCTCCAAATGTCCACTTGCAGACACTACGAAAAGAATGTTTCAGAACTGCTCTATGAAAAGCAGTGTGAAACTCTGTGAGTTGAACACCAACATCACAGAGAAGTTTCAGAGAATGCTTCTGTTTAGTTTTTATGTGAAGATATTCCCGTTTCCAAAGAAATCTTCAAAGAGGTCCACATATCCACTTGCAGATTCCACAGAAAGAGAGTTTCAAAACTGCTGTCTCCATAGGAGTGTTCAGCTCTGTGAGTTGAATGCAATCATCACAGAGAAGTTTCTGAGAAGGCTTCCGTCTAGATTTTAAGTGACGATATACGCGTTTCGAACGAAGGCCACAGAGTGGTCCAAATATCCACTTGCAGATCCTACAAAAAGAGTGTTTCAAACCTGAACTGTCAAAGGAAGGTTCAACTCTGGGATTTGAACGCAAACATCACAAAGAAGTTTCTGAGAATGCTTCCGTTTAGTTAGGTGCAGTTATCCCGTTTCCAACGAAATCCTCAGACAGGTCCAAATATCCACTTGCAGATGCTACAAAAAGTGTGTTTCAAACCCGCTCCATCCAAAGGAATGTTCAGCTCTGTGACTTCAACTCAATGATCCCAAAGAATTTTCTGAGAATGCTTCTGTCTTGTTTTTATATGAAGTTATTTCCTTTACTACGAGAGTCCTCAAAGAGGTCCAAATATCCACTTGCAGTTTCTACAAAAAGAGTGTTTCAAACCTGAACTATCAAAGAAAGGTTCAACACTGTGAGTTGAATGCAAACATCACGAAGAAAGTTCTGAGAATGCTTCTGTTTAGTGAGGTGCGGTTTATCCCGTTTCCAACGAAATCCTCAGAGAGGTCCAAATATCCACTTGCAGATGCTACAAAAAGTGTGTTTCAAACCCGCTCCATCCAAAGGAATGTTCAGCTCTGTGAGTTCAACTCAATGATCCCAAAGAATTTTCTGAGAATGCTTCTGTCTTGTTTTTATATGAAGTTATTTCCTTTACTACGAGAGTCCTCAAAGAGGTCCAAATATCCACTTGCAGTTTCTACAAAAAGAGTGTTTCAAACCTGAACTATCAAAGAAAGGTTCAACACTGTGAGTTGAATGCAAACATCACGAAGAAAGTTCTGAGAATGCTTCTGTTTAGTGAGGTGCGGTTTATCCCGTTTCCAACGAAATCCTCAGAGAGGTCCAAATATCCACTTGCAGTTTCTACAAAAAGAGTGTTTCAACCCTGAACTTTCCAAGGAAGGTTCAAATCTGGGATTTGAACGCAAGCATCACAAAGAAGATTCTGAGACTGCTTCTGTTTAGTTAGCTGAAATTATCCCGTTTCCAACGAAATCCTCAGAGAGGTCCAAATATCCACTTGCAGTTTCTACAAAAAGAGTGTTTCAAACCTGAACTATCAAAGAAAGGTTCAACACTGTGAGTTGAATACAAACATCACGAAGAAAGTTCTGAGAATGCTTCAGTTTAGTGAGGTGCGGTTTTTCCCGTTTCCAACGAAATCCTCAGAGGGGTCAAATTATCCACTTGCAGTTTCTACAAAAAGAGTGTTTCAAACCTGAACTATCAAAGAATGGTTCAACACTGTGAGTTGAATGCAAACATCTCGAAGAAGGTTCTGAGAATGCTACTGTCTAGCTTTTACATGAAGTTATTTCCTTTACTACCATGGGCCTCCAAGCGGTCCATATCTCCACTTGCAGATTCTACAAAAAGAGAGTTTCCAAACTGCTCTGTCAAAGGGAATGTTCCACTCTGTGACTTGAATGCAATCATCCCAAAGTAGTTTCTGAGAATGCTTCTATCTAGTTTCTACGGGAAGATATTTCCTTTTCCACCACAGGCCTCAAAGCCCTCCAAATGTCCACTTGCAGATTCTAGAAAAAGAGTGTTTCAAAGCTTCCCTCTCATAAGGAAAGTTCAACTCTGTGAGTTGAATGCAAACATCACAAAGAAGTTTCTGAGAATGCTTCTGTTTAGCTTTTCTGTGAAGAGTATCCCGTTTCCAACGAAATCTTCAAAGCGGTCCAAATATCCACTTGCAGATTCCACAGAAAGAGTGTTTGGAAACTGCTGTTTGAAAAGGAACCTTCAACTCTGTGAGGTGAATGCAATCATCACAAAGAAGTTTCTGACAATGCTTCTCTCTGGTTTCTATGTGACGATAATTCGTTTTCCACCACATGCCTGAAAGCTCTCCAAATGTCCACTTGCAGACACTACGAAAAGAATGTTTCAGAACTGCTCTATGAAAAGCAGTGTGAAACTCTGTGAGTTGAACACCAACATCACAGAGAAGTTTCAGAGAATGCTTCTGTTTAGTTTTTATGTGAAGATATTCCCGTTTCCAAAGAAATCTTCAAAGAGGTCCACATATCCACTTGCAGATTCCACAGAAAGAGAGTTTCAAAACTGCTGTCTCCATAGGAGTGTTCAGCTCTGTGAGTTGAATGCAATCATCACAGAGAAGTTTCTGAGAAGGCTTCCGTCTAGATTTTAAGTGACGATATACGCGTTTCGAACGAAGGCCACAGAGTGGTCCAAATATCCACTTGCAGATCCTACAAAAAGAGTGTTTCAAACCTGAACTGTCAAAGGAAGGTTCAACTCTGGGATTTGAACGCAAACATCACAAAGAAGTTTCTGAGAATGCTTCCGTTTAGTTAGGTGCAGTTATCCCGTTTCCAACGAAATCCTCAGAGAGGTCCAAATATCCACTTGCAGATGCTACAAAAAGTGTGTTTCAAACCCGCTCCATCCAAAGGAATGTTCAGCTCTGTGACTTCAACTCAATGATCCCAAAGAATTTCCTGAGAATGCTTCTGTCTTGTTTTTATATGAAGTTATTTCCTTTACTACGAGAGTCCTCAAAGAGGTCCAAATATCCACTTGCAGTTTCTACAAAAAGAGTGTTTCAAACCTGAACTATCAAAGAAAGGTTCAACACTGTGAGTTGAATGCAAACATCACGAAGAAAGTTCTGAGAATGCTTCTGTTTAGTGAGGTGCGGTTTATCCCGTTTCCAACGAAATCCTCAGAGAGGTCCAAATATCCACTTGCAGATGCTACAAAAAGTGTGTTTCAAACCCGCTCCATCCAAAGGAATGTTCAGCTCTGTGAGTTCAACTCAATGATCCCAAAGAATTTTCTGAGAATGCTTCTGTCTTGTTTTTATATGAAGTTATTTCCTTTACTACGAGAGTCCTCAAAGAGGTCCAAATATCCACTTGCAGTTTCTACAAAAAGAGTGTTTCAAACCTGAACTATCAAAGAAAGGTTCAACACTGTGAGTTGAATGCAAACATCACGAAGAAAGTTCTGAGAATGCTTCTGTTTAGTGAGGTGCGGTTTATCCCGTTTCCAACGAAATCCTCAGAGAGGTCCAAATATCCACTTGCAGTTTCTACAAAAAGAGTGTTTCAACCCTGAACTTTCCAAGGAAGGTTCAAATCTGGGATTTGAACGCAAGCATCACAAAGAAGATTCTGAGACTGCTTCTGTTTAGTTAGCTGAAATTATCCCGTTTCCAACGAAATCCTCAGAGAGGTCCAAATATCCACTTGCAGTTTCTACAAAAAGAGTGTTTCAAACCTGAACTATCAAAGAAAGGTTCAACACTGTGAGTTGAATACAAACATCACGAAGAAAGTTCTGAGAATGCTTCAGTTTAGTGAGGTGCGGTTTTTCCCGTTTCCAACGAAATCCTCAGAGGGGTCAAATTATCCACTTGCAGTTTCTACAAAAAGAGTGTTTCAAACCTGAACTATCAAAGAATGGTTCAACACTGTGAGTTGAATGCAAACATCTCGAAGAAGGTTCTGAGAATGCTACTGTCTAGCTTTTACATGAAGTTATTTCCTTTACTACCATGGGCCTCCAAGCGGTCCATATCTCCACTTGCAGATTCTACAAAAAGAGAGTTTCCAAACTGCTCTGTCAAAGGGAATGTTCCACTCTGTGACTTGAATGCAATCATCCCAAAGTAGTTTCTGAGAATGCTTCTATCTAGTTTCTACGGGAAGATATTTCCTTTTCCACCACAGGCCTCAAAGCCCTCCAAATGTCCACTTGCAGATTCTAGAAAAAGAGTGTTTCAAAGCTTCCCTCTCATAAGGAAAGTTCAACTCTGTGAGTTGAATGCAAACATCACAAAGAAGTTTCTGAGAATGCTTCTGTTTAGCTTTTCTGTGAAGAGTATCCCGTTTCCAACGAAATCTTCAAAGCGGTCCAAATATCCACTTGCAGATTCCACAGAAAGAGTGTTTGGAAACTGCTGTTTGAAAAGGAACCTTCAACTCTGTGAGGTGAATGCAATCATCACAAAGAAGTTTCTGACAATGCTTCTCTCTGGTTTCTATGTGACGATAATTCGTTTTCCACCACATGCCTGAAAGCTCTCCAAATGTCCACTTGCAGACACTACGAAAAGAATGTTTCAGAACTGCTCTATGAAAAGCAGTGTGAAACTCTGTGAGTTGAACACCAACATCACAGAGAAGTTTCAGAGAATGCTTCTGTTTAGTTTTTATGTGAAGATATTCCCGTTTCCAAAGAAATCTTCAAAGAGGTCCACATATCCACTTGCAGATTCCACAGAAAGAGAGTTTCAAAACTGCTGTCTCCATAGGAGTGTTCAGCTCTGTGAGTTGAATGCAATCATCACAGAGAAGTTTCTGAGAAGGCTTCCGTCTAGATTTTAAGTGACGATATACGCGTTTCGAACGAAGGCCACAGAGTGGTCCAAATATCCACTTGCAGATCCTACAAAAAGAGTGTTTCAAACCTGAACTGTCAAAGGAAGGTTCAACTCTGGGATTTGAACGCAAACATCACAAAGAAGTTTCTGAGAATGCTTCCGTTTAGTTAGGTGCAGTTATCCCGTTTCCAACGAAATCCTCAGACAGGTCCAAATATCCACTTGCAGATGCTACAAAAAGTGTGTTTCAAACCCGCTCCATCCAAAGGAATGTTCAGCTCTGTGACTTCAACTCAATGATCCCAAAGAATTTTCTGAGAATGCTTCTGTCTTGTTTTTATATGAAGTTATTTCCTTTACTACGAGAGTCCTCAAAGAGGTCCAAATATCCACTTGCAGTTTCTACAAAAAGAGTGTTTCAAACCTGAACTATCAAAGAAAGGTTCAACACTGTGAGTTGAATGCAAACATCACGAAGAAAGTTCTGAGAATGCTTCTGTTTAGTGAGGTGCGGTTTATCCCGTTTCCAACGAAATCCTCAGAGAGGTCCAAATATCCACTTGCAGATGCTACAAAAAGTGTGTTTCAAACCCGCTCCATCCAAAGGAATGTTCAGCTCTGTGAGTTCAACTCAATGATCCCAAAGAATTTTCTGAGAATGCTTCTGTCTTGTTTTTATATGAAGTTATTTCCTTTACTACGAGAGTCCTCAAAGAGGTCCAAATATCCACTTGCAGTTTCTACAAAAAGAGTGTTTCAAACCTGAACTATCAAAGAAAGGTTCAACACTGTGAGTTGAATGCAAACATCACGAAGAAAGTTCTGAGAATGCTTCTGTTTAGTGAGGTGCGGTTTATCCCGTTTCCAACGAAATCCTCAGAGAGGTCCAAATATCCACTTGCAGTTTCTACAAAAAGAGTGTTTCAACCCTGAACTTTCCAAGGAAGGTTCAAATCTGGGATTTGAACGCAAGCATCACAAAGAAGATTCTGAGACTGCTTCTGTTTAGTTAGCTGAAATTATCCCGTTTCCAACGAAATCCTCAGAGAGGTCCAAATATCCACTTGCAGTTTCTACAAAAAGAGTGTTTCAAACCTGAACTATCAAAGAAAGGTTCAACACTGTGAGTTGAATACAAACATCACGAAGAAAGTTCTGAGAATGCTTCAGTTTAGTGAGGTGCGGTTTTTCCCGTTTCCAACGAAATCCTCAGAGGGGTCAAATTATCCACTTGCAGTTTCTACAAAAAGAGTGTTTCAAACCTGAACTATCAAAGAATGGTTCAACACTGTGAGTTGAATGCAAACATCTCGAAGAAGGTTCTGAGAATGCTACTGTCTAGCTTTTACATGAAGTTATTTCCTTTACTACCATGGGCCTCCAAGCGGTCCATATCTCCACTTGCAGATTCTACAAAAAGAGAGTTTCCAAACTGCTCTGTCAAAGGGAATGTTCCACTCTGTGACTTGAATGCAATCATCCCAAAGTAGTTTCTGAGAATGCTTCTATCTAGTTTCTACGGGAAGATATTTCCTTTTCCACCACAGGCCTCAAAGCCCTCCAAATGTCCACTTGCAGATTCTAGAAAAAGAGTGTTTCAAAGCTTCCCTCTCATAAGGAAAGTTCAACTCTGTGAGTTGAATGCAAACATCACAAAGAAGTTTCTGAGAATGCTTCTGTTTAGCTTTTCTGTGAAGAGTATCCCGTTTCCAACGAAATCTTCAAAGCGGTCCAAATATCCACTTGCAGATTCCACAGAAAGAGTGTTTGGAAACTGCTGTTTGAAAAGGAACCTTCAACTCTGTGAGGTGAATGCAATCATCACAAAGAAGTTTCTGACAATGCTTCTCTCTGGTTTCTATGTGACGATAATTCGTTTTCCACCACATGCCTGAAAGCTCTCCAAATGTCCACTTGCAGACACTACGAAAAGAATGTTTCAGAACTGCTCTATGAAAAGCAGTGTGAAACTCTGTGAGTTGAACACCAACATCACAGAGAAGTTTCAGAGAATGCTTCTGTTTAGTTTTTATGTGAAGATATTCCCGTTTCCAAAGAAATCTTCAAAGAGGTCCACATATCCACTTGCAGATTCCACAGAAAGAGAGTTTCAAAACTGCTGTCTCCATAGGAGTGTTCAGCTCTGTGAGTTGAATGCAATCATCACAGAGAAGTTTCTGAGAAGGCTTCCGTCTAGATTTTAAGTGACGATATACGCGTTTCGAACGAAGGCCACAGAGTGGTCCAAATATCCACTTGCAGATCCTACAAAAAGAGTGTTTCAAACCTGAACTGTCAAAGGAAGGTTCAACTCTGGGATTTGAACGCAAACATCACAAAGAAGTTTCTGAGAATGCTTCCGTTTAGTTAGGTGCAGTTATCCCGTTTCCAACGAAATCCTCAGACAGGTCCAAATATCCACTTGCAGATGCTACAAAAAGTGTGTTTCAAACCCGCTCCATCCAAAGGAATGTTCAGCTCTGTGACTTCAACTCAATGATCCCAAAGAATTTTCTGAGAATGCTTCTGTCTTGTTTTTATATGAAGTTATTTCCTTTACTACGAGAGTCCTCAAAGAGGTCCAAATATCCACTTGCAGTTTCTACAAAAAGAGTGTTTCAAACCTGAACTATCAAAGAAAGGTTCAACACTGTGAGTTGAATGCAAACATCACGAAGAAAGTTCTGAGAATGCTTCTGTTTAGTGAGGTGCGGTTTATCCCGTTTCCAACGAAATCCTCAGAGAGGTCCAAATATCCACTTGCAGATGCTACAAAAAGTGTGTTTCAAACCCGCTCCATCCAAAGGAATGTTCAGCTCTGTGAGTTCAACTCAATGATCCCAAAGAATTTTCTGAGAATGCTTCTGTCTTGTTTTTATATGAAGTTATTTCCTTTACTACGAGAGTCCTCAAAGAGGTCCAAATATCCACTTGCAGTTTCTACAAAAAGAGTGTTTCAAACCTGAACTATCAAAGAAAGGTTCAACACTGTGAGTTGAATGCAAACATCACGAAGAAAGTTCTGAGAATGCTTCTGTTTAGTGAGGTGCGGTTTATCCCGTTTCCAACGAAATCCTCAGAGAGGTCCAAATATCCACTTGCAGTTTCTACAAAAAGAGTGTTTCAACCCTGAACTTTCCAAGGAAGGTTCAAATCTGGGATTTGAACGCAAGCATCACAAAGAAGATTCTGAGACTGCTTCTGTTTAGTTAGCTGAAATTATCCCGTTTCCAACGAAATCCTCAGAGAGGTCCAAATATCCACTTGCAGTTTCTACAAAAAGAGTGTTTCAAACCTGAACTATCAAAGAAAGGTTCAACACTGTGAGTTGAATACAAACATCACGAAGAAAGTTCTGAGAATGCTTCAGTTTAGTGAGGTGCGGTTTTTCCCGTTTCCAACGAAATCCTCAGAGGGGTCAAATTATCCACTTGCAGTTTCTACAAAAAGAGTGTTTCAAACCTGAACTATCAAAGAATGGTTCAACACTGTGAGTTGAATGCAAACATCTCGAAGAAGGTTCTGAGAATGCTACTGTCTAGGTTTTACATGAAGTTATTTCCTTTACTACCATGGGCCTCCAAGCGGTCCATATCTCCACTTGCAGATTCTACAAAAAGAGAGTTTCCAAACTGCTCTGTCAAAGGGAATGTTCCACTCTGTGACTTGAATGCAATCATCCCAAAGTAGTTTCTGAGAATGCTTCTATCTAGTTTCTACGGGAAGATATTTCCTTTTCCACCACAGGCCTCAAAGCCCTCCAAATGTCCACTTGCAGATTCTAGAAAAAGAGTGTTTCAAAGCTTCCCTCTCATAAGGAAAGTTCAACTCTGTGAGTTGAATGCAAACATCACAAAGAAGTTTCTGAGAATGCTTCTGTTTAGCTTTTCTGTGAAGAGTATCCCGTTTCCAACGAAATCTTCAAAGCGGTCCAAATATCCACTTGCAGATTCCACAGAAAGAGTGTTTGGAAACTGCTGTTTGAAAAGGAACCTTCAACTCTGTGAGGTGAATGCAATCATCACAAAGAAGTTTCTGACAATGCTTCTCTCTGGTTTCTATGTGACGATAATTCGTTTTCCACCACATGCCTGAAAGCTCTCCAAATGTCCACTTGCAGACACTACGAAAAGAATGTTTCAGAACTGCTCTATGAAAAGCAGTGTGAAACTCTGTGAGTTGAACACCAACATCACAGAGAAGTTTCAGAGAATGCTTCTGTTTAGTTTTTATGTGAAGATATTCCCGTTTCCAAAGAAATCTTCAAAGAGGTCCACATATCCACTTGCAGATTCCACAGAAAGAGAGTTTCAAAACTGCTGTCTCCATAGGAGTGTTCAGCTCTGTGAGTTGAATGCAATCATCACAGAGAAGTTTCTGAGAAGGCTTCCGTCTAGATTTTAAGTGACGATATACGCGTTTCGAACGAAGGCCACAGAGTGGTCCAAATATCCACTTGCAGATCCTACAAAAAGAGTGTTTCAAACCTGAACTATCAAAGAAAGTTTCAACACTGTGAGTTGAATGCAAACATCACGAAGAAAGTTCTGAGAATGCTTCTGTTTAGTGAGGTGCGGTTTATCCCGTTTCCAACGAAATCCTCAGAGAGGTCCAAATATCCACTTGCAGATGCTACAAAAAGTGTGTTTCAAACCCGCTCCATCCAAAGGAATGTTCAGCTCTGTGACTTCAACTCAATGATCCCAAAGAATTTTCTGAGAATGCTTCTGTCTTGTTTTTATATGAAGTTATTTCCTTTACTACGAGAGTCCTCAAAGAGGTCCAAATATCCACTTGCAGTTTCTACAAAAAGAGTGTTTCAAACCTGAACTATCAAAGAAAGGTTCAACACTGTGAGTTGAATGCAAACATCACGAAGAAAGTTCTGAGAATGCTTCTGTTTAGTGAGGTGCGGTTTATCCCGTTTCCAACGAAATCCTCAGAGAGGTCCAAATATCCACTTGCAGTTTCTACAAAAAGAGTGTTTCAACCCTGAACTTTCCAAGGAAGGTTCAAATCTGGGATTTGAACGCAAGCATCACAAAGAAGATTCTGAGACTGCTTCTGTTTAGTTAGCTGAAATTATCCCGTTTCCAACGAAATCCTCAGAGAGGTCCAAATATCCACTTGCAGTTTCTACAAAAAGAGTGTTTCAAACCTGAACTATCAAAGAAAGGTTCAACACTGTGAGTTGAATACAAACATCACGAAGAAAGTTCTGAGAATGCTTCAGTTTAGTGAGGTGCGGTTTTTCCCGTTTCCAACGAAATCCTCAGAGGGGTCAAATTATCCACTTGCAGTTTCTACAAAAAGAGTGTTTCAAACCTGAACTATCAAAGAATGGTTCAACACTGTGAGTTGAATGCAAACATCTCGAAGAAGGTTCTGAGAATGCTACTGTCTAGCTTTTACATGAAGTTATTTCCTTTACTACCATGGGCCTCCAAGCGGTCCATATCTCCACTTGCAGATTCTACAAAAAGAGAGTTTCCAAACTGCTCTGTCAAAGGGAATGTTCCACTCTGTGACTTGAATGCAATCATCCCAAAGTAGTTTCTGAGAATGCTTCTATCTAGTTTCTACGGGAAGATATTTCCTTTTCCACCACAGGCCTCAAAGCCCTCCAAATGTCCACTTGCAGATTCTAGAAAAAGAGTGTTTCAAAGCTTCCCTCTCATAAGGAAAGTTCAACTCTGTGAGTTGAATGCAAACATCACAAAGAAGTTTCTGAGAATGCTTCTGTTTAGCTTTTCTGTGAAGAGTATCCCGTTTCCAGCGAAATCTTCAAAGCGGTCCAAATATCCACTTGCAGATTCCACAGAAAGAGTGTTTGGAAACTGCTGTTTGAAAAGGAACCTTCAACTCTGTGAGGTGAATGCAATCATCACAAAGAAGTTTCTGACAATGCTTCTCTCTGGTTTCTATGTGACGATAATTCGTTTTCCACCACATGCCTGAAAGCTCTCCAAATGTCCACTTGCAGACACTACGAAAAGAATGTTTCAGAACTGCTCTATGAAAAGCAGTGTGAAACTCTGTGAGTTGAACACCAACATCACAGAGAAGTTTCAGAGAATGCTTCTGTTTAGTTTTTATGTGAAGATATTCCCGTTTCCAAAGAAATCTTCAAAGAGGTCCACATATCCACTTGCAGATTCCACAGAAAGAGAGTTTCAAAACTGCTGTCTCCATAGGAGTGTTCAGCTCTGTGAGTTGAATGCAATCATCACAGAGAAGTTTCTGAGAAGGCTTCCGTCTAGATTTTAAGTGACGATATACGCGTTTCGAACGAAGGCCACAGAGTGGTCCAAATATCCACTTGCAGATCCTACAAAAAGAGTGTTTCAAACCTGAACTGTCAAAGGAAGGTTCAACTCTGGGATTTGAACGCAAACATCACAAAGAAGTTTCTGAGAATGCTTCCGTTTAGTTAGGTGCAGTTATCCCGTTTCCAACGAAATCCTCAGACAGGTCCAAATATCCACTTGCAGATGCTACAAAAAGTGTGTTTCAAACCCGCTCCATCCAAAGGAATGTTCAGCTCTGTGACTTCAACTCAATGATCCCAAAGAATTTTCTGAGAATGCTTCTGTCTTGTTTTTATATGAAGTTATTTCCTTTACTACGAGAGTCCTCGAAGAGGTCCAAATATCCACTTGCAGTTTCTACAAAAAGAGTGTTTCAAACCTGAACTATCAAAGAAAGGTTCAACACTGTGAGTTGAATGCAAACATCACGAAGAAAGTTCTGAGAATGCTTCTGTTTAGTGAGGTGCGGTTTATCCCGTTTCCAACGAAATCCTCAGAGAGGTCCAAATATCCACTTGCAGTTTCTACAAAAAGAGTGTTTCAACCCTGAACTTTCCAAGGAAGGTTCAAATCTGGGATTTGAACGCAAGCATCACAAAGAAGATTCTGAGACTGCTTCTGTTTAGTTAGCTGAAATTATCCCGTTTCCAACGAAATCCTCAGAGAGGTCCAAATATCCACTTGCAGTTTCTACAAAAAGAGTGTTTCAAACCTGAACTATCAAAGAAAGGTTCAACACTGTGAGTTGAGTACAAACATCACGAAGAACGTTCTGAGAATGCTTCAGTTTAGTGAGGTGCGGTTTTTCCCGTTTCCAACGAAATCCTCAGAGGGGTCAAATTATCCACTTACAGTTTCTACAAAAAGAGTGTTTCAAACCTGAACTATCAAAGAATGGTTCAACACTGTGAGTTGAATGCAAACATCTCGAAGAAGGTTCTGAGAATGCTACTGTCTAGCTTTTACATGAAGTTATTTCCTTTACTACCATGGGCCTCCAAGCGGTCCATATCTCCACTTGCAGATTCTACAAAAAGAGAGTTTCCAAACTGCTCTGTCAAAGGGAATGTTCCACTCTGTGACTTGAATGCAATCATCCCAAAGTAGTTTCTGAGAATGCTTCTATCTAGTTTCTACGGGAAGATATTTCCTTTTCCACCACAGGCCTCAAAGCCCTCCAAATGTCCACTTGCAGATTCTAGAAAAAGAGTGTTTCAAAGCTTCCCTCTCATAAGGAAAGTTCAACTCTGTGAGTTGAATGCAAACATCACAAAGAAGTTTCTGAGAATGCTTCTGTTTAGCTTTTCTGTGAAGAGTATCCCGTTTCCAGCGAAATCTTCAAAGCGGTCCAAATATCCACTTGCAGATTCCACAGAAAGAGTGTTTGGAAACTGCTGTTTGAAAAGGAACCTTCAACTCTGTGAGGTGAATGCAATCATCACAAAGAAGTTTCTGACAATGCTTCTCTCTGGTTTCTATGTGACGATAATTCGTTTTCCACCACATGCCTGAAAGCTCTCCAAATGTCCACTTGCAGACACTACGAAAAGAATGTTTCAGAACTGCTCTATGAAAAGCAGTGTGAAACTCTGTGAGTTGAACACCAACATCACAGAGAAGTTTCAGAGAATGCTTCTGTTTAGTTTTTATGTGAAGATATTCCCGTTTCCAAAGAAATCTTCAAAGAGGTCCACATATCCACTTGCAGATTCCACAGAAAGAGAGTTTCAAAACTGCTGTCTCCATAGGAGTGTTCAGCTCTGTGAGTTGAATGCAATCATCACAGAGAAGTTTCTGAGAAGGCTTCCGTCTAGATTTTAAGTGACGATATACGCGTTTCGAACGAAGGCCACAGAGTGGTCCAAATATCCACTTGCAGATCCTACAAAAAGAGTGTTTCAAACCTGAACTGTCAAAGGAAGGTTCAACTCTGGGATTTGAACGCAAACATCACAAAGAAGTTTCTGAGAATGCTTCCGTTTAGTTAGGTGCAGTTATCCCGTTTCCAACGAAATCCTCAGACAGGTCCAAATATCCACTTGCAGATGCTACAAAAAGTGTGTTTCAAACCCGCTCCATCCAAAGGAATGTTCAGCTCTGTGACTTCAACTCAATGATCCCAAAGAATTTTCTGAGAATGCTTCTGTCTTGTTTTTATATGAAGTTATTTCCTTTACTACGAGAGTCCTCAAAGAGGTCCAAATATCCACTTGCAGTTTCTACAAAAAGAGTGTTTCAAACCTGAACTATCAAAGAAAGGTTCAACACTGTGAGTTGAATGCAAACATCACGAAGAAAGTTCTGAGAATGCTTCTGTTTAGTGAGGTGCGGTTTATCCCGTTTCCAACGAAATCCTCAGAGAGGTCCAAATATCCACTTGCAGATGCTACAAAAAGTGTGTTTCAAACCCGCTCCATCCAAAGGAATGTTCAGCTGTGTGAGTTCAACTCAATGATCCCAAAGAATTTTCTGAGAATGCTTCTGTCTTGTTTTTATATGAAGTTATTTCCTTTACTACGAGAGTCCTCAAAGAGGTCCAAATATCCACTTGCAGTTTCTACAAAAAGAGTGTTTCAAACCTGAACTATCAAAGAAAGGTTCAACACTGTGAGTTGAATGCAAACATCACGAAGAAAGTTCTGAGAATGCTTCTGTTTAGTGAGGTGCGGTTTATCCCGTTTCCAACGAAATCCTCAGAGAGGTCCAAATATCCACTTGCAGTTTCTACAAAAAGAGTGTTTCAACCCTGAACTTTCCAAGGAAGGTTCAAATCTGGGATTTGAACGCAAGCATCACAAAGAAGATTCTGAGACTGCTTCTGTTTAGTTAGCTGAAATTATCCCGTTTCCAACGAAATCCTCAGAGAGGTCCAAATATCCACTTGCAGTTTCTACAAAAAGAGTGTTTCAAACCTGAACTATCAAAGAAAGGTTCAACACTGTGAGTTGAATACAAACATCACGAAGAAAGTTCTGAGAATGCTTCAGTTTAGTGAGGTGCGGTTTTTCCCGTTTCCAACGAAATCCTCAGAGGGGTCAAATTATCCACTTGCAGTTTCTACAAAAAGAGTGTTTCAAACCTGAACTATCAAAGAATGGTTCAACACTGTGAGTTGAATGCAAACATCTCGAAGAAGGTTCTGAGAATGCTACTGTCTAGCTTTTACATGAAGTTATTTCCTTTACTACCATGGGCCTCCAAGCGGTCCATATCTCCACTTGCAGATTCTACAAAAAGAGAGTTTCCAAACTGCTCTGTCAAAGGGAATGTTCCACTCTGTGACTTGAATGCAATCATCCCAAAGTAGTTTCTGAGAATGCTTCTATCTAGTTTCTACGGGAAGATATTTCCTTTTCCACCACAGGCCTCAAAGCCCTCCAAATGTCCACTTGCAGATTCTAGAAAAAGAGTGTTTCAAAGCTTCCCTCTCATAAGGAAAGTTCAACTCTGTGAGTTGAATGCAAACATCACAAAGAACTTTCTGAGAATGCTTCTGTTTAGCTTTTCTGTGAAGAGTATCCCGTTTCCAACGAAATCTTCAAAGCGGTCCAAATATCCACTTGCAGATTCCACAGAAAGAGTGTTTGGAAACTGCTGTTTGAAAAGGAACCTTCAACTCTGTGAGGTGAATGCAATCATCACAAAGAAGTTTCTGACAATGCTTCTCTCTGGTTTCTATGTGACGATAATTCGTTTTCCACCACATGCCTGAAAGCTCTCCAAATGTCCACTTGCAGACACTACGAAAAGAATGTTTCAGAACTGCTCTATGAAAAGCAGTGTGAAACTCTGTGAGTTGAACACCAACATCACAGAGAAGTTTCAGAGAATGCTTCTGTTTAGTTTTTATGTGAAGATATTCCCGTTTCCAAAGAAATCTTCAAAGAGGTCCACATATCCACTTGCAGATTCCACAGAAAGAGAGTTTCAAAACTGCTGTCTCCATAGGAGTGTTCAGCTCTGTGAGTTGAATGCAATCATCACAGAGAAGTTTCTGAGAAGGCTTCCGTCTAGATTTTAAGTGACGATATACGCGTTTCGAACGAAGGCCACAGAGTGGTCCAAATATCCACTTGCAGATCCTACAAAAAGAGTGTTTCAAACCTGAACTGTCAAAGGAAGGTTCAACTCTGGGATTTGAACGCAAACATCACAAAGAAGTTTCTGAGAATGCTTCCGTTTAGTTAGGTGCAGTTATCCCGTTTCCAACGAAATCCTCAGACAGGTCCAAATATCCACTTGCAGATGCTACAAAAAGTGTGTTTCAAACCCGCTCCATCCAAAGGAATGTTCAGCTCTGTGACTTCAACTCAATGATCCCAAAGAATTTTCTGAGAATGCTTCTGTCTTGTTTTTATATGAAGTTATTTCCTTTACTACGAGAGTCCTCAAAGAGGTCCAAATATCCACTTGCAGTTTCTACAAAAAGAGTGTTTCAAACCTGAACTATCAAAGAAAGGTTCAACACTGTGAGTTGAATGCAAACATCACGAAGAAAGTTCTGAGAATGCTTCTGTTTAGTGAGGTGCGGTTTATCCCGTTTCCAACGAAATCCTCAGAGAGGTCCAAATATCCACTTGCAGATGCTACAAAAAGTGTGTTTCAAACCCGCTCCATCCAAAGGAATGTTCAGCTCTGTGAGTTCAACTCAATGATCCCAAAGAATTTTCTGAGAATGCTTCTGTCTTGTTTTTATATGAAGTTATTTCCTTTACTACGAGAGTCCTCAAAGAGGTCCAAATATCCACTTGCAGTTTCTACAAAAAGAGTGTTTCAAACCTGAACTATCAAAGAAAGGTTCAACACTGTGAGTTGAATGCAAACATCACGAAGAAAGTTCTGAGAATGCTTCTGTTTAGTGAGGTGCGGTTTATCCCGTTTCCAACGAAATCCTCAGAGAGGTCCAAATATCCACTTGCAGTTTCTACAAAAAGAGTGTTTCAACCCTGAACTTTCCAAGGAAGGTTCAAATCTGGGATTTGAACGCAAGCATCACAAAGAAGATTCTGAGACTGCTTCTGTTTAGTTAGCTGAAATTATCCCGTTTCCAACGAAATCCTCAGAGAGGTCCAAATATCCACTTGCAGTTTCTACAAAAAGAGTGTTTCAAACCTGAACTATCAAAGAAAGGTTCAACACTGTGAGTTGAATACAAACATCACGAAGAAAGTTCTGAGAATGCTTCAGTTTAGTGAGGTGCGGTTTTTCCCGTTTCCAACGAAATCCTCAGAGGGGTCAAATTATCCACTTGCAGTTTCTACAAAAAGAGTGTTTCAAACCTGAACTATCAAAGAATGGTTCAACACTGTGAGTTGAATGCAAACATCTCGAAGAAGGTTCTGAGAATGCTACTGTCTAGCTTTTACATGAAGTTATTTCCTTTACTACCATGGGCCTCCAAGCGGTCCATATCTCCACTTGCAGATTCTACAAAAAGAGAGTTTCCAAACTGCTCTGTCAAAGGGAATGTTCCACTCTGTGACTTGAATGCAATCATCCCAAAGTAGTTTCTGAGAATGCTTCTATCTAGTTTCTACGGGAAGATATTTCCTTTTCCACCACAGGCCTCAAAGCCCTCCAAATGTCCACTTGCAGATTCTAGAAAAAGAGTGTTTCAAAGCTTCCCTCTCATAAGGAAAGTTCAACTCTGTGAGTTGAATGCAAACATCACAAAGAAGTTTCTGAGAATGCTTCTGTTTAGCTTTTCTGTGAAGAGTATCCCGTTTCCAACGAAATCTTCAAAGCGGTCCAAATATCCACTTGCAGATTCCACAGAAAGAGTGTTTGGAAACTGCTGTTTGAAAAGGAACCTTCAACTCTGTGAGGTGAATGCAATCATCACAAAGAAGTTTCTGACAATGCTTCTCTCTGGTTTCTATGTGACGATAATTCGTTTTCCACCACATGCCTGAAAGCTCTCCAAATGTCCACTTGCAGACACTACGAAAAGAATGTTTCAGAACTGCTCTATGAAAAGCAGTGTGAAACTCTGTGAGTTGAACACCAACATCACAGAGAAGTTTCAGAGAATGCTTCTGTTTAGTTTTTATGTGAAGATATTCCCGTTTCCAAAGAAATCTTCAAAGAGGTCCACATATCCACTTGCAGATTCCACAGAAAGAGAGTTTCAAAACTGCTGTCTCCATAGGAGTGTTCAGCTCTGTGAGTTGAATGCAATCATCACAGAGAAGTTTCTGAGAAGGCTTCCGTCTAGATTTTAAGTGACGATATACGCGTTTCGAACGAAGGCCACAGAGTGGTCCAAATATCCACTTGCAGATCCTACAAAAAGAGTGTTTCAAACCTGAACTGTCAAAGGAAGGTTCAACTCTGGGATTTGAACGCAAACATCACAAAGAAGTTTCTGAGAATGCTTCCGTTTAGTTAGGTGCAGTTATCCCGTTTCCAACGAAATCCTCAGAGAGGTCCAAATATCCACTTGCAGATGCTACAAAAAGTGTGTTTCAAACCCGCTCCATCCAAAGGAATGTTCAGCTCTGTGACTTCAACTCAATGATCCCAAAGAATTTCCTGAGAATGCTTCTGTCTTGTTTTTATATGAAGTTATTTCCTTTACTACGAGAGTCCTCAAAGAGGTCCAAATATCCACTTGCAGTTTCTACAAAAAGAGTGTTTCAAACCTGAACTATCAAAGAAAGGTTCAACACTGTGAGTTGAATGCAAACATCACGAAGAAAGTTCTGAGAATGCTTCTGTTTAGTGAGGTGCGGTTTATCCCGTTTCCAACGAAATCCTCAGAGAGGTCCAAATATCCACTTGCAGATGCTACAAAAAGTGTGTTTCAAACCCGCTCCATCCAAAGGAATGTTCAGCTCTGTGAGTTCAACTCAATGATCCCAAAGAATTTTCTGAGAATGCTTCTGTCTTGTTTTTATATGAAGTTATTTCCTTTACTACGAGAGTCCTCAAAGAGGTCCAAATATCCACTTGCAGTTTCTACAAAAAGAGTGTTTCAAACCTGAACTATCAAAGAAAGGTTCAACACTGTGAGTTGAATGCAAACATCACGAAGAAAGTTCTGAGAATGCTTCTGTTTAGTGAGGTGCGGTTTATCCCGTTTCCAACGAAATCCTCAGAGAGGTCCAAATATCCACTTGCAGTTTCTACAAAAAGAGTGTTTCAACCCTGAACTTTCCAAGGAAGGTTCAAATCTGGGATTTGAACGCAAGCATCACAAAGAAGATTCTGAGACTGCTTCTGTTTAGTTAGCTGAAATTATCCCGTTTCCAACGAAATCCTCAGAGAGGTCCAAATATCCACTTGCAGTTTCTACAAAAAGAGTGTTTCAAACCTGAACTATCAAAGAAAGGTTCAACACTGTGAGTTGAATACAAACATCACGAAGAAAGTTCTGAGAATGCTTCAGTTTAGTGAGGTGCGGTTTTTCCCGTTTCCAACGAAATCCTCAGAGGGGTCAAATTATCCACTTGCAGTTTCTACAAAAAGAGTGTTTCAAACCTGAACTATCAAAGAATGGTTCAACACTGTGAGTTGAATGCAAACATCTCGAAGAAGGTTCTGAGAATGCTACTGTCTAGCTTTTACATGAAGTTATTTCCTTTACTACCATGGGCCTCCAAGCGGTCCATATCTCCACTTGCAGATTCTACAAAAAGAGAGTTTCCAAACTGCTCTGTCAAAGGGAATGTTCCACTCTGTGACTTGAATGCAATCATCCCAAAGTAGTTTCTGAGAATGCTTCTATCTAGTTTCTACGGGAAGATATTTCCTTTTCCACCACAGGCCTCAAAGCCCTCCAAATGTCCACTTGCAGATTCTAGAAAAAGAGTGTTTCAAAGCTTCCCTCTCATAAGGAAAGTTCAACTCTGTGAGTTGAATGCAAACATCACAAAGAAGTTTCTGAGAATGCTTCTGTTTAGCTTTTCTGTGAAGAGTATCCCGTTTCCAACGAAATCTTCAAAGCGGTCCAAATATCCACTTGCAGATTCCACAGAAAGAGTGTTTGGAAACTGCTGTTTGAAAAGGAACCTTCAACTCTGTGAGGTGAATGCAATCATCACAAAGAAGTTTCTGACAATGCTTCTCTCTGGTTTCTATGTGACGATAATTCGTTTTCCACCACATGCCTGAAAGCTCTCCAAATGTCCACTTGCAGACACTACGAAAAGAATGTTTCAGAACTGCTCTATGAAAAGCAGTGTGAAACTCTGTGAGTTGAACACCAACATCACAGAGAAGTTTCAGAGAATGCTTCTGTTTAGTTTTTATGTGAAGATATTCCCGTTTCCAAAGAAATCTTCAAAGAGGTCCACATATCCACTTGCAGATTCCACAGAAAGAGAGTTTCAAAACTGCTGTCTCCATAGGAGTGTTCAGCTCTGTGAGTTGAATGCAATCATCACAGAGAAGTTTCTGAGAAGGCTTCCGTCTAGATTTTAAGTGACGATATACGCGTTTCGAACGAAGGCCACAGAGTGGTCCAAATATCCACTTGCAGATCCTACAAAAAGAGTGTTTCAAACCTGAACTGTCAAAGGAAGGTTCAACTCTGGGATTTGAACGCAAACATCACAAAGAAGTTTCTGAGAATGCTTCCGTTTAGTTAGGTGCAGTTATCCCGTTTCCAACGAAATCCTCAGACAGGTCCAAATATCCACTTGCAGATGCTACAAAAAGTGTGTTTCAAACCCGCTCCATCCAAAGGAATGTTCAGCTCTGTGACTTCAACTCAATGATCCCAAAGAATTTTCTGAGAATGCTTCTGTCTTGTTTTTATATGAAGTTATTTCCTTTACTACGAGAGTCCTCAAAGAGGTCCAAATATCCACTTGCAGTTTCTACAAAAAGAGTGTTTCAAACCTGAACTATCAAAGAAAGGTTCAACACTGTGAGTTGAATGCAAACATCACGAAGAAAGTTCTGAGAATGCTTCTGTTTAGTGAGGTGCGGTTTATCCCGTTTCCAACGAAATCCTCAGAGAGGTCCAAATATCCACTTGCAGATGCTACAAAAAGTGTGTTTCAAACCCGCTCCATCCAAAGGAATGTTCAGCTCTGTGAGTTCAACTCAATGATCCCAAAGAATTTTCTGAGAATGCTTCTGTCTTGTTTTTATATGAAGTTATTTCCTTTACTACGAGAGTCCTCAAAGAGGTCCAAATATCCACTTGCAGTTTCTACAAAAAGAGTGTTTCAAACCTGAACTATCAAAGAAAGGTTCAACACTGTGAGTTGAATGCAAACATCACGAAGAAAGTTCTGAGAATGCTTCTGTTTAGTGAGGTGCGGTTTATCCCATTTCCAACGAAATCCTCAGAGAGGTCCAAATATCCACTTGCAGTTTCTACAAAAAGAGTGTTTCAACCCTGAACTTTCCAAGGAAGGTTCAAATCTGGGATTTGAACGCAAGCATCACAAAGAAGATTCTGAGACTGCTTCTGTTTAGTTAGCTGAAATTATCCCGTTTCCAACGAAATCCTCAGAGAGGTCCAAATATCCACTTGCAGTTTCTACAAAAAGAGTGTTTCAAACCTGAACTATCAAAGAAAGGTTCAACACTGTGAGTTGAATACAAACATCACGAAGAAAGTTCTGAGAATGCTTCAGTTTAGTGAGGTGCGGTTTTTCCCGTTTCCAACGAAATCCTCAGAGGGGTCAAATTATCCACTTGCAGTTTCTACAAAAAGAGTGTTTCAAACCTGAACTATCAAAGAATGGTTCAACACTGTGAGTTGAATGCAAACATCTCGAAGAAGGTTCTGAGAATGCTACTGTCTAGCTTTTACATGAAGTTATTTCCTTTACTACCATGGGCCTCCAAGCGGTCCATATCTCCACTTGCAGATTCTACAAAAAGAGAGTTTCCAAACTGCTCTGTCAAAGGGAATGTTCCACTCTGTGACTTGAATGCAATCATCCCAAAGTAGTTTCTGAGAATGCTTCTATCTAGTTTCTACGGGAAGATATTTCCTTTTCCACCACAGGCCTCAAAGCCCTCCAAATGTCCACTTGCAGATTCTAGAAAAAGAGTGTTTCAAAGCTTCCCTCTCATAAGGAAAGTTCAACTCTGTGAGTTGAATGCAAACATCACAAAGAAGTTTCTGAGAATGCTTCTGTTTAGCTTTTCTGTGAAGAGTATCCCGTTTCCAACGAAATCTTCAAAGCGGTCCAAATATCCACTTGCAGATTCCACAGAAAGAGTGTTTGGAAACTGCTGTTTGAAAAGGAACCTTCAACTCTGTGAGGTGAATGCAATCATCACAAAGAAGTTTCTGACAATGCTTCTCTCTGGTTTCTATGTGACGATAATTCGTTTTCCACCACATGCCTGAAAGCTCTCCAAATGTCCACTTGCAGACACTACGAAAAGAATGTTTCAGAACTGCTCTATGAAAAGCAGTGTGAAACTCTGTGAGTTGAACACCAACATCACAGAGAAGTTTCAGAGAATGCTTCTGTTTAGTTTTTATGTGAAGATATTCCCGTTTCCAAAGAAATCTTCAAAGAGGTCCACATATCCACTTGCAGATTCCACAGAAAGAGAGTTTCAAAACTGCTGTCTCCATAGGAGTGTTCAGCTCTGTGAGTTGAATGCAATCATCACAGAGAAGTTTCTGAGAAGGCTTCCGTCTAGATTTTAAGTGACGATATACGCGTTTCGAACGAAGGCCACAGAGTGGTCCAAATATCCACTTGCAGATCCTACAAAAAGAGTGTTTCAAACCTGAACTGTCAAAGGAAGGTTCAACTCTGGGATTTGAACGCAAACATCACAAAGAAGTTTCTGAGAATGCTTCCGTTTAGTTAGGTGCAGTTATCCCGTTTCCAACGAAATCCTCAGACAGGTCCAAATATCCACTTGCAGATGCTACAAAAAGTGTGTTTCAAACCCGCTCCATCCAAAGGAATGTTCAGCTCTGTGACTTCAACTCAATGATCCCAAAGAATTTTCTGAGAATGCTTCTGTCTTGTTTTTATATGAAGTTATTTCCTTTACTACGAGAGTCCTCAAAGAGGTCCAAATATCCACTTGCAGTTTCTACAAAAAGAGTGTTTCAAACCTGAACTATCAAAGAAAGGTTCAACACTGTGAGTTGAATGCAAACATCACGAAGAAAGTTCTGAGAATGCTTCTGTTTAGTGAGGTGCGGTTTATCCCGTTTCCAACGAAATCCTCAGAGAGGTCCAAATATCCACTTGCAGTTTCTACAAAAAGAGTGTTTCAACCCTGAACTTTCCAAGGAAGGTTCAACACTGTGAGTTGAATACAAACATCACGAAGAAAGTTCTGAGAATGCTTCAGTTTAGTGAGGTGCGGTTTTTCCCGTTTCCAACGAAATCCTCAGAGGGGTCAAATTATCCACTTGCAGTTTCTACAAAAAGAGTGTTTCAAACCTGAACTATCAAAGAATGGTTCAACACTGTGAGTTGAATGCAAACATCTCGAAGAAGGTTCTGAGAATGCTACTGTCTAGCTTTTACATGAAGTTATTTCCTTTACTACCATGGGCCTCCAAGCGGTCCATATCTCCACTTGCAGATTCTACAAAAAGAGAGTTTCCAAACTGCTCTGTCAAAGGGAATGTTCCACTCTGTGACTTGAATGCAATCATCCCAAAGTAGTTTCTGAGAATGCTTCTATCTAGTTTCTACGGGAAGATATTTCCTTTTCCACCACAGGCCTCAAAGCCCTCCAAATGTCCACTTGCAGATTCTAGAAAAAGAGTGTTTCAAAGCTTCCCTCTCATAAGGAAAGTTCAACTCTGTGAGTTGAATGCAAACATCACAAAGAAGTTTCTGAGAATGCTTCTGTTTAGCTTTTCTGTGAAGAGTATCCCGTTTCCAACGAAATCTTCAAAGCGGTCCAAATATCCACTTGCAGATTCCACAGAAAGAGTGTTTGGAAACTGCTGTTTGAAAAGGAACCTTCAACTCTGTGAGGTGAATGCAATCATCACAAAGAAGTTTCTGACAATGCTTCTCTCTGGTTTCTATGTGACGATAATTCGTTTTCCACCACATGCCTGAAAGCTCTCCAAATGTCCACTTGCAGACACTACGAAAAGAATGTTTCAGAACTGCTCTATGAAAAGCAGTGTGAAACTCTGTGAGTTGAACACCAACATCACAGAGAAGTTTCAGAGAATGCTTCTGTTTAGTTTTTATGTGAAGATATTCCCGTTTCCAAAGAAATCTTCAAAGAGGTCCACATATCCACTTGCAGATTCCACAGAAAGAGAGTTTCAAAACTGCTGTCTCCATAGGAGTGTTCAGCTCTGTGAGTTGAATGCAATCATCACAGAGAAGTTTCTGAGAAGGCTTCCGTCTAGATTTTAAGTGACGATATACGCGTTTCGAACGAAGGCCACAGAGTGGTCCAAATATCCACTTGCAGATCCTACAAAAAGAGTGTTTCAAACCTGAACTGTCAAAGGAAGGTTCAACTCTGGGATTTGAACGCAAACATCACAAAGAAGTTTCTGAGAATGCTTCCGTTTAGTTAGGTGCAGTTATCCCGTTTCCAACGAAATCCTCAGAGAGGTCCAAATATCCACTTGCAGATGCTACAAAAAGTGTGTTTCAAACCCGCTCCATCCAAAGGAATGTTCAGCTCTGTGACTTCAACTCAATGATCCCAAAGAATTTCCTGAGAATGCTTCTGTCTTGTTTTTATATGAAGTTATTTCCTTTACTACGAGAGTCCTCAAAGAGGTCCAAATATCCACTTGCAGTTTCTACAAAAAGAGTGTTTCAAACCTGAACTATCAAAGAAAGGTTCAACACTGTGAGTTGAATGCAAACATCACGAAGAAAGTTCTGAGAATGCTTCTGTTTAGTGAGGTGCGGTTTATCCCGTTTCCAACGAAATCCTCAGAGAGGTCCAAATATCCACTTGCAGTTTCTACAAAAAGAGTGTTTCAACCCTGAACTTTCCAAGGAAGGTTCAAATCTGGGATTTGAACGCAAGCATCACAAAGAAGATTCTGAGACTGCTTCTGTTTAGTTAGCTGAAATTATCCCGTTTCCAACGAAATCCTCAGAGAGGTCCAAATATCCACTTGCAGTTTCTACAAAAAGAGTGTTTCAAACCTGAACTATCAAAGAAAGGTTCAACACTGTGAGTTGAATACAAACATCACGAAGAAAGTTCTGAGAATGCTTCAGTTTAGTGAGGTGCGGTTTTTCCCGTTTCCAACGAAATCCTCAGAGGGGTCAAATTATCCACTTGCAGTTTCTACAAAAAGAGTGTTTCAAACCTGAACTATCAAAGAATGGTTCAACACTGTGAGTTGAATGCAAACATCTCGAAGAAGGTTCTGAGAATGCTACTGTCTAGCTTTTACATGAAGTTATTTCCTTTACTACCATGGGCCTCCAAGCGGTCCATATCTCCACTTGCAGATTCTACAAAAAGAGAGTTTCCAAACTGCTCTGTCAAAGGGAATGTTCCACTCTGTGACTTGAATGCAATCATCCCAAAGTAGTTTCTGAGAATGCTTCTATCTAGTTTCTACGGGAAGATATTTCCTTTTCCACCACAGGCCTCAAAGCCCTCCAAATGTCCACTTGCAGATTCTAGAAAAAGAGTGTTTCAAAGCTTCCCTCTCATAAGGAAAGTTCAACTCTGTGAGTTGAATGCAAACATCACAAAGAACTTTCTGAGAATGCTTCTGTTTAGCTTTTCTGTGAAGAGTATCCCGTTTCCAACGAAATCTTCAAAGCGGTCCAAATATCCACTTGCAGATTCCACAGAAAGAGTGTTTGGAAACTGCTGTTTGAAAAGGAACCTTCAACTCTGTGAGGTGAATGCAATCATCACAAAGAAGTTTCTGACAATGCTTCTCTCTGGTTTCTATGTGACGATAATTCGTTTTCCACCACATGCCTGAAAGCTCTCCAAATGTCCACTTGCAGACACTACGAAAAGAATGTTTCAGAACTGCTCTATGAAAAGCAGTGTGAAACTCTGTGAGTTGAACACCAACATCACAGAGAAGTTTCAGAGAATGCTTCTGTTTAGTTTTTATGTGAAGATATTCCCGTTTCCAAAGAAATCTTCAAAGAGGTCCACATATCCACTTGCAGATTCCACAGAAAGAGAGTTTCAAAACTGCTGTCTCCATAGGAGTGTTCAGCTCTGTGAGTTGAATGCAATCATCACAGAGAAGTTTCTGAGAAGGCTTCCGTCTAGATTTTAAGTGACGATATACGCGTTTCGAACGAAGGCCACAGAGTGGTCCAAATATCCACTTGCAGATCCTACAAAAAGAGTGTTTCAAACCTGAACTGTCAAAGGAAGGTTCAACTCTGGGATTTGAACGCAAACATCACAAAGAAGTTTCTGAGAATGCTTCCGTTTAGTTAGGTGCAGTTATCCCGTTTCCAACGAAATCCTCAGAGAGGTCCAAATATCCACTTGCAGATGCTACAAAAAGTGTGTTTCAAACCCGCTCCATCCAAAGGAATGTTCAGCTCTGTGACTTCAACTCAATGATCCCAAAGAATTTCCTGAGAATGCTTCTGTCTTGTTTTTATATGAAGTTATTTCCTTTACTACGAGAGTCCTCAAAGAGGTCCAAATATCCACTTGCAGTTTCTACAAAAAGAGTGTTTCAAACCTGAACTATCAAAGAAAGGTTCAACACTGTGAGTTGAATGCAAACATCACGAAGAAAGTTCTGAGAATGCTTCTGTTTAGTGAGGTGCGGTTTATCCCGTTTCCAACGAAATCCTCAGAGAGGTCCAAATATCCACTTGCAGATGCTACAAAAAGTGTGTTTCAAACCCGCTCCATCCAAAGGAATGTTCAGCTCTGTGAGTTCAACTCAATGATCCCAAAGAATTTTCTGAGAATGCTTCTGTCTTGTTTTTATATGAAGTTATTTCCTTTACTACGAGAGTCCTCAAAGAGGTCCAAATATCCACTTGCAGTTTCTACAAAAAGAGTGTTTCAAACCTGAACTATCAAAGAAAGGTTCAACACTGTGAGTTGAATGCAAACATCACGAAGAAAGTTCTGAGAATGCTTCTGTTTAGTGAGGTGCGGTTTATCCCGTTTCCAACGAAATCCTCAGAGAGGTCCAAATATCCACTTGCAGTTTCTACAAAAAGAGTGTTTCAACCCTGAACTTTCCAAGGAAGGTTCAAATCTGGGATTTGAACGCAAGCATCACAAAGAAGATTCTGAGACTGCTTCTGTTTAGTTAGCTGAAATTATCCCGTTTCCAACGAAATCCTCAGAGAGGTCCAAATATCCACTTGCAGTTTCTACAAAAAGAGTGTTTCAAACCTGAACTATCAAAGAAAGGTTCAACACTGTGAGTTGAATACAAACATCACGAAGAAAGTTCTGAGAATGCTTCAGTTTAGTGAGGTGCGGTTTTTCCCGTTTCCAACGAAATCCTCAGAGGGGTCAAATTATCCACTTGCAGTTTCTACAAAAAGAGTGTTTCAAACCTGAACTATCAAAGAATGGTTCAACACTGTGAGTTGAATGCAAACATCTCGAAGAAGGTTCTGAGAATGCTACTGTCTAGGTTTTACATGAAGTTATTTCCTTTACTACCATGGGCCTCCAAGCGGTCCATATCTCCACTTGCAGATTCTACAAAAAGAGAGTTTCCAAACTGCTCTGTCAAAGGGAATGTTCCACTCTGTGACTTGAATGCAATCATCCCAAAGTAGTTTCTGAGAATGCTTCTATCTAGTTTCTACGGGAAGATATTTCCTTTTCCACCACAGGCCTCAAAGCCCTCCAAATGTCCACTTGCAGATTCTAGAAAAAGAGTGTTTCAAAGCTTCCCTCTCATAAGGAAAGTTCAACTCTGTGAGTTGAATGCAAACATCACAAAGAACTTTCTGAGAATGCTTCTGTTTAGCTTTTCTGTGAAGAGTATCCCGTTTCCAACGAAATCTTCAAAGCGGTCCAAATATCCACTTGCAGATTCCACAGAAAGAGTGTTTGGAAACTGCTGTTTGAAAAGGAACCTTCAACTCTGTGAGGTGAATGCAATCATCACAAAGAAGTTTCTGACAATGCTTCTCTCTGGTTTCTATGTGACGATAATTCGTTTTCCACCACATGCCTGAAAGCTCTCCAAATGTCCACTTGCAGACACTACGAAAAGAATGTTTCAGAACTGCTCTATGAAAAGCAGTGTGAAACTCTGTGAGTTGAACACCAACATCACAGAGAAGTTTCAGAGAATGCTTCTGTTTAGTTTTTATGTGAAGATATTCCCGTTTCCAAAGAAATCTTCAAAGAGGTCCACATATCCACTTGCAGATTCCACAGAAAGAGAGTTTCAAAACTGCTGTCTCCATAGGAGTGTTCAGCTCTGTGAGTTGAATGCAATCATCACAGAGAAGTTTCTGAGAAGGCTTCCGTCTAGATTTTAAGTGACGATATACGCGTTTCGAACGAAGGCCACAGAGTGGTCCAAATATCCACTTGCAGATCCTACAAAAAGAGTGTTTCAAACCTGAACTGTCAAAGGAAGGTTCAACTCTGGGATTTGAACGCAAACATCACAAAGAAGTTTCTGAGAATGCTTCCGTTTAGTTAGGTGCAGTTATCCCGTTTCCAACGAAATCCTCAGAGAGGTCCAAATATCCACTTGCAGATGCTACAAAAAGTGTGTTTCAAACCCGCTCCATCCAAAGGAATGTTCAGCTCTGTGACTTCAACTCAATGATCCCAAAGAATTTCCTGAGAATGCTTCTGTCTTGTTTTTATATGAAGTTATTTCCTTTACTACGAGAGTCCTCAAAGAGGTCCAAATATCCACTTGCAGTTTCTACAAAAAGAGTGTTTCAAACCTGAACTATCAAAGAAAGGTTCAACACTGTGAGTTGAATGCAAACATCACGAAGAAAGTTCTGAGAATGCTTCTGTTTAGTGAGGTGCGGTTTATCCCGTTTCCAACGAAATCCTCAGAGAGGTCCAAATATCCACTTGCAGATGCTACAAAAAGTGTGTTTCAAACCCGCTCCATCCAAAGGAATGTTCAGCTCTGTGAGTTCAACTCAATGATCCCAAAGAATTTTCTGAGAATGCTTCTGTCTTGTTTTTATATGAAGTTATTTCCTTTACTACGAGAGTCCTCAAAGAGGTCCAAATATCCACTTGCAGTTTCTACAAAAAGAGTGTTTCAAACCTGAACTATCAAAGAAAGGTTCAACACTGTGAGTTGAATGCAAACATCACGAAGAAAGTTCTGAGAATGCTTCTGTTTAGTGAGGTGCGGTTTATCCCGTTTCCAACGAAATCCTCAGAGAGGTCCAAATATCCACTTGCAGTTTCTACAAAAAGAGTGTTTCAACCCTGAACTTTCCAAGGAAGGTTCAAATCTGGGATTTGAACGCAAGCATCACAAAGAAGATTCTGAGACTGCTTCTGTTTAGTTAGCTGAAATTATCCCGTTTCCAACGAAATCCTCAGAGAGGTCCAAATATCCACTTGCAGTTTCTACAAAAAGAGTGTTTCAAACCTGAACTATCAAAGAAAGGTTCAACACTGTGAGTTGAATACAAACATCACGAAGAAAGTTCTGAGAATGCTTCAGTTTAGTGAGGTGCGGTTTTTCCCGTTTCCAACGAAATCCTCAGAGGGGTCAAATTATCCACTTGCAGTTTCTACAAAAAGAGTGTTTCAAACCTGAACTATCAAAGAATGGTTCAACACTGTGAGTTGAATGCAAACATCTCGAAGAAGGTTCTGAGAATGCTACTGTCTAGGTTTTACATGAAGTTATTTCCTTTACTACCATGGGCCTCCAAGCGGTCCATATCTCCACTTGCAGATTCTACAAAAAGAGAGTTTCCAAACTGCTCTGTCAAAGGGAATGTTCCACTCTGTGACTTGAATGCAATCATCCCAAAGTAGTTTCTGAGAATGCTTCTATCTAGTTTCTACGGGAAGATATTTCCTTTTCCACCACAGGCCTCAAAGCCCTCCAAATGTCCACTTGCAGATTCTAGAAAAAGAGTGTTTCAAAGCTTCCCTCTCATAAGGAAAGTTCAACTCTGTGAGTTGAATGCAAACATCACAAAGAAGTTTCTGAGAATGCTTCTGTTTAGCTTTTCTGTGAAGAGTATCCCGTTTCCAACGAAATCTTCAAAGCGGTCCAAATATCCACTTGCAGATTCCACAGAAAGAGTGTTTGGAAACTGCTGTTTGAAAAGGAACCTTCAACTCTGTGAGGTGAATGCAATCATCACAAAGAAGTTTCTGACAATGCTTCTCTCTGGTTTCTATGTGACGATAATTCGTTTTCCACCACATGCCTGAAAGCTCTCCAAATGTCCACTTGCAGACACTACGAAAAGAATGTTTCAGAACTGCTCTATGAAAAGCAGTGTGAAACTCTGTGAGTTGAACACCAACATCACAGAGAAGTTTCAGAGAATGCTTCTGTTTAGTTTTTATGTGAAGATATTCCCGTTTCCAAAGAAATCTTCAAAGAGGTCCACATATCCACTTGCAGATTCCACAGAAAGAGAGTTTCAAAACTGCTGTCTCCATAGGAGTGTTCAGCTCTGTGAGTTGAATGCAATCATCACAGAGAAGTTTCTGAGAAGGCTTCCGTCTAGATTTTAAGTGACGATATATGCGTTTCGAACGAAGGCCACAGAGTGGTCCAAATATCCACTTGCAGATCCTACAAAAAGAGTGTTTCAAACCTGAACTGTCAAAGGAAGGTTCAACTCTGGGATTTGAACGCAAACATCACAAAGAAGTTTCTGAGAATGCTTCCGTTTAGTTAGGTGCAGTTATCCCGTTTCCAACGAAATCCTCAGAGAGGTCCAAATATCCACTTGCAGATGCTACAAAAAGTGTGTTTCAAACCCGCTCCATCCAAAGGAATGTTCAGCTCTGTGACTTCAACTCAATGATCCCAAAGAATTTCCTGAGAATGCTTCTGTCTTGTTTTTATATGAAGTTATTTCCTTTACTACGAGAGTCCTCAAAGAGGTCCAAATATCCACTTGCAGTTTCTACAAAAAGAGTGTTTCAAACCTGAACTATCAAAGAAAGGTTCAACACTGTGAGTTGAATGCAAACATCACGAAGAAAGTTCTGAGAATGCTTCTGTTTAGTGAGGTGCGGTTTATCCCGTTTCCAACGAAATCCTCAGAGAGGTCCAAATATCCACTTGCAGATGCTACAAAAAGTGTGTTTCAAACCCGCTCCATCCAAAGGAATGTTCAGCTCTGTGAGTTCAACTCAATGATCCCAAAGAATTTTCTGAGAATGCTTCTGTCTTGTTTTTATATGAAGTTATTTCCTTTACTACGAGAGTCCTCAAAGAGGTCCAAATATCCACTTGCAGTTTCTACAAAAAGAGTGTTTCAAACCTGAACTATCAAAGAAAGGTTCAACACTGTGAGTTGAATGCAAACATCACGAAGAAAGTTCTGAGAATGCTTCTGTTTAGTGAGGTGCGGTTTATCCCGTTTCCAACGAAATCCTCAGAGAGGTCCAAATATCCACTTGCAGTTTCTACAAAAAGAGTGTTTCAACCCTGAACTTTCCAAGGAAGGTTCAAATCTGGGATTTGAACGCAAGCATCACAAAGAAGATTCTGAGACTGCTTCTGTTTAGTTAGCTGAAATTATCCCGTTTCCAACGAAATCCTCAGAGAGGTCCAAATATCCACTTGCAGTTTCTACAAAAAGAGTGTTTCAAACCTGAACTATCAAAGAAAGGTTCAACACTGTGAGTTGAATACAAACATCACGAAGAAAGTTCTGAGAATGCTTCAGTTTAGTGAGGTGCGGTTTTTCCCGTTTCCAACGAAATCCTCAGAGGGGTCAAATTATCCACTTGCAGTTTCTACAAAAAGAGTGTTTCAAACCTGAACTATCAAAGAATGGTTCAACACTGTGAGTTGAATGCAAACATCTCGAAGAAGGTTCTGAGAATGCTACTGTCTAGCTTTTACATGAAGTTATTTCCTTTACTACCATGGGCCTCCAAGCGGTCCATATCTCCACTTGCAGATTCTACAAAAAGAGAGTTTCCAAACTGCTCTGTCAAAGGGAATGTTCCACTCTGTGACTTGAATGCAATCATCCCAAAGTAGTTTCTGAGAATGCTTCTATCTAGTTTCTACGGGAAGATATTTCCTTTTCCACCACAGGCCTCAAAGCCCTCCAAATGTCCACTTGCAGATTCTAGAAAAAGAGTGTTTCAAAGCTTCCCTCTCATAAGGAAAGTTCAACTCTGTGAGTTGAATGCAAACATCACAAAGAAGTTTCTGAGAATGCTTCTGTTTAGCTTTTCTGTGAAGAGTATCCCGTTTCCAACGAAATCTTCAAAGCGGTCCAAATATCCACTTGCAGATTCCACAGAAAGAGTGTTTGGAAACTGCTGTTTGAAAAGGAACCTTCAACTCTGTGAGGTGAATGCAATCATCACAAAGAAGTTTCTGACAATGCTTCTCTCTGGTTTCTATGTGACGATAATTCGTTTTCCACCACATGCCTGAAAGCTCTCCAAATGTCCACTTGCAGACACTACGAAAAGAATGTTTCAGAACTGCTCTATGAAAAGCAGTGTGAAACTCTGTGAGTTGAACACCAACATCACAGAGAAGTTTCAGAGAATGCTTCTGTTTAGTTTTTATGTGAAGATATTCCCGTTTCCAAAGAAATCTTCAAAGAGGTCCACATATCCACTTGCAGATTCCACAGAAAGAGAGTTTCAAAACTGCTGTCTCCATAGGAGTGTTCAGCTCTGTGAGTTGAATGCAATCATCACAGAGAAGTTTCTGAGAAGGCTTCCGTCTAGATTTTAAGTGACGATATACGCGTTTCGAACGAAGGCCACAGAGTGGTCCAAATATCCACTTGCAGATCCTACAAAAAGAGTGTTTCAAACCTGAACTGTCAAAGGAAGGTTCAACTCTGGGATTTGAACGCAAACATCACAAAGAAGATTCTGAGAATGCTTCCGTTTAGTTAGGTGCAGTTATCCCGTTTCCAACGAAATCCTCAGAGAGGTCCAAATATCCACTTGCAGATGCTACAAAAAGTGTGTTTCAAACCCGCTCCATCCAAAGGAATGTTCAGCTCTGTGACTTCAACTCAATGATCCCAAAGAATTTCCTGAGAATGCTTCTGTCTTGTTTTTATATGAAGTTATTTCCTTTACTACGAGAGTCCTCAAAGAGGTCCAAATATCCACTTGCAGTTTCTACAAAAAGAGTGTTTCAAACCTGAACTATCAAAGAAAGGTTCAACACTGTGAGTTGAATGCAAACATCACGAAGAAAGTTCTGAGAATGCTTCTGTTTAGTGAGGTGCGGTTTTTCCCGTTTCCAACGAAATCCTCAGAGAGGTCCAAATATCCACTTGCAGATGCTACAAAAAGTGTGTTTCAAACCCGCTCCATCGAAAGGAATTTTCAGCTCTGTGACTTCAACTCAATGATCCCAAAGAATTTTCTGAGAATGCTTCTGTCATGTTTTTATATGAAGTTATTTCCTTTACTACGAGAGTCCTCAAAGAGGTCCAAATATCCACTTGCAGTTTCTACAAAAAGAGTGTTTCAAACCTGAACTATCAAAGAAAGGTTCAACACTGTGAGTTGAATGCAAACATCACGAAGAAAGTTCTGAGAATGCTTCTGTTTAGTGAGGTGCGGTTTATCCCGTTTCCAACGAAATCCTCAGAGAGGTCCAAATATCCACTTGCAGTTTCTACAAAAAGAGTGTTTCAACCCTGAACTTTCCAAGGAAGGTTCAAATCTGGGATTTGAACGCAAGCATCACAAAGAAGATTCTGAGACTGCTTCTGTTTAGTTAGCTGAAATTATCCCGTTTCCAACGAAATCCTCAGAGAGGTCCAAATATCCACTTGCAGTTTCTACAAAAAGAGTGTTTCAAACCTGAACTATCAAAGAAAGGTTCAACACTGTGAGTTGAATACAAACATCACGAAGAAAGTTCTGAGAATGCTTCAGTTTAGTGAGGTGCGGTTTTTCCCGTTTCCAACGAAATCCTCAGAGGGGTCAAATTATCCACTTGCAGTTTCTACAAAAAGAGTGTTTCAAACCTGAACTATCAAAGAATGGTTCAACACTGTGAGTTGAATGCAAACATCTCGAAGAAGGTTCTGAGAATGCTACTGTCTAGCTTTTACATGAAGTTATTTCCTTTACTACCATGGGCCTCCAAGCGGTCCATATCTCCACTTGCAGATTCTACAAAAAGAGAGTTTCCAAACTGCTCTGTCAAAGGGAATGTTCCACTCTGTGACTTGAATGCAATCATCCCAAAGTAGTTTCTGAGAATGCTTCTATCTAGTTTCTACGGGAAGATATTTCCTTTTCCACCACAGGCCTCAAAGCCCTCCAAATGTCCACTTGCAGATTCTAGAAAAAGAGTGTTTCAAAGCTTCCCTCTCATAAGGAAAGTTCAACTCTGTGAGTTGAATGCAAACATCACAAAGAAGTTTCTGAGAATGCTTCTGTTTAGCTTTTCTGTGAAGAGTATCCCGTTTCCAACGAAATCTTCAAAGCGGTCCAAATATCCACTTGCAGATTCCACAGAAAGAGTGTTTGGAAACTGCTGTTTGAAAAGGAACCTTCAACTCTGTGAGGTGAATGCAATCATCACAAAGAAGTTTCTGACAATGCTTCTCTCTGGTTTCTATGTGACGATAATTCGTTTTCCACCACATGCCTGAAAGCTCTCCAAATGTCCACTTGCAGACACTACGAAAAGAATGTTTCAGAACTGCTCTATGAAAAGCAGTGTGAAACTCTGTGAGTTGAACACCAACATCACAGAGAAGTTTCAGAGAATGCTTCTGTTTAGTTTTTATGTGAAGATATTCCCGTTTCCAAAGAAATCTTCAAAGAGGTCCACATATCCACTTGCAGATTCCACAGAAAGAGAGTTTCAAAACTGCTGTCTCCATAGGAGTGTTCAGCTCTGTGAGTTGAATGCAATCATCACAGAGAAGTTTCTGAGAAGGCTTCCGTCTAGATTTTAAGTGACGATATACGCGTTTCGAACGAAGGCCACAGAGTGGTCCAAATATCCACTAGCAGATCCTACAAAAAGAGTGTTTCAAACCTGAACTGTCAAAGGAAGGTTCAACTCTGGGATTTGAACGCAAACATCACAAAGAAGTTTCTGAGAATGCTTCCGTTTAGTTAGGTGCAGTTATCCCGTTTCCAACGAAATCCTCAGACAGGTCCAAATATCCACTTGCAGATGCTACAAAAAGTGTGTTTCAAACCCGCTCCATCCAAAGGAATGTTCAGCTCTGTGACTTCAACTCAATGATCCCAAAGAATTTTCTGAGAATGCTTCTGTCTTGTTTTTATATGAAGTTATTTCCTTTACTACGAGAGTCCTCAAAGAGGTCCAAATATCCACTTGCAGTTTCTACAAAAAGAGTGTTTCAAACCTGAACTATCAAAGAAAGGTTCAACACTGTGAGTTGAATGCAAACATCACGAAGAAAGTTCTGAGAATGCTTCTGTTTAGTGAGGTGCGGTTTATCCCGTTTCCAACGAAATCCTCAGAGAGGTCCAAATATCCACTTGCAGTTTCTACAAAAAGAGTGTTTCAACCCTGAACTTTCCAAGGAAGGTTCAAATCTGGGATTTGAACGCAAGCATCACAAAGAAGATTATGAGACTGCTTCTGTTTAGTTAGCTGAAATTATCCCGTTTCCAACGAAATCCTCAGAGAGGTCCAAATATCCACTTGCAGTTTCTACAAAAAGAGTGTTTCAACCCTGAACTTTCCAAGGAAGGTTCAAATCTGGGATTTGAACGCAAGCATCACAAAGAAGATTCTGAGACTGCTTCTGTTTAGTTAGCTGAAATTATCCCGTTTCCAACGAAATCCTCAGAGAGGTCCAAATATCCACTTGCAGTTTCTACAAAAAGAGTGTTTCAAACCTGAACTATCAAAGAAAGGTTCAACACTGTGAGTTGAATACAAACATCACGAAGAAAGTTCTGAGAATGCTTCAGTTTAGTGAGGTGCGGTTTTTCCCGTTTCCAACGAAATCCTCAGAGGGGTCAAATTATCCACTTGCAGTTTCTACAAAAAGAGTGTTTCAAACCTGAACTATCAAAGAATGGTTCAACACTGTGAGTTGAATGCAAACATCTCGAAGAAGGTTCTGAGAATGCTACTGTCTAGGTTTTACATGAAGTTATTTCCTTTACTACCATGGGCCTCCAAGCGGTCCATATCTCCACTTGCAGATTCTACAAAAAGAGAGTTTCCAAACTGCTCTGTCAAAGGGAATGTTCCACTCTGTGACTTGAATGCAATCATCCCAAAGTAGTTTCTGAGAATGCTTCTATCTAGTTTCTACGGGAAGATATTTCCTTTTCCACCACAGGCCTCAAAGCCCTCCAAATGTCCACTTGCAGATTCTAGAAAAAGAGTGTTTCAAAGCTTCCCTCTCATAAGGAAAGTTCAACTCTGTGAGTTGAATGCAAACATCACAAAGAACTTTCTGAGAATGCTTCTGTTTAGCTTTTCTGTGAAGAGTATCCCGTTTCCAACGAAATCTTCAAAGCGGTCCAAATATCCACTTGCAGATTCCACAGAAAGAGTGTTTGGAAACTGCTGTTTGAAAAGGAACCTTCAACTCTGTGAGGTGAATGCAATCATCACAAAGAAGTTTCTGACAATGCTTCTCTCTGGTTTCTATGTGACGATAATTCGTTTTCCACCACATGCCTGAAAGCTCTCCAAATGTCCACTTGCAGACACTACGAAAAGAATGTTTCAGAACTGCTCTATGAAAAGCAGTGTGAAACTCTGTGAGTTGAACACCAACATCACAGAGAAGTTTCAGAGAATGCTTCTGTTTAGTTTTTATGTGAAGATATTCCCGTTTCCAAAGAAATCTTCAAAGAGGTCCACATATCCACTTGCAGATTCCACAGAAAGAGAGTTTCAAAACTGCTGTCTCCATAGGAGTGTTCAGCTCTGTGAGTTGAATGCAATCATCACAGAGAAGTTTCTGAGAAGGCTTCCGTCTAGATTTTAAGTGACGATATACGCGTTTCGAACGAAGGCCACAGAGTGGTCCAAATATCCACTTGCAGATCCTACAAAAAGAGTGTTTCAAACCTGAACTGTCAAAGGAAGGTTCAACTCTGGGATTTGAACGCAAACATCACAAAGAAGTTTCTGAGAATGCTTCCGTTTAGTTAGGTGCAGTTATCCCGTTTTCAACGAAATCCTCAGACAGGTCCAAATATCCACTTGCAGATGCTACAAAAAGTGTGTTTCAAACCCGCTCCATCCAAAGGAATGTTCAGCTCTGTGACTTCAACTCAATGATCCCAAAGAATTTTCTGAGAATGCTTCTGTCTTGTTTTTATATGAAGTTATTTCCTTTACTACGAGAGTCCTCAAAGAGGTCCAAATATCCACTTGCAGTTTCTACAAAAAGAGTGTTTCAAACCTGAACTATCAAAGAAAGGTTCAACACTGTGAGTTGAATGCAAACATCACGAAGAAAGTTCTGAGAATGCTTCTGTTTAGTGAGGTGCGGTTTTTCCCGTTTCCAACGAAATCCTCAGAGGGGTCAAATTATCCACTTGCAGTTTCTACAAAAAGAGTGTTTCAAACCTGAACTATCAAAGAATGGTTCAACACTGTGAGTTGAATGCAAACATCTCGAAGAAGGTTCTGAGAATGCTACTGTCTAGCTTTTACATGAAGTTATTTCCTTTACTACCATGGGCCTCCAAGCGGTCCATATCTCCACTTGCAGATTCTACAAAAAGAGAGTTTCCAAACTGCTCTGTCAAAGGGAATGTTCCACTCTGTGACTTGAATGCAATCATCCCAAAGTAGTTTCTGAGAATGCTTCTATCTAGTTTCTACGGGAAGATATTTCCTTTTCCACCACAGGCCTCAAAGCCCTCCAAATGTCCACTTGCAGATTCTAGAAAAAGAGTGTTTCAAAGCTTCCCTCTCATAAGGAAAGTTCAACTCTGTGAGTTGAATGCAAACATCACAAAGAAGTTTCTGAGAATGCTTCTGTTTAGCTTTTCTGTGAAGAGTATCCCGTTTCCAACGAAATCTTCAAAGCGGTCCAAATATCCACTTGCAGATTCCACAGAAAGAGTGTTTGGAAACTGCTGTTTGAAAAGGAACCTTCAACTCTGTGAGGTGAATGCAATCATCACAAAGAAGTTTCTGACAATGCTTCTCTCTGGTTTCTATGTGACGATAATTCGTTTTCCACCACATGCCTGAAAGCTCTCCAAATGTCCACTTGCAGACACTACGAAAAGAATGTTTCAGAACTGCTCTATGAAAAGCAGTGTGAAACTCTGTGAGTTGAACACCAACATCACAGAGAAGTTTCAGAGAATGCTTCTGTTTAGTTTTTATGTGAAGATATTCCCGTTTCCAAAGAAATCTTCAAAGAGGTCCACATATCCACTTGCAGATTCCACAGAAAGAGAGTTTCAAAACTGCTGTCTCCATAGGAGTGTTCAGCTCTGTGAGTTGAATGCAATCATCACAGAGAAGTTTCTGAGAAGGCTTCCGTCTAGATTTTAAGTGACGATATACGCGTTTCGAACGAAGGCCACAGAATGGTCCAAATATCCACTTGCAGATCCTACAAAAAGAGTGTTTCAAACCTGAACTGTCAAAGGAAGGTTCAACTCTGGGATTTGAACGCAAACATCACAAAGAAGTTTCTGAGAATGCTTCCGTTTAGTTAGGTGCAGTTATCCCGTTTCCAACGAAATCCTCAGAGAGGTCCAAATATCCACTTGCAGATGCTACAAAAAGTGTGTTTCAAACCCGCTCCATCCAAAGGAATGTTCAGCTCTGTGACTTCAACTCAATGATCCCAAAGAATTTTCTGAAAATGCTTCTGTCTTGTTTTTATATGAAGTTATTTCCTTTACTACGAGAGTCCTCAAAGAGGTCCAAATATCCACTTGCAGTTTCTACAAAAAGAGTGTTTCAAACCTGAACTATCAAAGAAAGGTTCAACACTGTGAGTTGAATGCAAACATCACGAAGAAAGTTCTGAGAATGCTTCTGTTTAGTGAGGTGCGGTTTATCCCGTTTCCAACGAAATCCTCAGAGAGGTCCAAATATCCACTTGCAGTTTCTACAAAAAGAGTGTTTCAACCCTGAACTTTCCAAGGAAGGTTCAAATCTGGGATTTGAACGCAAGCATCACAAAGAAGATTCTGAGACTGCTTCTGTTTAGTTAGCTGAAATTATCCCGTTTCCAACGAAATCCTCAGAGAGGTCCAAATATCCACTTGCAGTTTCTACAAAAAGAGTGTTTCAAACCTGAACTATCAAAGAAAGGTTCAACACTGTGAGTTGAATACAAACATCACGAAGAAAGTTCTGAGAATGCTTCAGTTTAGTGAGGTGCGGTTTTTCCCGTTTCCAACGAAATCCTCAGAGGGGTCAAATTATCCACTTGCAGTTTCTACAAAAAGAGTGTTTCAAACCTGAACTATCAAAGAATGGTTCAACACTGTGAGTTGAATGCAAACATCTCGAAGAAGGTTCTGAGAATGCTACTGTCTAGGTTTTACATGAAGTTATTTCCTTTACTACCATGGGCCTCCAAGCGGTCCATATCTCCACTTGCAGATTCTACAAAAAGAGAGTTTCCAAACTGCTCTGTCAAAGGGAATGTTCCACTCTGTGACTTGAATGCAATCATCCCAAAGTAGTTTCTGAGAATGCTTCTATCTAGTTTCTACGGGAAGATATTTCCTTTTCCACCACAGGCCTCAAAGCCCTCCAAATGTCCACTTGCAGATTCTAGAAAAAGAGTGTTTCAAAGCTTCCCTCTCATAAGGAAAGTTCAACTCTGTGAGTTGAATGCAAACATCACAAAGAAGTTTCTGAGAATGCTTCTGTTTAGCTTTTCTGTGAAGAGTATCCCGTTTCCAACGAAATCTTCAAAGCGGTCCAAATATCCACTTGCAGATTCCACAGAAAGAGTGTTTGGAAACTGCTGTTTGAAAAGGAACCTTCAACTCTGTGAGGTGAATGCAATCATCACAAAGAAGTTTCTGACAATGCTTCTCTCTGGTTTCTATGTGACGATAATTCGTTTTCCACCACATGCCTGAAAGCTCTCCAAATGTCCACTTGCAGACACTACGAAAAGAATGTTTCAGAACTGCTCTATGAAAAGCAGTGTGAAACTCTGTGAGTTGAACACCAACATCACAGAGAAGTTTCAGAGAATGCTTCTGTTTAGTTTTTATGTGAAGATATTCCCGTTTCCAAAGAAATCTTCAAAGAGGTCCACATATCCACTTGCAGATTCCACAGAAAGAGAGTTTCAAAACTGCTGTCTCCATAGGAGTGTTCAGCTCTGTGAGTTGAATGCAATCATCACAGAGAAGTTTCTGAGAAGGCTTCCGTCTAGATTTTAAGTGACGATATACGCGTTTCGAACGAAGGCCACAGAGTGGTCCAAATATCCACTTGCAGATCCTACAAAAAGAGTGTTTCAAACCTGAACTGTCAAAGGAAGGTTCAACTCTGGGATTTGAACGCAAACATCACAAAGAAGTTTCTGAGAATGCTTCCGTTTAGTTAGGTGCAGTTATCCCGTTTCCAACGAAATCCTCAGACAGGTCCAAATATCCACTTGCAGATGCTACAAAAAGTGTGTTTCAAACCCGCTCCATCCAAAGGAATGTTCAGCTCTGTGACTTCAACTCAATGATCCCAAAGAACTTTCTGAGAATGCTTCTGTCTTGTTTTTATATGAAGTTATTTCCTTTACTACGAGAGTCCTCAAAGAGGTCCAAATATCCACTTGCAGTTTCTACAAAAAGAGTGTTTCAAACCTGAACTATCAAAGAAAGGTTCAACACTGTGAGTTGAATGCAAACATCACGAAGAAAGTTCTGAGAATGCTTCTGTTTAGTGAGGTGCGGTTTATCCCGTTTCCAACGAAATCCTCAGAGAGGTCCAAATATCCACTTGCAGATGCTACAAAAAGTGTGTTTCAAACCCGCTCCATCCAAAGGAATGTTCAGCTCTGTGACTTCAACTCAATGATCCCAAAGAATTTTCTGAGAATGCTTCTGTCTTGTTTTTATATGAAGTTATTTCCTTTACTACGAGAGTCCTCAAAGAGGTCCAAATATCCACTTGCAGTTTCTACAAAAAGAGTGTTTCAAACCTGAACTATCAAAGAAAGGTTCAACACTGTGAGTTGAATGCAAACATCACGAAGAAAGTTCTGAGAATGCTTCTGTTTAGTGAGGTGCGGTTTATCCCGTTTCCAACGAAATCCTCAGAGAGGTCCAAATATCCACTTGCAGTTTCTACAAAAAGAGTGTTTCAACCCTGAACTTTCCAAGGAAGGTTCAAATCTGGGATTTGAACGCAAGCATCACAAAGAAGATTCTGAGACTGCTTCTGTTTAGTTAGCTGAAATTATCCCGTTTCCAACGAAATCCTCAGAGAGGTCCAAATATCCACTTGCAGTTTCTACAAAAAGAGTGTTTCAAACCTGAACTATCAAAGAAAGGTTCAACACTGTGAGTTGAATACAAACATCACGAAGAAAGTTCTGAGAATGCTTCAGTTTAGTGAGGTGCGGTTTTTCCCGTTTCCAACGAAATCCTCAGAGGGGTCAAATTATCCACTTGCAGTTTCTACAAAAAGAGTGTTTCAAACCTGAACTATCAAAGAATGGTTCAACACTGTGAGTTGAATGCAAACATCTCGAAGAAGGTTCTGAGAATGCTACTGTCTAGCTTTTACATGAAGTTATTTCCTTTACTACCATGGGCCTCCAAGCGGTCCATATCTCCACTTGCAGATTCTACAAAAAGAGAGTTTCCAAACTGCTCTGTCAAAGGGAATGTTCCACTCTGTGACTTGAATGCAATCATCCCAAAGTAGTTTCTGAGAATGCTTCTATCTAGTTTCTACGGGAAGATATTTCCTTTTCCACCACAGGCCTCAAAGCCCTCCAAATGTCCACTTGCAGATTCTAGAAAAAGAGTGTTTCAAAGCTTCCCTCTCATAAGGAAAGTTCAACTCTGTGAGTTGAATGCAAACATCACAAAGAAGTTTCTGAGAATGCTTCTGTTTAGCTTTTCTGTGAAGAGTATCCCGTTTCCAGCGAAATCTTCAAAGCGGTCCAAATATCCACTTGCAGATTCCACAGAAAGAGTGTTTGGAAACTGCTGTTTGAAAAGGAACCTTCAACTCTGTGAGGTGAATGCAATCATCACAAAGAAGTTTCTGACAATGCTTCTCTCTGGTTTCTATGTGACGATAATTCGTTTTCCACCACATGCCTGAAAGCTCTCCAAATGTCCACTTGCAGACACTACGAAAAGAATGTTTCAGAACTGCTCTATGAAAAGCAGTGTGAAACTCTGTGAGTTGAACACCAACATCACAGAGAAGTTTCAGAGAATGCTTCTGTTTAGTTTTTATGTGAAGATATTCCCGTTTCCAAAGAAATCTTCAAAGAGGTCCACATATCCACTTGCAGATTCCACAGAAAGAGAGTTTCAAAACTGCTGTCTCCATAGGAGTGTTCAGCTCTGTGAGTTGAATGCAATCATCACAGAGAAGTTTCTGAGAAGGCTTCCGTCTAGATTTTAAGTGACGATATACGCGTTTCGAACGAAGGCCACAGAGTGGTCCAAATATCCACTTGCAGATCCTACAAAAAGAGTGTTTCAAACCTGAACTGTCAAAGGAAGGTTCAACTCTGGGATTTGAACGCAAACATCACAAAGAAGTTTCTGAGAATGCTTCCGTTTAGTTAGGTGCAGTTATCCCGTTTCCAACGAAATCCTCAGACAGGTCCAAATATCCACTTGCAGATGCTACAAAAAGTGTGTTTCAAACCCGCTCCATCCAAAGGAATGTTCAGCTCTGTGACTTCAACTCAATGATCCCAAAGAATTTTCTGAGAATGCTTCTGTCTTGTTTTTATATGAAGTTATTTCCTTTACTACGAGAGTCCTCGAAGAGGTCCAAATATCCACTTGCAGTTTCTACAAAAAGAGTGTTTCAAACCTGAACTATCAAAGAAAGGTTCAACACTGTGAGTTGAATGCAAACATCACGAAGAAAGTTCTGAGAATGCTTCTGTTTAGTGAGGTGCGGTTTATCCCGTTTCCAACGAAATCCTCAGAGAGGTCCAAATATCCACTTGCAGTTTCTACAAAAAGAGTGTTTCAACCCTGAACTTTCCAAGGAAGGTTCAAATCTGGGATTTGAACGCAAGCATCACAAAGAAGATTCTGAGACTGCTTCTGTTTAGTTAGCTGAAATTATCCCGTTTCCAACGAAATCCTCAGAGAGGTCCAAATATCCACTTGCAGTTTCTACAAAAAGAGTGTTTCAAACCTGAACTATCAAAGAAAGGTTCAACACTGTGAGTTGAGTACAAACATCACGAAGAACGTTCTGAGAATGCTTCAGTTTAGTGAGGTGCGGTTTTTCCCGTTTCCAACGAAATCCTCAGAGGGGTCAAATTATCCACTTGCAGTTTCTACAAAAAGAGTGTTTCAAACCTGAACTATCAAAGAATGGTTCAACACTGTGAGTTGAATGCAAACATCTCGAAGAAGGTTCTGAGAATGCTACTGTCTAGCTTTTACATGAAGTTATTTCCTTTACTACCATGGGCCTCCAAGCGGTCCATATCTCCACTTGCAGATTCTACAAAAAGAGAGTTTCCAAACTGCTCTGTCAAAGGGAATGTTCCACTCTGTGACTTGAATGCAATCATCCCAAAGTAGTTTCTGAGAATGCTTCTATCTAGTTTCTACGGGAAGATATTTCCTTTTCCACCACAGGCCTCAAAGCCCTCCAAATGTCCACTTGCAGATTCTAGAAAAAGAGTGTTTCAAAGCTTCCCTCTCATAAGGAAAGTTCAACTCTGTGAGTTGAATGCAAACATCACAAAGAAGTTTCTGAGAATGCTTCTGTTTAGCTTTTCTGTGAAGAGTATCCCGTTTCCAGCGAAATCTTCAAAGCGGTCCAAATATCCACTTGCAGATTCCACAGAAAGAGTGTTTGGAAACTGCTGTTTGAAAAGGAACCTTCAACTCTGTGAGGTGAATGCAATCATCACAAAGAAGTTTCTGACAATGCTTCTCTCTGGTTTCTATGTGACGATAATTCGTTTTCCACCACATGCCTGAAAGCTCTCCAAATGTCCACTTGCAGACACTACGAAAAGAATGTTTCAGAACTGCTCTATGAAAAGCAGTGTGAAACTCTGTGAGTTGAACACCAACATCACAGAGAAGTTTCAGAGAATGCTTCTGTTTAGTTTTTATGTGAAGATATTCCCGTTTCCAAAGAAATCTTCAAAGAGGTCCACATATCCACTTGCAGATTCCACAGAAAGAGAGTTTCAAAACTGCTGTCTCCATAGGAGTGTTCAGCTCTGTGAGTTGAACGCAATCATCACAGAGAAGTTTCTGAGAAGGCTTCCGTCTAGATTTTAAGTGACGATATACGCGTTTCGAACGAAGGCCACAGAGTGGTCCAAATATCCACTTGCAGATCCTACAAAAAGAGTGTTTCAAACCTGAACTGTCAAAGGAAGGTTCAACTCTGGGATTTGAACGCAAACATCACAAAGAAGTTTCTGAGAATGCTTCCGTTTAGTTAGGTGCAGTTATCCCGTTTCCAACGAAATCCTCAGACAGGTCCAAATATCCACTTGCAGATGCTACAAAAAGTGTGTTTCAAACCCGCTCCATCCAAAGGAATGTTCAGCTCTGTGACTTCAACTCAATGATCCCAAAGAATTTTCTGAGAATGCTTCTGTCTTGTTTTTATATGAAGTTATTTCCTTTACTACGAGAGTCCTCGAAGAGGTCCAAATATCCACTTGCAGTTTCTACAAAAAGAGTGTTTCAAACCTGAACTATCAAAGAAAGGTTCAACACTGTGAGTTGAATGCAAACATCACGAAGAAAGTTCTGAGAATGCTTCTGTTTAGTGAGGTGCGGTTTATCCCGTTTCCAACGAAATCCTCAGAGAGGTCCAAATATCCACTTGCAGTTTCTACAAAAAGAGTGTTTCAACCCTGAACTTTCCAAGGAAGGTTCAAATCTGGGATTTGAACGCAAGCATCACAAAGAAGATTCTGAGACTGCTTCTGTTTAGTTAGCTGAAATTATCCCGTTTCCAACGAAATCCTCAGAGAGGTCCAAATATCCACTTGCAGTTTCTACAAAAAGAGTGTTTCAAACCTGAACTATCAAAGAAAGGTTCAACACTGTGAGTTGAATACAAACATCACGAAGAAAGTTCTGAGAATGCTTCAGTTTAGTGAGGTGCGGTTTTTCCCGTTTCCAACGAAATCCTCAGAGGGGTCAAATTATCCACTTGCAGTTTCTACAAAAAGAGTGTTTCAAACCTGAACTATCAAAGAATGGTTCAACACTGTGAGTTGAATGCAAACATCTCGAAGAAGGTTCTGAGAATGCTACTGTCTAGGTTTTACATGAAGTTATTTCCTTTACTACCATGGGCCTCCAAGCGGTCCATATCTCCACTTGCAGATTCTACAAAAAGAGAGTTTCCAAACTGCTCTGTCAAAGGGAATGTTCCACTCTGTGACTTGAATGCAATCATCCCAAAGTAGTTTCTGAGAATGCTTCTATCTAGTTTCTACGGGAAGATATTTCCTTTTCCACCACAGGCCTCAAAGCCCTCCAAATGTCCACTTGCAGATTCTAGAAAAAGAGTGTTTCAAAGCTTCCCTCTCATAAGGAAAGTTCAACTCTGTGAGTTGAATGCAAACATCACAAAGAAGTTTCTGAGAATGCTTCTGTTTAGCTTTTCTGTGAAGAGTATCCCGTTTCCAACGAAATCTTCAAAGCGGTCCAAATATCCACTTGCAGATTCCACAGAAAGAGTGTTTGGAAACTGCTGTTTGAAAAGGAACCTTCAACTCTGTGAGGTGAATGCAATCATCACAAAGAAGTTTCTGACAATGCTTCTCTCTGGTTTCTATGTGACGATAATTCGTTTTCCACCACATGCCTGAAAGCTCTCCAAATGTCCACTTGCAGACACTACGAAAAGAATGTTTCAGAACTGCTCTATGAAAAGCAGTGTGAAACTCTGTGAGTTGAACACCAACATCACAGAGAAGTTTCAGAGAATGCTTCTGTTTAGTTTTTATGTGAAGATATTCCCGTTTCCAAAGAAATCTTCAAAGAGGTCCACATATCCACTTGCAGATTCCACAGAAAGAGAGTTTCAAAACTGCTGTCTCCATAGGAGTGTTCAGCTCTGTGAGTTGAATGCAATCATCACAGAGAAGTTTCTGAGAAGGCTTCCGTCTAGATTTTAAGTGATGATATACGCGTTTCGAACGAAGGCCACAGAGTGGTCCAAATATCCACTTGCAGATCCTACAAAAAGAGTGTTTCAAACCTGAACTGTCAAAGGAAGGTTCAACTCTGGGATTTGAACGCAAACATCACAAAGAAGTTTCTGAGAATGCTTCCGTTTAGTTAGGTGCAGTTATCCCGTTTCCAACGAAATCCTCAGACAGGTCCAAATATCCACTTGCAGATGCTACAAAAAGTGTGTTTCAAACCCGCTCCATCCAAAGGAATGTTCAGCTCTGTGACTTCAACTGAATGATCCCAAAGAATTTTCTGAGAATGCTTCTGTCTTGTTTTTATATGAAGTTATTTCCTTTACTACGAGAGTCCTCAAAGAGGTCCAAATATCCACTTGCAGTTTCTACAAAAAGAGTGTTTCAAACCTGAACTATCAAAGAAAGGTTCAACACTGTGAGTTGAATGCAAACATCACGAAGAAAGTTCTGAGAATGCTTCTGTTTAGTGAGGTGCGGTTTATCCCGTTTCCAACGAAATCCTCAGAGAGGTCCAAATATCCACTTGCAGATGCTACAAAAAGTGTGTTTCAAACCCGCTCCATCCAAAGGAATGTTCAGCTCTGTGAGTTCAACTCAATGATCCCAAAGAATTTTCTGAGAATGCTTCTGTCTTGTTTTTATATGAAGTTATTTCCTTTACTACGAGAGTCCTCAAAGAGGTCCAAATATCCACTTGCAGTTTCTACAAAAAGAGTGTTTCAACCCTGAACTTTCCAAGGAAGGTTCAAATCTGGGATTTGAACGCAAGCATCACAAAGAAGATTCTGAGACTGCTTCTGTTTAGTTAGCTGAAATTATCCCGTTTCCAACGAAATCCTCAGAGAGGTCCAAATATCCACTTGCAGTTTCTACAAAAAGAGTGTTTCAAACCTGAACTATCAAAGAAAGGTTCAACACTGTGAGTTGAATACAAACATCACGAAGAAAGTTCTGAGAATGCTTCAGTTTAGTGAGGTGCGGTTTTTCCCGTTTCCAACGAAATCCTCAGAGGGGTCAAATTATCCACTTGCAGTTTCTACAAAAAGAGTGTTTCAAACCTGAACTATCAAAGAATGGTTCAACACTGTGAGTTGAATGCAAACATCTCGAAGAAGGTTCTGAGAATGCTACTGTCTAGGTTTTACATGAAGTTATTTCCTTTACTACCATGGGCCTCCAAGCGGTCCATATCTCCACTTGCAGATTCTACAAAAAGAGAGTTTCCAAACTGCTCTGTCAAAGGGAATGTTCCACTCTGTGACTTGAATGCAATCATCCCAAAGTAGTTTCTGAGAATGCTTCTATCTAGTTTCTACGGGAAGATATTTCCTTTTCCACCACAGGCCTCAAAGCCCTCCAAATGTCCACTTGCAGATTCTAGAAAAAGAGTGTTTCAAAGCTTCCCTCTCATAAGGAAAGTTCAACTCTGTGAGTTGAATGCAAACATCACAAAGAAGTTTCTGAGAATGCTTCTGTTTAGCTTTTCTGTGAAGAGTATCCCGTTTCCAACGAAATCTTCAAAGCGGTCCAAATATCCACTTGCAGATTCCACAGAAAGAGTGTTTGGAAACTGCTGTTTGAAAAGGAACCTTCAACTCTGTGAGGTGAATGCAATCATCACAAAGAAGTTTCTGACAATGCTTCTCTCTGGTTTCTATGTGACGATAATTCGTTTTCCACCACATGCCTGAAAGCTCTCCAAATGTCCACTTGCAGACACTACGAAAAGAATGTTTCAGAACTGCTCTATGAAAAGCAGTGTGAAACTCTGTGAGTTGAACACCAACATCACAGAGAAGTTTCAGAGAATGCTTCTGTTTAGTTTTTATGTGAAGATATTCCCGTTTCCAAAGAAATCTTCAAAGAGGTCCACATATCCACTTGCAGATTCCACAGAAAGAGAGTTTCAAAACTGCTGTCTCCATAGGAGTGTTCAGCTCTGTGAGTTGAATGCAATCATCACAGAGAAGTTTCTGAGAAGGCTTCCGTCTAGATTTTAAGTGACGATATACGCGTTTCGAACGAAGGCCACAGAGTGGTCCAAATATCCACTTGCAGATCCTACAAAAAGAGTGTTTCAAACCTGAACTGTCAAAGGAAGGTTCAACTCTGGGATTTGAACGCAAACATCACAAAGAAGTTTCTGAGAATGCTTCCGTTTAGTTAGGTGCAGTTATCCCGTTTCCAACGAAATCCTCAGACAGGTCCAAATATCCACTTGCAGATGCTACAAAAAGTGTGTTTCAAACCCGCTCCATCCAAAGGAATGTTCAGCTCTGTGACTTCAACTCAATGATCCCAAAGAATTTTCTGAGAATGCTTCTGTCTTGTTTTTATATGAAGTTATTTCCTTTACTACGAGAGTCCTCAAAGAGGTCCAAATATCCACTTGCAGTTTCTACAAAAAGAGTGTTTCAAACCTGAACTATCAAAGAAAGGTTCAACACTGTGAGTTGAATGCAAACATCACGAAGAAAGTTCTGAGAATGCTTCTGTTTAGTGAGGTGCGGTTTATCCCGTTTCCAACGAAATCCTCAGAGAGGTCCAAATATCCACTTGCAGATGCTACAAAAAGTGTGTTTCAAACCCGCTCCATCCAAAGGAATGTTCAGCTCTGTGAGTTCAACTCAATGATCCCAAAGAATTTTCTGAGAATGCTTCTGTCTTGTTTTTATATGAAGTTATTTCCTTTACTACGAGAGTCCTCAAAGAGGTCCAAATATCCACTTGCAGTTTCTACAAAAAGAGTGTTTCAACCCTGAACTTTCCAAGGAAGGTTCAAATCTGGGATTTGAACGCAAGCATCACAAAGAAGATTCTGAGACTGCTTCTGTTTAGTTAGCTGAAATTATCCCGTTTCCAACGAAATCCTCAGAGAGGTCCAAATATCCACTTGCAGTTTCTACAAAAAGAGTGTTTCAAACCTGAACTATCAAAGAAAGGTTCAACACTGTGAGTTGAATACAAACATCACGAAGAAAGTTCTGAGAATGCTTCAGTTTAGTGAGGTGCGGTTTTTCCCGTTTCCAACGAAATCCTCAGAGGGGTCAAATTATCCACTTGCAGTTTCTACAAAAAGAGTGTTTCAAACCTGAACTATCAAAGAATGGTTCAACACTGTGAGTTGAATGCAAACATCTCGAAGAAGGTTCTGAGAATGCTACTGTCTAGCTTTTACATGAAGTTATTTCCTTTACTACCATGGGCCTCCAAGCGGTCCATATCTCCACTTGCAGATTCTACAAAAAGAGAGTTTCCAAACTGCTCTGTCAAAGGGAATGTTCCACTCTGTGACTTGAATGCAATCATCCCAAAGTAGTTTCTGAGAATGCTTCTATCTAGTTTCTACGGGAAGATATTTCCTTTTCCACCACAGGCCTCAAAGCCCTCCAAATGTCCACTTGCAGATTCTAGAAAAAGAGTGTTTCAAAGCTTCCCTCTCATAAGGAAAGTTCAACTCTGTGAGTTGAATGCAAACATCACAAAGAACTTTCTGAGAATGCTTCTGTTTAGCTTTTCTGTGAAGAGTATCCCGTTTCCAACGAAATCTTCAAAGCGGTCCAAATATCCACTTGCAGATTCCACAGAAAGAGTGTTTGGAAACTGCTGTTTGAAAAGGAACCTTCAACTCTGTGAGGTGAATGCAATCATCACAAAGAAGTTTCTGACAATGCTTCTCTCTGGTTTCTATGTGACGATAATTCGTTTTCCACCACATGCCTGAAAGCTCTCCAAATGTCCACTTGCAGACACTACGAAAAGAATGTTTCAGAACTGCTCTATGAAAAGCAGTGTGAAACTCTGTGAGTTGAACACCAACATCACAGAGAAGTTTCAGAGAATGCTTCTGTTTAGTTTTTATGTGAAGATATTCCCGTTTCCAAAGAAATCTTCAAAGAGGTCCACATATCCACTTGCAGATTCCACAGAAAGAGAGTTTCAAAACTGCTGTCTCCATAGGAGTGTTCAGCTCTGTGAGTTGAATGCAATCATCACAGAGAAGTTTCTGAGAAGGCTTCCGTCTAGATTTTAAGTGACGATATACGCGTTTCGAACGAAGGCCACAGAGTGGTCCAAATATCCACTTGCAGATCCTACAAAAAGAGTGTTTCAAACCTGAACTGTCAAAGGAAGGTTCAACTCTGGGATTTGAACGCAAACATCACAAAGAAGTTTCTGAGAATGCTTCCGTTTAGTTAGGTGCAGTTATCCCGTTTCCAACGAAATCCTCAGACAGGTCCAAATATCCACTTGCAGATGCTACAAAAAGTGTGTTTCAAACCCGCTCCATCCAAAGGAATGTTCAGCTCTGTGACTTCAACTCAATGATCCCAAAGAATTTCCTGAGAATGCTTCTGTCTTGTTTTTATATGAAGTTATTTCCTTTACTACGAGAGTCCTCAAAGAGGTCCAAATATCCACTTGCAGTTTCTACAAAAAGAGTGTTTCAAACCTGAACTATCAAAGAAAGGTTCAACACTGTGAGTTGAATGCAAACATCACGAAGAAAGTTCTGAGAATGCTTCTGTTTAGTGAGGTGCGGTTTATCCCGTTTCCAACGAAATCCTCAGAGAGGTCCAAATATCCACTTGCAGATGCTACAAAAAGTGTGTTTCAAACCCGCTCCATCCAAAGGAATGTTCAGCTCTGTGAGTTCAACTCAATGATCCCAAAGAATTTTCTGAGAATGCTTCTGTCTTGTTTTTATATGAAGTTATTTCCTTTACTACGAGAGTCCTCAAAGAGGTCCAAATATCCACTTGCAGTTTCTACAAAAAGAGTGTTTCAACCCTGAACTTTCCAAGGAAGGTTCAAATCTGGGATTTGAACGCAAGCATCACAAAGAAGATTCTGAGACTGCTTCTGTTTAGTTAGCTGAAATTATCCCGTTTCCAACGAAATCCTCAGAGAGGTCCAAATATCCACTTGCAGTTTCTACAAAAAGAGTGTTTCAAACCTGAACTATCAAAGAAAGGTTCAACACTGTGAGTTGAATACAAACATCACGAAGAAAGTTCTGAGAATGCTTCAGTTTAGTGAGGTGCGGTTTTTCCCGTTTCCAACGAAATCCTCAGAGGGGTCAAATTATCCACTTGCAGTTTCTACAAAAAGAGTGTTTCAAACCTGAACTATCAAAGAATGGTTCAACACTGTGAGTTGAATGCAAACATCTCGAAGAAGGTTCTGAGAAGTCTACTGTCTAGGTTTTACATGAAGTTATTTCCTTTACTACCATGGGCCTCCAAGCGGTCCATATCTCCACTTGCAGATTCTACAAAAAGAGAGTTTCCAAACTGCTCTGTCAAAGGGAATGTTCCACTCTGTGACTTGAATGCAATCATCCCAAAGTAGTTTCTGAGAATGCTTCTATCTAGTTTCTACGGGAAGATATTTCCTTTTCCACCACAGGCCTCAAAGCCCTCCAAATGTCCACTTGCAGATTCTAGAAAAAGAGTGTTTCAAAGCTTCCCTCTCATAAGGAAAGTTCAACTCTGTGAGTTGAATGCAAACATCACAAAGAAGTTTCTGAGAATGCTTCTGTTTAGCTTTTCTGTGAAGAGTATCCCGTTTCCAACGAAATCTTCAAAGCGGTCCAAATATCCACTTGCAGATTCCACAGAAAGAGTGTTTGGAAACTGCTGTTTGAAAAGGAACCTTCAACTCTGTGAGGTGAATGCAATCATCACAAAGAAGTTTCTGACAATGCTTCTCTCTGGTTTCTATGTGACGATAATTCGTTTTCCACCACATGCCTGAAAGCTCTCCAAATGTCCACTTGCAGACACTACGAAAAGAATGTTTCAGAACTGCTCTATGAAAAGCAGTGTGAAACTCTGTGAGTTGAACACCAACATCACAGAGAAGTTTCAGAGAATGCTTCTGTTTAGTTTTTATGTGAAGATATTCCCGTTTCCAAAGAAATCTTCAAAGAGGTCCACATATCCACTTGCAGATTCCACAGAAAGAGAGTTTCAAAACTGCTGTCTCCATAGGAGTGTTCAGCTCTGTGAGTTGAATGCAATCATCACAGAGAAGTTTCTGAGAAGGCTTCCGTCTAGATTTTAAGTGACGATATACGCGTTTCGAACGAAGGCCACAGAGTGGTCCAAATATCCACTTGCAGATCCTACAAAAAGAGTGTTTCAAACCTGAACTGTCAAAGGAAGGTTCAACTCTGGGATTTGAACGCAAACATCACAAAGAAGTTTCTGAGAATGCTTCCGTTTAGTTAGGTGCAGTTATCCCGTTTCCAACGAAATCCTCAGAGAGGTCCAAATATCCACTTGCAGATGCTACAAAAAGTGTGTTTCAAACCCGCTCCATCCAAAGGAATGTTCAGCTCTGTGACTTCAACTCAATGATCCCAAAGAATTTCCTGAGAATGCTTCTGTCTTGTTTTTATATGAAGTTATTTCCTTTACTACGAGAGTCCTCAAAGAGGTCCAAATATCCACTTGCAGTTTCTACAAAAAGAGTGTTTCAAACCTGAACTATCAAAGAAAGGTTCAACACTGTGAGTTGAATGCAAACATCACGAAGAAAGTTCTGAGAATGCTTCTGTTTAGTGAGGTGCGGTTTATCCCGTTTCCAACGAAATCCTCAGAGAGGTCCAAATATCCACTTGCAGATGCTACAAAAAGTGTGTTTCAAACCCGCTCCATCCAAAGGAATGTTCAGCTCTGTGAGTTCAACTCAATGATCCCAAAGAATTTTCTGAGAATGCTTCTGTCTTGTTTTTATATGAAGTTATTTCCTTTACTACGAGAGTCCTCAGAGAGGTCCAAATATCCACTTGCAGTTTCTACAAAAAGAGTGTTTCAAACCTGAACTATCAAAGAAAGGTTCAACACTGTGAGTTGAATGCAAACATCACGAAGAAAGTTCTGAGAATGCTTCTGTTTAGTGAGGTGCGGTTTATCCCGTTTCCAACGAAATCCTCAGAGAGGTCCAAATATCCACTTGCAGTTTCTACAAAAAGAGTGTTTCAACCCTGAACTTTCCAAGGAAGGTTCAAATCTGGGATTTGAACGCAAGCATCACAAAGAAGATTCTGAGACTGCTTCTGTTTAGTTAGCTGAAATTATCCCGTTTCCAACGAAATCCTCAGAGAGGTCCAAATATCCACTTGCAGTTTCTACAAAAAGAGTGTTTCAAACCTGAACTATCAAAGAAAGGTTCAACACTGTGAGTTGAATACAAACATCACGAAGAAAGTTCTGAGAATGCTTCAGTTTAGTGAGGTGCGGTTTTTCCCGTTTCCAACGAAATCCTCAGAGGGGTCAAATTATCCACTTGCAGTTTCTACAAAAAGAGTGTTTCAAACCTGAACTATCAAAGAATGGTTCAACACTGTGAGTTGAATGCAAACATCTCGAAGAAGGTTCTGAGAATGCTACTGTCTAGGTTTTACATGAAGTTATTTCCTTTACTACCATGGGCCTCCAAGCGGTCCATATCTCCACTTGCAGATTCTACAAAAAGAGAGTTTCCAAACTGCTCTGTCAAAGGGAATGTTCCACTCTGTGACTTGAATGCAATCATCCCAAAGTAGTTTCTGAGAATGCTTCTATCTAGTTTCTACGGGAAGATATTTCCTTTTCCACCACAGGCCTCAAAGCCCTCCAAATGTCCACTTGCAGATTCTAGAAAAAGAGTGTTTCAAAGCTTCCCTCTCATAAGGAAAGTTCAACTCTGTGAGTTGAATGCAAACATCACAAAGAAGTTTCTGAGAATGCTTCTGTTTAGCTTTTCTGTGAAGAGTATCCCGTTTCCAACGAAATCTTCAAAGCGGTCCAAATATCCACTTGCAGATTCCACAGAAAGAGTGTTTGGAAACTGCTGTTTGAAAAGGAACCTTCAACTCTGTGAGGTGAATGCAATCATCACAAAGAAGTTTCTGACAATGCTTCTCTCTGGTTTCTATGTGACGATAATTCGTTTTCCACCACATGCCTGAAAGCTCTCCAAATGTCCACTTGCAGACACTACGAAAAGAATGTTTCAGAACTGCTCTATGAAAAGCAGTGTGAAACTCTGTGAGTTGAACACCAACATCACAGAGAAGTTTCAGAGAATGCTTCTGTTTAGTTTTTATGTGAAGATATTCCCGTTTCCAAAGAAATCTTCAAAGAGGTCCACATATCCACTTGCAGATTCCACAGAAAGAGAGTTTCAAAACTGCTGTCTCCATAGGAGTGTTCAGCTCTGTGAGTTGAATGCAATCATCACAGAGAAGTTTCTGAGAAGGCTTCCGTCTAGATTTTAAGTGACGATATACGCGTTTCGAACGAAGGCCACAGAGTGGTCCAAATATCCACTTGCAGATCCTACAAAAAGAGTGTTTCAAACCTGAACTGTCAAAGGAAGGTTCAACTCTGGGATTTGAACGCAAACATCACAAAGAAGTTTCTGAGAATGCTTCCGTTTAGTTAGGTGCAGTTATCCCGTTTCCAACGAAATCCTCAGACAGGTCCAAATATCCACTTGCAGATGCTACAAAAAGTGTGTTTCAAACCCGCTCCATCCAAAGGAATGTTCAGCTCTGTGACTTCAACTCAATGATCCCAAAGAATTTTCTGAGAATGCTTCTGTCTTGTTTTTATATGAAGTTATTTCCTTTACTACGAGAGTCCTCAAAGAGGTCCAAATATCCACTTGCAGATCCTACAAAAAGAGTGTTTCAAACCTGAACTATCAAAGAAAGGTTCAACACTGTGAGTTGAATGCAAACATCACGAAGAAAGTTCTGAGAATGCTTCTGTTTAGTGAGGTGCGGTTTATCCCGTTTCCAACGAAATCCTCAGAGAGGTCCAAATATCCACTTGCAGATGCTACAAAAAGTGTGTTTCAAACCCGCTCCATCCAAAGGAATGTTCAGCTCTGTGAGTTCAACTCAATGATCCCAAAGAATTTTCTGAGAATGCTTCTGTCTTGTTTTTATATGAAGTTATTTCCTTTACTACGAGAGTCCTCAAAGAGGTCCAAATATCCACTTGCAGTTTCTACAAAAAGAGTGTTTCAACCCTGAACTTTCCAAGGAAGGTTCAAATCTGGGATTTGAACGCAAGCATCACAAAGAAGATTCTGAGACTGCTTCTGTTTAGTTAGCTGAAATTATCCCGTTTCCAACGAAATCCTCAGAGAGGTCCAAATATCCACTTGCAGTTTCTACAAAAAGAGTGTTTCAAACCTGAACTATCAAAGAAAGGTTCAACACTGTGAGTTGAATACAAACATCACGAAGAAAGTTCTGAGAATGCTTCAGTTTAGTGAGGTGCGGTTTTTCCCGTTTCCAACGAAATCCTCAGAGGGGTCAAATTATCCACTTGCAGTTTCTACAAAAAGAGTGTTTCAAACCTGAACTATCAAAGAATGGTTCAACACTGTGAGTTGAATGCAAACATCTCGAAGAAGGTTCTGAGAATGCTACTGTCTAGGTTTTACATGAAGTTATTTCCTTTACTACCATGGGCCTCCAAGCGGTCCATATCTCCACTTGCAGATTCTACAAAAAGAGAGTTTCCAAACTGCTCTGTCAAAGGGAATGTTCCACTCTGTGACTTGAATGCAATCATCCCAAAGTAGTTTCTGAGAATGCTTCTATCTAGTTTCTACGGGAAGATATTTCCTTTTCCACCACAGGCCTCAAAGCCCTCCAAATGTCCACTTGCAGATTCTAGAAAAAGAGTGTTTCAAAGCTTCCCTCTCATAAGGAAAGTTCAACTCTGTGAGTTGAATGCAAACATCACAAAGAAGTTTCTGAGAATGCTTCTGTTTAGCTTTTCTGTGAAGAGTATCCCGTTTCCAACGAAATCTTCAAAGCGGTCCAAATATCCACTTGCAGATTCCACAGAAAGAGTGTTTGGAAACTGCTGTTTGAAAAGGAACCTTCAACTCTGTGAGGTGAATGCAATCATCACAAAGAAGTTTCTGACAATGCTTCTCTCTGGTTTCTATGTGACGATAATTCGTTTTCCACCACATGCCTGAAAGCTCTCCAAATGTCCACTTGCAGACACTACGAAAAGAATGTTTCAGAACTGCTCTATGAAAAGCAGTGTGAAACTCTGTGAGTTGAACACCAACATCACAGAGAAGTTTCAGAGAATGCTTCTGTTTAGTTTTTATGTGAAGATATTCCCGTTTCCAAAGAAATCTTCAAAGAGGTCCACATATCCACTTGCAGATTCCACAGAAAGAGAGTTTCAAAACTGCTGTCTCCATAGGAGTGTTCAGCTCTGTGAGTTGAATGCAATCATCACAGAGAAGTTTCTGAGAAGGCTTCCGTCTAGATTTTAAGTGACGATATACGCGTTTCGAACGAAGGCCACAGAGTGGTCCAAATATCCACTTGCAGATCCTACAAAAAGAGTGTTTCAAACCTGAACTGTCAAAGGAAGGTTCAACTCTGGGATTTGAACGCAAACATCACAAAGAAGTTTCTGAGAATGCTTCCGTTTAGTTAGGTGCAGTTATCCCGTTTTCAACGAAATCCTCAGACAGGTCCAAATATCCACTTGCAGATGCTACAAAAAGTGTGTTTCAAACCCGCTCCATCCAAAGGAATGTTCAGCTCTGTGACTTCAACTCAATGATCCCAAAGAATTTTCTGAGAATGCTTCTGTCTTGTTTTTATATGAAGTTATTTCCTTTACTACGAGAGTCCTCAAAGAGGTCCAAATATCCACTTGCAGTTTCTACAAAAAGAGTGTTTCAAACCTGAACTATCAAAGAAAGGTTCAACACTGTGAGTTGAATGCAAACATCACGAAGAAAGTTCTGAGAATGCTTCTGTTTAGTGAGGTGCGGTTTTTCCCGTTTCCAACGAAATCCTCAGAGGGGTCAAATTATCCACTTGCAGTTTCTACAAAAAGAGTGTTTCAAACCTGAACTATCAAAGAATGGTTCAACACTGTGAGTTGAATGCAAACATCTCGAAGAAGGTTCTGAGAATGCTACTGTCTAGCTTTTACATGAAGTTATTTCCTTTACTACCATGGGCCTCCAAGCGGTCCATATCTCCACTTGCAGATTCTACAAAAAGAGAGTTTCCAAACTGCTCTGTCAAAGGGAATGTTCCACTCTGTGACTTGAATGCAATCATCCCAAAGTAGTTTCTGAGAATGCTTCTATCTAGTTTCTACGGGAAGATATTTCCTTTTCCACCACAGGCCTCAAAGCCCTCCAAATGTCCACTTGCAGATTCTAGAAAAAGAGTGTTTCAAAGCTTCCCTCTCATAAGGAAAGTTCAACTCTGTGAGTTGAATGCAAACATCACAAAGAAGTTTCTGAGAATGCTTCTGTTTAGCTTTTCTGTGAAGAGTATCCCGTTTCCAACGAAATCTTCAAAGCGGTCCAAATATCCACTTGCAGATTCCACAGAAAGAGTGTTTGGAAACTGCTGTTTGAAAAGGAACCTTCAACTCTGTGAGGTGAATGCAATCATCACAAAGAAGTTTCTGACAATGCTTCTCTCTGGTTTCTATGTGACGATAATTCGTTTTCCACCACATGCCTGAAAGCTCTCCAAATGTCCACTTGCAGACACTACGAAAAGAATGTTTCAGAACTGCTCTATGAAAAGCAGTGTGAAACTCTGTGAGTTGAACACCAACATCACAGAGAAGTTTCAGAGAATGCTTCTGTTTAGTTTTTATGTGAAGATATTCCCGTTTCCAAAGAAATCTTCAAAGAGGTCCACATATCCACTTGCAGATTCCACAGAAAGAGAGTTTCAAAACTGCTGTCTCCATAGGAGTGTTCAGCTCTGTGAGTTGAATGCAATCATCACAGAGAAGTTTCTGAGAAGGCTTCCGTCTAGATTTTAAGTGACGATATACGCGTTTCGAACGAAGGCCACAGAGTGGTCCAAATATCCACTTGCAGATCCTACAAAAAGAGTGTTTCAAACCTGAACTGTCAAAGGAAGGTTCAACTCTGGGATTTGAACGCAAACATCACAAAGAAGTTTCTGAGAATGCTTCCGTTTAGTTAGGTGCAGTTATCCCGTTTCCAACGAAATCCTCAGACAGGTCCAAATATCCACTTGCAGATGCTACAAAAAGTGTGTTTCAAACCCGCTCCATCCAAAGGAATGTTCAGCTCTGTGACTTCAACTCAATGATCCCAAAGAATTTTCTGAGAATGCTTCTGTCTTGTTTTTATATGAAGTTATTTCCTTTACTACGAGAGTCCTCAAAGAGGTCCAAATATCCACTTGCAGATCCTACAAAAAGAGTGTTTCAAACCTGAACTATCAAAGAAAGGTTCAACACTGTGAGTTGAATGCAAACATCACGAAGAAAGTTCTGAGAATGCTTCTGTTTAGTGAGGTGCGGTTTATCCCGTTTCCAACGAAATCCTCAGAGAGGTCCAAATATCCACTTGCAGATGCTACAAAAAGTGTGTTTCAAACCCGCTCCATCCAAAGGAATGTTCAGCTCTGTGAGTTCAACTCAATGATCCCAAAGAATTTTCTGAGAATGCTTCTGTCTTGTTTTTATATGAAGTTATTTCCTTTACTACGAGAGTCCTCAAAGAGGTCCAAATATCCACTTGCAGTTTCTACAAAAAGAGTGTTTCAACCCTGAACTTTCCAAGGAAGGTTCAAATCTGGGATTTGAACGCAAGCATCACAAAGAAGATTCTGAGACTGCTTCTGTTTAGTTAGCTGAAATTATCCCGTTTCCAACGAAATCCTCAGAGAGGTCCAAATATCCACTTGCAGTTTCTACAAAAAGAGTGTTTCAAACCTGAACTATCAAAGAAAGGTTCAACACTGTGAGTTGAATACAAACATCACGAAGAAAGTTCTGAGAATGCTTCAGTTTAGTGAGGTGCGGTTTTTCCCGTTTCCAACGAAATCCTCAGAGGGGTCAAATTATCCACTTGCAGTTTCTACAAAAAGAGTGTTTCAAACCTGAACTATCAAAGAATGGTTCAACACTGTGAGTTGAATGCAAACATCTCGAAGAAGGTTCTGAGAATGCTACTGTCTAGGTTTTACATGAAGTTATTTCCTTTACTACCATGGGCCTCCAAGCGGTCCATATCTCCACTTGCAGATTCTACAAAAAGAGAGTTTCCAAACTGCTCTGTCAAAGGGAATGTTCCACTCTGTGACTTGAATGCAATCATCCCAAAGTAGTTTCTGAGAATGCTTCTATCTAGTTTCTACGGGAAGATATTTCCTTTTCCACCACAGGCCTCAAAGCCCTCCAAATGTCCACTTGCAGATTCTAGAAAAAGAGTGTTTCAAAGCTTCCCTCTCATAAGGAAAGTTCAACTCTGTGAGTTGAATGCAAACATCACAAAGAAGTTTCTGAGAATGCTTCTGTTTAGCTTTTCTGTGAAGAGTATCCCGTTTCCAACGAAATCTTCAAAGCGGTCCAAATATCCACTTGCAGATTCCACAGAAAGAGTGTTTGGAAACTGCTGTTTGAAAAGGAACCTTCAACTCTGTGAGGTGAATGCAATCATCACAAAGAAGTTTCTGACAATGCTTCTCTCTGGTTTCTATGTGACGATAATTCGTTTTCCACCACATGCCTGAAAGCTCTCCAAATGTCCACTTGCAGACACTACGAAAAGAATGTTTCAGAACTGCTCTATGAAAAGCAGTGTGAAACTCTGTGAGTTGAACACCAACATCACAGAGAAGTTTCAGAGAATGCTTCTGTTTAGTTTTTATGTGAAGATATTCCCGTTTCCAAAGAAATCTTCAAAGAGGTCCACATATCCACTTGCAGATTCCACAGAAAGAGAGTTTCAAAACTGCTGTCTCCATAGGAGTGTTCAGCTCTGTGAGTTGAATGCAATCATCACAGAGAAGTTTCTGAGAAGGCTTCCGTCTAGATTTTAAGTGACGATATACGCGTTTCGAACGAAGGCCACAGAGTGGTCCAAATATCCACTTGCAGATCCTACAAAAAGAGTGTTTCAAACCTGAACTGTCAAAGGAAGGTTCAACTCTGGGATTTGAACGCAAACATCACAAAGAAGTTTCTGAGAATGCTTCCGTTTAGTTAGGTGCAGTTATCCCGTTTTCAACGAAATCCTCAGACAGGTCCAAATATCCACTTGCAGATGCTACAAAAAGTGTGTTTCAAACCCGCTCCATCCAAAGGAATGTTCAGCTCTGTGACTTCAACTCAATGATCCCAAAGAATTTTCTGAGAATGCTTCTGTCTTGTTTTTATATGAAGTTATTTCCTTTACTACGAGAGTCCTCAAAGAGGTCCAAATATCCACTTGCAGTTTCTACAAAAAGAGTGTTTCAAACCTGAACTATCAAAGAAAGGTTCAACACTGTGAGTTGAATGCAAACATCACGAAGAAAGTTCTGAGAATGCTTCTGTTTAGTGAGGTGCGGTTTTTCCCGTTTCCAACGAAATCCTCAGAGGGGTCAAATTATCCACTTGCAGTTTCTACAAAAAGAGTGTTTCAAACCTGAACTATCAAAGAATGGTTCAACACTGTGAGTTGAATGCAAACATCTCGAAGAAGGTTCTGAGAATGCTACTGTCTAGCTTTTACATGAAGTTATTTCCTTTACTACCATGGGCCTCCAAGCGGTCCATATCTCCACTTGCAGATTCTACAAAAAGAGAGTTTCCAAACTGCTCTGTCAAAGGGAATGTTCCACTCTGTGACTTGAATGCAATCATCCCAAAGTAGTTTCTGAGAATGCTTCTATCTAGTTTCTACGGGAAGATATTTCCTTTTCCACCACAGGCCTCAAAGCCCTCCAAATGTCCACTTGCAGATTCTAGAAAAAGAGTGTTTCAAAGCTTCCCTCTCATAAGGAAAGTTCAACTCTGTGAGTTGAATGCAAACATCACAAAGAAGTTTCTGAGAATGCTTCTGTTTAGCTTTTCTGTGAAGAGTATCCCGTTTCCAACGAAATCTTCAAAGCGGTCCAAATATCCACTTGCAGATTCCACAGAAAGAGTGTTTGGAAACTGCTGTTTGAAAAGGAACCTTCAACTCTGTGAGGTGAATGCAATCATCACAAAGAAGTTTCTGACAATGCTTCTCTCTGGTTTCTATGTGACGATAATTCGTTTTCCACCACATGCCTGAAAGCTCTCCAAATGTCCACTTGCAGACACTACGAAAAGAATGTTTCAGAACTGCTCTATGAAAAGCAGTGTGAAACTCTGTGAGTTGAACACCAACATCACAGAGAAGTTTCAGAGAATGCTTCTGTTTAGTTTTTATGTGAAGATATTCCCGTTTCCAAAGAAATCTTCAAAGAGGTCCACATATCCACTTGCAGATTCCACAGAAAGAGAGTTTCAAAACTGCTGTCTCCATAGGAGTGTTCAGCTCTGTGAGTTGAATGCAATCATCACAGAGAAGTTTCTGAGAAGGCTTCCGTCTAGATTTTAAGTGACGATATACGCGTTTCGAACGAAGGCCACAGAATGGTCCAAATATCCACTTGCAGATCCTACAAAAAGAGTGTTTCAAACCTGAACTGTCAAAGGAAGGTTCAACTCTGGGATTTGAACGCAAACATCACAAAGAAGTTTCTGAGAATGCTTCCGTTTAGTTAGGTGCAGTTATCCCGTTTCCAACGAAATCCTCAGAGAGGTCCAAATATCCACTTGCAGATGCTACAAAAAGTGTGTTTCAAACCCGCTCCATCCAAAGGAATGTTCAGCTCTGTGACTTCAACTCAATGATCCCAAAGAATTTTCTGAAAATGCTTCTGTCTTGTTTTTATATGAAGTTATTTCCTTTACTACGAGAGTCCTCAAAGAGGTCCAAATATCCACTTGCAGTTTCTACAAAAAGAGTGTTTCAAACCTGAACTATCAAAGAAAGGTTCAACACTGTGAGTTGAATGCAAACATCACGAAGAAAGTTCTGAGAATGCTTCTGTTTAGTGAGGTGCGGTTTATCCCGTTTCCAACGAAATCCTCAGAGAGGTCCAAATATCCACTTGCAGTTTCTACAAAAAGAGTGTTTCAACCCTGAACTTTCCAAGGAAGGTTCAAATCTGGGATTTGAACGCAAGCATCACAAAGAAGATTCTGAGACTGCTTCTGTTTAGTTAGCTGAAATTATCCCGTTTCCAACGAAATCCTCAGAGAGGTCCAAATATCCACTTGCAGTTTCTACAAAAAGAGTGTTTCAAACCTGAACTATCAAAGAAAGGTTCAACACTGTGAGTTGAATACAAACATCACGAAGAAAGTTCTGAGAATGCTTCAGTTTAGTGAGGTGCGGTTTTTCCCGTTTCCAACGAAATCCTCAGAGGGGTCAAATTATCCACTTGCAGTTTCTACAAAAAGAGTGTTTCAAACCTGAACTATCAAAGAATGGTTCAACACTGTGAGTTGAATGCAAACATCTCGAAGAAGGTTCTGAGAATGCTACTGTCTAGGTTTTACATGAAGTTATTTCCTTTACTACCATGGGCCTCCAAGCGGTCCATATCTCCACTTGCAGATTCTACAAAAAGAGAGTTTCCAAACTGCTCTGTCAAAGGGAATGTTCCACTCTGTGACTTGAATGCAATCATCCCAAAGTAGTTTCTGAGAATGCTTCTATCTAGTTTCTACGGGAAGATATTTCCTTTTCCACCACAGGCCTCAAAGCCCTCCAAATGTCCACTTGCAGATTCTAGAAAAAGAGTGTTTCAAAGCTTCCCTCTCATAAGGAAAGTTCAACTCTGTGAGTTGAATGCAAACATCACAAAGAAGTTTCTGAGAATGCTTCTGTTTAGCTTTTCTGTGAAGAGTATCCCGTTTCCAACGAAATCTTCAAAGCGGTCCAAATATCCACTTGCAGATTCCACAGAAAGAGTGTTTGGAAACTGCTGTTTGAAAAGGAACCTTCAACTCTGTGAGGTGAATGCAATCATCACAAAGAAGTTTCTGACAATGCTTCTCTCTGGTTTCTATGTGACGATAATTCGTTTTCCACCACATGCCTGAAAGCTCTCCAAATGTCCACTTGCAGACACTACGAAAAGAATGTTTCAGAACTGCTCTATGAAAAGCAGTGTGAAACTCTGTGAGTTGAACACCAACATCACAGAGAAGTTTCAGAGAATGCTTCTGTTTAGTTTTTATGTGAAGATATTCCCGTTTCCAAAGAAATCTTCAAAGAGGTCCACATATCCACTTGCAGATTCCACAGAAAGAGAGTTTCAAAACTGCTGTCTCCATAGGAGTGTTCAGCTCTGTGAGTTGAATGCAATCATCACAGAGAAGTTTCTGAGAAGGCTTCCGTCTAGATTTTAAGTGACGATATACGCGTTTCGAACGAAGGCCACAGAGTGGTCCAAATATCCACTTGCAGATCCTACAAAAAGAGTGTTTCAAACCTGAACTGTCAAAGGAAGGTTCAACTCTGGGATTTGAACGCAAACATCACAAAGAAGTTTCTGAGAATGCTTCCGTTTAGTTAGGTGCAGTTATCCCGTTTCCAACGAAATCCTCAGACAGGTCCAAATATCCACTTGCAGATGCTACAAAAAGTGTGTTTCAAACCCGCTCCATCCAAAGGAATGTTCAGCTCTGTGACTTCAACTCAATGATCCCAAAGAACTTTCTGAGAATGCTTCTGTCTTGTTTTTATATGAAGTTATTTCCTTTACTACGAGAGTCCTCAAAGAGGTCCAAATATCCACTTGCAGTTTCTACAAAAAGAGTGTTTCAAACCTGAACTATCAAAGAAAGGTTCAACACTGTGAGTTGAATGCAAACATCACGAAGAAAGTTCTGAGAATGCTTCTGTTTAGTGAGGTGCGGTTTATCCCGTTTCCAACGAAATCCTCAGAGAGGTCCAAATATCCACTTGCAGATGCTACAAAAAGTGTGTTTCAAACCCGCTCCATCCAAAGGAATGTTCAGCTCTGTGACTTCAACTCAATGATCCCAAAGAATTTTCTGAGAATGCTTCTGTCTTGTTTTTATATGAAGTTATTTCCTTTACTACGAGAGTCCTCAAAGAGGTCCAAATATCCACTTGCAGTTTCTACAAAAAGAGTGTTTCAAACCTGAACTATCAAAGAAAGGTTCAACACTGTGAGTTTTATGCAAACATCACGAAGAAAGTTCTGAGAATGCTTCTGTTTAGTGAGGTGCGGTTTATCCCGTTTCCAACGAAATCCTCAGAGAGGTCCAAATATCCACTTGCAGTTTCTACAAAAAGAGTGTTTCAACCCTGAACTTTCCAAGGAAGGTTCAAATCTGGGATTTGAACGCAAGCATCACAAAGAAGATTCTGAGACTGCTTCTGTTTAGTTAGCTGAAATTATCCCGTTTCCAACGAAATCCTCAGAGAGGTCCAAATATCCACTTGCAGTTTCTACAAAAAGAGTGTTTCAAACCTGAACTATCAAAGAAAGGTTCAACACTGTGAGTTGAATACAAACATCACGAAGAAAGTTCTGAGAATGCTTCAGTTTAGTGAGGTGCGGTTTTTCCCGTTTCCAACGAAATCCTCAGAGGGGTCAAATTATCCACTTGCAGTTTCTACAAAAAGAGTGTTTCAAACCTGAACTATCAAAGAATGGTTCAACACTGTGAGTTGAATGCAAACATCTCGAAGAAGGTTCTGAGAATGCTACTGTCTAGCTTTTACATGAAGTTATTTCCTTTACTACCATGGGCCTCCAAGCGGTCCATATCTCCACTTGCAGATTCTACAAAAAGAGAGTTTCCAAACTGCTCTGTCAAAGGGAATGTTCCACTCTGTGACTTGAATGCAATCATCCCAAAGTAGTTTCTGAGAATGCTTCTATCTAGTTTCTACGGGAAGATATTTCCTTTTCCACCACAGGCCTCAAAGCCCTCCAAATGTCCACTTGCAGATTCTAGAAAAAGAGTGTTTCAAAGCTTCCCTCTCATAAGGAAAGTTCAACTCTGTGAGTTGAATGCAAACATCACAAAGAAGTTTCTGAGAATGCTTCTGTTTAGCTTTTCTGTGAAGAGTATCCCGTTTCCAACGAAATCTTCAAAGCGGTCCAAATATCCACTTGCAGATTCCACAGAAAGAGTGTTTGGAAACTGCTGTTTGAAAAGGAACCTTCAACTCTGTGAGGTGAATGCAATCATCACAAAGAAGTTTCTGACAATGCTTCTCTCTGGTTTCTATGTGACGATAATTCGTTTTCCACCACATGCCTGAAAGCTCTCCAAATGTCCACTTGCAGACACTACGAAAAGAATGTTTCAGAACTGCTCTATGAAAAGCAGTGTGAAACTCTGTGAGTTGAACACCAACATCACAGAGAAGTTTCAGAGAATGCTTCTGTTTAGTTTTTATGTGAAGATATTCCCGTTTCCAAAGAAATCTTCAAAGAGGTCCACATATCCACTTGCAGATTCCACAGAAAGAGAGTTTCAAAACTGCTGTCTCCATAGGAGTGTTCAGCTCTGTGAGTTGAATGCAATCATCACAGAGAAGTTTCTGAGAAGGCTTCCGTCTAGATTTTAAGTGACGATATACGCGTTTCGAACGAAGGCCACAGAGTGGTCCAAATATCCACTTGCAGATCCTACAAAAAGAGTGTTTCAAACCTGAACTGTCAAAGGAAGGTTCAACTCTGGGATTTGAACGCAAACATCACAAAGAAGATTCTGAGAATGCTTCCGTTTAGTTAGGTGCAGTTATCCCGTTTCCAACGAAATCCTCAGAGAGGTCCAAATATCCACTTGCAGATGCTACAAAAAGTGTGTTTCAAACCCGCTCCATCCAAAGGAATGTTCAGCTCTGTGACTTCAACTCAATGATCCCAAAGAATTTCCTGAGAATGCTTCTGTCTTGTTTTTATATGAAGTTATTTCCTTTACTACGAGAGTCCTCAAAGAGGTCCAAATATCCACTTGCAGTTTCTACAAAAAGAGTGTTTCAAACCTGAACTATCAAAGAAAGGTTCAACACTGTGAGTTGAATGCAAACATCACGAAGAAAGTTCTGAGAATGCTTCTGTTTAGTGAGGTGCGGTTTTTCCCGTTTCCAACGAAATCCTCAGAGAGGTCCAAATATCCACTTGCAGATGCTACAAAAAGTGTGTTTCAAACCCGCTCCATCGAAAGGAATGTTCAGCTCTGTGACTTCAACTCAATGATCCCAAAGAATTTTCTGAGAATGCTTCTGTCATGTTTTTATATGAAGTTATTTCCTTTACTACGAGAGTCCTCAAAGAGGTCCAAATATCCACTTGCAGTTTCTACAAAAAGAGTGTTTCAAACCTGAACTATCAAAGAAAGGTTCAACACTGTGAGTTGAATGCAAACATCACGAAGAAAGTTCTGAGAATGCTTCTGTTTAGTGAGGTGCGGTTTATCCCGTTTCCAACGAAATCCTCAGAGAGGTCCAAATATCCACTTGCAGTTTCTACAAAAAGAGTGTTTCAACCCTGAACTTTCCAAGGAAGGTTCAAATCTGGGATTTGAACGCAAGCATCACAAAGAAGATTCTGAGACTGCTTCTGTTTAGTTAGCTGAAATTATCCCGTTTCCAACGAAATCCTCAGAGAGGTCCAAATATCCACTTGCAGTTTCTACAAAAAGAGTGTTTCAAACCTGAACTATCAAAGAAAGGTTCAACACTGTGAGTTGAATACAAACATCACGAAGAAAGTTCTGAGAATGCTTCAGTTTAGTGAGGTGCGGTTTTTCCCGTTTCCAACGAAATCCTCAGAGGGGTCAAATTATCCACTTGCAGTTTCTACAAAAAGAGTGTTTCAAACCTGAACTATCAAAGAATGGTTCAACACTGTGAGTTGAATGCAAACATCTCGAAGAAGGTTCTGAGAATGCTACTGTCTAGCTTTTACATGAAGTTATTTCCTTTACTACCATGGGCCTCCAAGCGGTCCATATCTCCACTTGCAGATTCTACAAAAAGAGAGTTTCCAAACTGCTCTGTCAAAGGGAATGTTCCACTCTGTGACTTGAATGCAATCATCCCAAAGTAGTTTCTGAGAATGCTTCTATCTAGTTTCTACGGGAAGATATTTCCTTTTCCACCACAGGCCTCAAAGCCCTCCAAATGTCCACTTGCAGATTCTAGAAAAAGAGTGTTTCAAAGCTTCCCTCTCATAAGGAAAGTTCAACTCTGTGAGTTGAATGCAAACATCACAAAGAAGTTTCTGAGAATGCTTCTGTTTAGCTTTTCTGTGAAGAGTATCCCGTTTCCAACGAAATCTTCAAAGCGGTCCAAATATCCACTTGCAGATTCCACAGAAAGAGTGTTTGGAAACTGCTGTTTGAAAAGGAACCTTCAACTCTGTGAGGTGAATGCAATCATCACAAAGAAGTTTCTGACAATGCTTCTCTCTGGTTTCTATGTGACGATAATTCGTTTTCCACCACATGCCTGAAAGCTCTCCAAATGTCCACTTGCAGACACTACGAAAAGAATGTTTCAGAACTGCTCTATGAAAAGCAGTGTGAAACTCTGTGAGTTGAACACCAACATCACAGAGAAGTTTCAGAGAATGCTTCTGTTTAGTTTTTATGTGAAGATATTCCCGTTTCCAAAGAAATCTTCAAAGAGGTCCACATATCCACTTGCAGATTCCACAGAAAGAGAGTTTCAAAACTGCTGTCTCCATAGGAGTGTTCAGCTCTGTGAGTTGAATGCAATCATCACAGAGAAGTTTCTGAGAAGGCTTCCGTCTAGATTTTAAGTGACGATATACGCGTTTCGAACGAAGGCCACAGAGTGGTCCAAATATCCACTAGCAGATCCTACAAAAAGAGTGTTTCAAACCTGAACTGTCAAAGGAAGGTTCAACTCTGGGATTTGAACGCAAACATCACAAAGAAGTTTCTGAGAATGCTTCCGTTTAGTTAGGTGCAGTTATCCCGTTTCCAACGAAATCCTCAGACAGGTCCAAATATCCACTTGCAGATGCTACAAAAAGTGTGTTTCAAACCCGCTCCATCCAAAGGAATGTTCAGCTCTGTGACTTCAACTCAATGATCCCAAAGAATTTCCTGAGAATGCTTCTGTCTTGTTTTTATATGAAGTTATTTCCTTTACTACGAGAGTCCTCAAAGAGGTCCAAATATCCACTTGCAGTTTCTACAAAAAGAGTGTTTCAAACCTGAACTATCAAAGAAAGGTTCAACACTGTGAGTTGAATGCAAACATCACGAAGAAAGTTCTGAGAATGCTTCTGTTTAGTGAGGTGCGGTTTATCCCGTTTCCAACGAAATCCTCAGAGAGGTCCAAATATCCACTTGCAGTTTCTACAAAAAGAGTGTTTCAACCCTGAACTTTCCAAGGAAGGTTCAAATCTGGGATTTGAACGCAAGCATCACAAAGAAGATTATGAGACTGCTTCTGTTTAGTTAGCTGAAATTATCCCGTTTCCAACGAAATCCTCAGAGAGGTCCAAATATCCACTTGCAGTTTCTACAAAAAGAGTGTTTCAACCCTGAACTTTCCAAGGAAGGTTCAAATCTGGGATTTGAACGCAAGCATCACAAAGAAGATTCTGAGACTGCTTCTGTTTAGTTAGCTGAAATTATCCCGTTTCCAACGAAATCCTCAGAGAGGTCCAAATATCCACTTGCAGTTTCTACAAAAAGAGTGTTTCAAACCTGAACTATCAAAGAAAGGTTCAACACTGTGAGTTGAATACAAACATCACGAAGAAAGTTCTGAGAATGCTTCAGTTTAGTGAGGTGCGGTTTTTCCCGTTTCCAACGAAATCCTCAGAGGGGTCAAATTATCCACTTGCAGTTTCTACAAAAAGAGTGTTTCAAACCTGAACTATCAAAGAATGGTTCAACACTGTGAGTTGAATGCAAACATCTCGAAGAAGGTTCTGAGAATGCTACTGTCTAGGTTTTACATGAAGTTATTTCCTTTACTACCATGGGCCTCCAAGCGGTCCATATCTCCACTTGCAGATTCTACAAAAAGAGAGTTTCCAAACTGCTCTGTCAAAGGGAATGTTCCACTCTGTGACTTGAATGCAATCATCCCAAAGTAGTTTCTGAGAATGCTTCTATCTAGTTTCTACGGGAAGATATTTCCTTTTCCACCACAGGCCTCAAAGCCCTCCAAATGTCCACTTGCAGATTCTAGAAAAAGAGTGTTTCAAAGCTTCCCTCTCATAAGGAAAGTTCAACTCTGTGAGTTGAATGCAAACATCACAAAGAAGTTTCTGAGAATGCTTCTGTTTAGCTTTTCTGTGAAGAGTATCCCGTTTCCAACGAAATCTTCAAAGCGGTCCAAATATCCACTTGCAGATTCCACAGAAAGAGTGTTTGGAAACTGCTGTTTGAAAAGGAACCTTCAACTCTGTGAGGTGAATGCAATCATCACAAAGAAGTTTCTGACAATGCTTCTCTCTGGTTTCTATGTGACGATAATTCGTTTTCCACCACATGCCTGAAAGCTCTCCAAATGTCCACTTGCAGACACTACGAAAAGAATGTTTCAGAACTGCTCTATGAAAAGCAGTGTGAAACTCTGTGAGTTGAACACCAACATCACAGAGAAGTTTCAGAGAATGCTTCTGTTTAGTTTTTATGTGAAGATATTCCCGTTTCCAAAGAAATCTTCAAAGAGGTCCACATATCCACTTGCAGATTCCACAGAAAGAGAGTTTCAAAACTGCTGTCTCCATAGGAGTGTTCAGCTCTGTGAGTTGAATGCAATCATCACAGAGAAGTTTCTGAGAAGGCTTCCGTCTAGATTTTAAGTGACGATATACGCGTTTCGAACGAAGGCCACAGAGTGGTCCAAATATCCACTTGCAGATCCTACAAAAAGAGTGTTTCAAACCTGAACTGTCAAAGGAAGGTTCAACTCTGGGATTTGAACGCAAACATCACAAAGAAGTTTCTGAGAATGCTTCCGTTTAGTTAGGTGCAGTTATCCCGTTTTCAACGAAATCCTCAGACAGGTCCAAATATCCACTTGCAGATGCTACAAAAAGTGTGTTTCAAACCCGCTCCATCCAAAGGAATGTTCAGCTCTGTGACTTCAACTCAATGATCCCAAAGAATTTTCTGAGAATGCTTCTGTCTTGTTTTTATATGAAGTTATTTCCTTTACTACGAGAGTCCTCAAAGAGGTCCAAATATCCACTTGCAGTTTCTACAAAAAGAGTGTTTCAAACCTGAACTATCAAAGAAAGGTTCAACACTGTGAGTTGAATGCAAACATCACGAAGAAAGTTCTGAGAATGCTTCTGTTTAGTGAGGTGCGGTTTTTCCCGTTTCCAACGAAATCCTCAGAGGGGTCAAATTATCCACTTGCAGTTTCTACAAAAAGAGTGTTTCAAACCTGAACTATCAAAGAATGGTTCAACACTGTGAGTTGAATGCAAACATCTCGAAGAAGGTTCTGAGAATGCTACTGTCTAGCTTTTACATGAAGTTATTTCCTTTACTACCATGGGCCTCCAAGCGGTCCATATCTCCACTTGCAGATTCTACAAAAAGAGAGTTTCCAAACTGCTCTGTCAAAGGGAATGTTCCACTCTGTGACTTGAATGCAATCATCCCAAAGTAGTTTCTGAGAATGCTTCTATCTAGTTTCTACGGGAAGATATTTCCTTTTCCACCACAGGCCTCAAAGCCCTCCAAATGTCCACTTGCAGATTCTAGAAAAAGAGTGTTTCAAAGCTTCCCTCTCATAAGGAAAGTTCAACTCTGTGAGTTGAATGCAAACATCACAAAGAAGTTTCTGAGAATGCTTCTGTTTAGCTTTTCTGTGAAGAGTATCCCGTTTCCAACGAAATCTTCAAAGCGGTCCAAATATCCACTTGCAGATTCCACAGAAAGAGTGTTTGGAAACTGCTGTTTGAAAAGGAACCTTCAACTCTGTGAGGTGAATGCAATCATCACAAAGAAGTTTCTGACAATGCTTCTCTCTGGTTTCTATGTGACGATAATTCGTTTTCCACCACATGCCTGAAAGCTCTCCAAATGTCCACTTGCAGACACTACGAAAAGAATGTTTCAGAACTGCTCTATGAAAAGCAGTGTGAAACTCTGTGAGTTGAACACCAACATCACAGAGAAGTTTCAGAGAATGCTTCTGTTTAGTTTTTATGTGAAGATATTCCCGTTTCCAAAGAAATCTTCAAAGAGGTCCACATATCCACTTGCAGATTCCACAGAAAGAGAGTTTCAAAACTGCTGTCTCCATAGGAGTGTTCAGCTCTGTGAGTTGAATGCAATCATCACAGAGAAGTTTCTGAGAAGGCTTCCGTCTAGATTTTAAGTGACGATATACGCGTTTCGAACGAAGGCCACAGAATGGTCCAAATATCCACTTGCAGATCCTACAAAAAGAGTGTTTCAAACCTGAACTGTCAAAGGAAGGTTCAACTCTGGGATTTGAACGCAAACATCACAAAGAAGTTTCTGAGAATGCTTCCGTTTAGTTAGGTGCAGTTATCCCGTTTCCAACGAAATCCTCAGAGAGGTCCAAATATCCACTTGCAGATGCTACAAAAAGTGTGTTTCAAACCCGCTCCATCCAAAGGAATGTTCAGCTCTGTGACTTCAACTCAATGATCCCAAAGAATTTTCTGAAAATGCTTCTGTCTTGTTTTTATATGAAGTTATTTCCTTTACTACGAGAGTCCTCAAAGAGGTCCAAATATCCACTTGCAGTTTCTACAAAAAGAGTGTTTCAAACCTGAACTATCAAAGAAAGGTTCAACACTGTGAGTTGAATGCAAACATCACGAAGAAAGTTCTGAGAATGCTTCTGTTTAGTGAGGTGCGGTTTATCCCGTTTCCAACGAAATCCTCAGAGAGGTCCAAATATCCACTTGCAGTTTCTACAAAAAGAGTGTTTCAACCCTGAACTTTCCAAGGAAGGTTCAAATCTGGGATTTGAACGCAAGCATCACAAAGAAGATTCTGAGACTGCTTCTGTTTAGTTAGCTGAAATTATCCCGTTTCCAACGAAATCCTCAGAGAGGTCCAAATATCCACTTGCAGTTTCTACAAAAAGAGTGTTTCAAACCTGAACTATCAAAGAAAGGTTCAACACTGTGAGTTGAATACAAACATCACGAAGAAAGTTCTGAGAATGCTTCAGTTTAGTGAGGTGCGGTTTTTCCCGTTTCCAACGAAATCCTCAGAGGGGTCAAATTATCCACTTGCAGTTTCTACAAAAAGAGTGTTTCAAACCTGAACTATCAAAGAATGGTTCAACACTGTGAGTTGAATGCAAACATCTCGAAGAAGGTTCTGAGAATGCTACTGTCTAGGTTTTACATGAAGTTATTTCCTTTACTACCATGGGCCTCCAAGCGGTCCATATCTCCACTTGCAGATTCTACAAAAAGAGAGTTTCCAAACTGCTCTGTCAAAGGGAATGTTCCACTCTGTGACTTGAATGCAATCATCCCAAAGTAGTTTCTGAGAATGCTTCTATCTAGTTTCTACGGGAAGATATTTCCTTTTCCACCACAGGCCTCAAAGCCCTCCAAATGTCCACTTGCAGATTCTAGAAAAAGAGTGTTTCAAAGCTTCCCTCTCATAAGGAAAGTTCAACTCTGTGAGTTGAATGCAAACATCACAAAGAAGTTTCTGAGAATGCTTCTGTTTAGCTTTTCTGTGAAGAGTATCCCGTTTCCAACGAAATCTTCAAAGCGGTCCAAATATCCACTTGCAGATTCCACAGAAAGAGTGTTTGGAAACTGCTGTTTGAAAAGGAACCTTCAACTCTGTGAGGTGAATGCAATCATCACAAAGAAGTTTCTGACAATGCTTCTCTCTGGTTTCTATGTGACGATAATTCGTTTTCCACCACATGCCTGAAAGCTCTCCAAATGTCCACTTGCAGACACTACGAAAAGAATGTTTCAGAACTGCTCTATGAAAAGCAGTGTGAAACTCTGTGAGTTGAACACCAACATCACAGAGAAGTTTCAGAGAATGCTTCTGTTTAGTTTTTATGTGAAGATATTCCCGTTTCCAAAGAAATCTTCAAAGAGGTCCACATATCCACTTGCAGATTCCACAGAAAGAGAGTTTCAAAACTGCTGTCTCCATAGGAGTGTTCAGCTCTGTGAGTTGAATGCAATCATCACAGAGAAGTTTCTGAGAAGGCTTCCGTCTAGATTTTAAGTGACGATATACGCGTTTCGAACGAAGGCCACAGAGTGGTCCAAATATCCACTTGCAGATCCTACAAAAAGAGTGTTTCAAACCTGAACTGTCAAAGGAAGGTTCAACTCTGGGATTTGAACGCAAACATCACAAAGAAGTTTCTGAGAATGCTTCCGTTTAGTTAGGTGCAGTTATCCCGTTTCCAACGAAATCCTCAGACAGGTCCAAATATCCACTTGCAGATGCTACAAAAAGTGTGTTTCAAACCCGCTCCATCCAAAGGAATGTTCAGCTCTGTGACTTCAACTCAATGATCCCAAAGAACTTTCTGAGAATGCTTCTGTCTTGTTTTTATATGAAGTTATTTCCTTTACTACGAGAGTCCTCAAAGAGGTCCAAATATCCACTTGCAGTTTCTACAAAAAGAGTGTTTCAAACCTGAACTATCAAAGAAAGGTTCAACACTGTGAGTTGAATGCAAACATCACGAAGAAAGTTCTGAGAATGCTTCTGTTTAGTGAGGTGCGGTTTATCCCGTTTCCAACGAAATCCTCAGAGAGGTCCAAATATCCACTTGCAGATGCTACAAAAAGTGTGTTTCAAACCCGCTCCATCCAAAGGAATGTTCAGCTCTGTGACTTCAACTCAATGATCCCAAAGAATTTTCTGAGAATGCTTCTGTCTTGTTTTTATATGAAGTTATTTCCTTTACTACGAGAGTCCTCAAAGAGGTCCAAATATCCACTTGCAGTTTCTACAAAAAGAGTGTTTCAAACCTGAACTATCAAAGAAAGGTTCAACACTGTGAGTTGAATGCAAACATCACGAAGAAAGTTCTGAGAATGCTTCTGTTTAGTGAGGTGCGGTTTATCCCGTTTCCAATGAAATCCTCAGAGAGGTCCAAATATCCACTTGCAGTTTCTACAAAAAGAGTGTTTCAACCCTGAACTTTCCAAGGAAGGTTCAAATCTGGGATTTGAACGCAAGCATCACAAAGAAGATTCTGAGACTGCTTCTGTTTAGTTAGCTGAAATTATCCCGTTTCCAACGAAATCCTCAGAGAGGTCCAAATATCCACTTGCAGTTTCTACAAAAAGAGTGTTTCAAACCTGAACTATCAAAGAAAGGTTCAACACTGTGAGTTGAATACAAACATCACGAAGAAAGTTCTGAGAATGCTTCAGTTTAGTGAGGTGCGGTTTTTCCCGTTTCCAACGAAATCCTCAGAGGGGTCAAATTATCCACTTGCAGTTTCTACAAAAAGAGTGTTTCAAACCTGAACTATCAAAGAATGGTTCAACACTGTGAGTTGAATGCAAACATCTCGAAGAAGGTTCTGAGAATGCTACTGTCTAGCTTTTACATGAAGTTATTTCCTTTACTACCATGGGCCTCCAAGCGGTCCATATCTCCACTTGCAGATTCTACAAAAAGAGAGTTTCCAAACTGCTCTGTCAAAGGGAATGTTCCACTCTGTGACTTGAATGCAATCATCCCAAAGTAGTTTCTGAGAATGCTTCTATCTAGTTTCTACGGGAAGATATTTCCTTTTCCACCACAGGCCTCAAAGCCCTCCAAATGTCCACTTGCAGATTCTAGAAAAAGAGTGTTTCAAAGCTTCCCTCTCATAAGGAAAGTTCAACTCTGTGAGTTGAATGCAAACATCACAAAGAAGTTTCTGAGAATGCTTCTGTTTAGCTTTTCTGTGAAGAGTATCCCGTTTCCAGCGAAATCTTCAAAGCGGTCCAAATATCCACTTGCAGATTCCACAGAAAGAGTGTTTGGAAACTGCTGTTTGAAAAGGAACCTTCAACTCTGTGAGGTGAATGCAATCATCACAAAGAAGTTTCTGACAATGCTTCTCTCTGGTTTCTATGTGACGATAATTCGTTTTCCACCACATGCCTGAAAGCTCTCCAAATGTCCACTTGCAGACACTACGAAAAGAATGTTTCAGAACTGCTCTATGAAAAGCAGTGTGAAACTCTGTGAGTTGAACACCAACATCACAGAGAAGTTTCAGAGAATGCTTCTGTTTAGTTTTTATGTGAAGATATTCCCGTTTCCAAAGAAATCTTCAAAGAGGTCCACATATCCACTTGCAGATTCCACAGAAAGAGAGTTTCAAAACTGCTGTCTCCATAGGAGTGTTCAGCTCTGTGAGTTGAATGCAATCATCACAGAGAAGTTTCTGAGAAGGCTTCCGTCTAGATTTTAAGTGACGATATACGCGTTTCGAACGAAGGCCACAGAGTGGTCCAAATATCCACTTGCAGATCCTACAAAAAGAGTGTTTCAAACCTGAACTGTCAAAGGAAGGTTCAACTCTGGGATTTGAACGCAAACATCACAAAGAAGTTTCTGAGAATGCTTCCGTTTAGTTAGGTGCAGTTATCCCGTTTCCAACGAAATCCTCAGACAGGTCCAAATATCCACTTGCAGATGCTACAAAAAGTGTGTTTCAAACCCGCTCCATCCAAAGGAATGTTCAGCTCTGTGACTTCAACTCAATGATCCCAAAGAATTTTCTGAGAATGCTTCTGTCTTGTTTTTATATGAAGTTATTTCCTTTACTACGAGAGTCCTCGAAGAGGTCCAAATATCCACTTGCAGTTTCTACAAAAAGAGTGTTTCAAACCTGAACTATCAAAGAAAGGTTCAACACTGTGAGTTGAATGCAAACATCACGAAGAAAGTTCTGAGAATGCTTCTGTTTAGTGAGGTGCGGTTTATCCCGTTTCCAACGAAATCCTCAGAGAGGTCCAAATATCCACTTGCAGTTTCTACAAAAAGAGTGTTTCAACCCTGAACTTTCCAAGGAAGGTTCAAATCTGGGATTTGAACGCAAGCATCACAAAGAAGATTCTGAGACTGCTTCTGTTTAGTTAGCTGAAATTATCCCGTTTCCAACGAAATCCTCAGAGAGGTCCAAATATCCACTTGCAGTTTCTACAAAAAGAGTGTTTCAAACCTGAACTATCAAAGAAAGGTTCAACACTGTGAGTTGAGTACAAACATCACGAAGAACGTTCTGAGAATGCTTCAGTTTAGTGAGGTGCGGTTTTTCCCGTTTCCAACGAAATCCTCAGAGGGGTCAAATTATCCACTTGCAGTTTCTACAAAAAGAGTGTTTCAAACCTGAACTATCAAAGAATGGTTCAACACTGTGAGTTGAATGCAAACATCTCGAAGAAGGTTCTGAGAATGCTACTGTCTAGCTTTTACATGAAGTTATTTCCTTTACTACCATGGGCCTCCAAGCGGTCCATATCTCCACTTGCAGATTCTACAAAAAGAGAGTTTCCAAACTGCTCTGTCAAAGGGAATGTTCCACTCTGTGACTTGAATGCAATCATCCCAAAGTAGTTTCTGAGAATGCTTCTATCTAGTTTCTACGGGAAGATATTTCCTTTTCCACCACAGGCCTCAAAGCCCTCCAAATGTCCACTTGCAGATTCTAGAAAAAGAGTGTTTCAAAGCTTCCCTCTCATAAGGAAAGTTCAACTCTGTGAGTTGAATGCAAACATCACAAAGAAGTTTCTGAGAATGCTTCTGTTTAGCTTTTCTGTGAAGAGTATCCCGTTTCCAGCGAAATCTTCAAAGCGGTCCAAATATCCACTTGCAGATTCCACAGAAAGAGTGTTTGGAAACTGCTGTTTGAAAAGGAACCTTCAACTCTGTGAGGTGAATGCAATCATCACAAAGAAGTTTCTGACAATGCTTCTCTCTGGTTTCTATGTGACGATAATTCGTTTTCCACCACATGCCTGAAAGCTCTCCAAATGTCCACTTGCAGACACTACGAAAAGAATGTTTCAGAACTGCTCTATGAAAAGCAGTGTGAAACTCTGTGAGTTGAACACCAACATCACAGAGAAGTTTCAGAGAATGCTTCTGTTTAGTTTTTATGTGAAGATATTCCCGTTTCCAAAGAAATCTTCAAAGAGGTCCACATATCCACTTGCAGATTCCACAGAAAGAGAGTTTCAAAACTGCTGTCTCCATAGGAGTGTTCAGCTCTGTGAGTTGAATGCAATCATCACAGAGAAGTTTCTGAGAAGGCTTCCGTCTAGATTTTAAGTGACGATATACGCGTTTCGAACGAAGGCCACAGAGTGGTCCAAATATCCACTTGCAGATCCTACAAAAAGAGTGTTTCAAACCTGAACTGTCAAAGGAAGGTTCAACTCTGGGATTTGAACGCAAACATCACAAAGAAGTTTCTGAGAATGCTTCCGTTTAGTTAGGTGCAGTTATCCCGTTTCCAACGAAATCCTCAGACAGGTCCAAATATCCACTTGCAGATGCTACAAAAAGTGTGTTTCAAACCCGCTCCATCCAAAGGAATGTTCAGCTCTGTGACTTCAACTCAATGATCCCAAAGAATTTTCTGAGAATGCTTCTGTCTTGTTTTTATATGAAGTTATTTCCTTTACTACGAGAGTCCTCGAAGAGGTCCAAATATCCACTTGCAGTTTCTACAAAAAGAGTGTTTCAAACCTGAACTATCAAAGAAAGGTTCAACACTGTGAGTTGAATGCAAACATCACGAAGAAAGTTCTGAGAATGCTTCTGTTTAGTGAGGTGCGGTTTATCCCGTTTCCAACGAAATCCTCAGAGAGGTCCAAATATCCACTTGCAGTTTCTACAAAAAGAGTGTTTCAACCCTGAACTTTCCAAGGAAGGTTCAAATCTGGGATTTGAACGCAAGCATCACAAAGAAGATTCTGAGACTGCTTCTGTTTAGTTAGCTGAAATTATCCCGTTTCCAACGAAATCCTCAGAGAGGTCCAAATATCCACTTGCAGTTTCTACAAAAAGAGTGTTTCAAACCTGAACTATCAAAGAAAGGTTCAACACTGTGAGTTGAGTACAAACATCACGAAGAACGTTCTGAGAATGCTTCAGTTTAGTGAGGTGCGGTTTTTCCCGTTTCCAACGAAATCCTCAGAGGGGTCAAATTATCCACTTGCAGTTTCTACAAAAAGAGTGTTTCAAACCTGAACTATCAAAGAATGGTTCAACACTGTGAGTTGAATGCAAACATCTCGAAGAAGGTTCTGAGAATGCTACTGTCTAGCTTTTACATGAAGTTATTTCCTTTACTACCATGGGCCTCCAAGCGGTCCATATCTCCACTTGCAGATTCTACAAAAAGAGAGTTTCCAAACTGCTCTGTCAAAGGGAATGTTCCACTCTGTGACTTGAATGCAATCATCCCAAAGTAGTTTCTGAGAATGCTTCTATCTAGTTTCTACGGGAAGATATTTCCTTTTCCACCACAGGCCTCAAAGCCCTCCAAATGTCCACTTGCAGATTCTAGAAAAAGAGTGTTTCAAAGCTTCCCTCTCATAAGGAAAGTTCAACTCTGTGAGTTGAATGCAAACATCACAAAGAAGTTTCTGAGAATGCTTCTGTTTAGCTTTTCTGTGAAGAGTATCCCGTTTCCAGCGAAATCTTCAAAGCGGTCCAAATATCCACTTGCAGATTCCACAGAAAGAGTGTTTGGAAACTGCTGTTTGAAAAGGAACCTTCAACTCTGTGAGGTGAATGCAATCATCACAAAGAAGTTTCTGACAATGCTTCTCTCTGGTTTCTATGTGACGATAATTCGTTTTCCACCACATGCCTGAAAGCTCTCCAAATGTCCACTTGCAGACACTACGAAAAGAATGTTTCAGAACTGCTCTATGAAAAGCAGTGTGAAACTCTGTGAGTTGAACACCAACATCACAGAGAAGTTTCAGAGAATGCTTCTGTTTAGTTTTTATGTGAAGATATTCCCGTTTCCAAAGAAATCTTCAAAGAGGTCCACATATCCACTTGCAGATTCCACAGAAAGAGAGTTTCAAAACTGCTGTCTCCATAGGAGTGTTCAGCTCTGTGAGTTGAATGCAATCATCACAGAGAAGTTTCTGAGAAGGCTTCCGTCTAGATTTTAAGTGACGATATACGCGTTTCGAACGAAGGCCACAGAGTGGTCCAAATATCCACTTGCAGAACCTACAAAAAGAGTGTTTCAAACCTGAACTGTCAAAGGAAGGTTCAACTCTGGGATTTGAACGCAAACATCACAAAGAAGTTTCTGAGAATGCTTCCGTTTAGTTAGGTGCAGTTATCCCGTTTCCAACGAAATCCTCAGACAGGTCCAAATATCCACTTGCAGATGCTACAAAAAGTGTGTTTCAAACCCGCTCCATCCAAAGGAATGTTCAGCTCTGTGACTTCAACTCAATGATCCCAAAGAATTTTCTGAAAATGCTTCTGTCTTGTTTTTATATGAAGTTATTTCCTTTACTACGAGAGTCCTCAAAGAGGTCCAAATATCCACTTGCAGTTTCTACAAAAAGAGTGTTTCAAACCTGAACTATCAAAGAAAGGTTCAACACTGTGAGTTGAATGCAAACATCACGAAGAAAGTTCTGAGAATGCTTCTGTTTAGTGAGGTGCGGTTTATCCCGTTTCCAACGAAATCCTCAGAGAGGTCCAAATATCCACTTGCAGATGCTACAAAAAGTGTGTTTCAAACCCGCTCCATCCAAAGGAATGTTCAGCTCTGTGACTTCAACTCAATGATCCCAAAGAATTTTCTGAGAATGCTTCTGTCTTGTTTTTATATGAAGTTATTTCCTTTACTACGAGAGTCCTCAAAGAGGTCCAAATATCCACTTGCAGTTTCTACAAAAAGAGTGTTTCAAACCTGAACTATCAAAGAAAGGTTCAACACTGTGAGTTGAATGCAAACATCACGAAGAAAGTTCTGAGAATGCTTCTGTTTAGTGAGGTGCGGTTTATCCCGTTTCCAACGAAATCCTCAGAGAGGTCCAAATATCCACTTGCAGTTTCTACAAAAAGAGTGTTTCAACCCTGAACTTTCCAAGGAAGGTTCAAATCTGGGATTTGAACGCAAGCATCACAAAGAAGATTCTGAGACTGCTTCTGTTTAGTTAGCTGAAATTATCCCGTTTCCAACGAAATCCTCAGAGAGGTCCAAATATCCACTTGCAGTTTCTACAAAAAGAGTGTTTCAAACCTGAACTATCAAAGAAAGGTTCAACACTGTGAGTTGAGTACAAACATCACGAAGAACGTTCTGAGAATGCTTCAGTTTAGTGAGGTGCGGTTTTTCCCGTTTCCAACGAAATCCTCAGAGGGGTCAAATTATCCACTTGCAGTTTCTACAAAAAGAGTGTTTCAAACCTGAACTATCAAAGAATGGTTCAACACTGTGAGTTGAATGCAAACATCTCGAAGAAGGTTCTGAGAATGCTACTGTCTAGCTTTTACATGAAGTTATTTCCTTTACTACCATGGGCCTCCAAGCGGTCCATATCTCCACTTGCAGATTCTACAAAAAGAGAGTTTCCAAACTGCTCTGTCAAAGGGAATGTTCCACTCTGTGACTTGAATGCAATCATCCCAAAGTAGTTTCTGAGAATGCTTCTATCTAGTTTCTACGGGAAGATATTTCCTTTTCCACCACAGGCCTCAAAGCCCTCCAAATGTCCACTTGCAGATTCTAGAAAAAGAGTGTTTCAAAGCTTCCCTCTCATAAGGAAAGTTCAACTCTGTGAGTTGAATGCAAACATCACAAAGAAGTTTCTGAGAATGCTTCTGTTTAGCTTTTCTGTGAAGAGTATCCCGTTTCCAGCGAAATCTTCAAAGCGGTCCAAATATCCACTTGCAGATTCCACAGAAAGAGTGTTTGGAAACTGCTGTTTGAAAAGGAACCTTCAACTCTGTGAGGTGAATGCAATCATCACAAAGAAGTTTCTGACAATGCTTCTCTCTGGTTTCTATGTGACGATAATTCGTTTTCCACCACATGCCTGAAAGCTCTCCAAATGTCCACTTGCAGACACTACGAAAAGAATGTTTCAGAACTGCTCTATGAAAAGCAGTGTGAAACTCTGTGAGTTGAACACCAACATCACAGAGAAGTTTCAGAGAATGCTTCTGTTTAGTTTTTATGTGAAGATATTCCCGTTTCCAAAGAAATCTTCAAAGAGGTCCACATATCCACTTGCAGATTCCACAGAAAGAGAGTTTCAAAACTGCTGTCTCCATAGGAGTGTTCAGCTCTGTGAGTTGAACGCAATCATCACAGAGAAGTTTCTGAGAAGGCTTCCGTCTAGATTTTAAGTGACGATATACGCGTTTCGAACGAAGGCCACAGAGTGGTCCAAATATCCACTTGCAGATCCTACAAAAAGAGTGTTTCAAACCTGAACTGTCAAAGGAAGGTTCAACTCTGGGATTTGAACGCAAACATCACAAAGAAGTTTCTGAGAATGCTTCCGTTTAGTTAGGTGCAGTTATCCCGTTTCCAACGAAATCCTCAGACAGGTCCAAATATCCACTTGCAGATGCTACAAAAAGTGTGTTTCAAACCCGCTCCATCCAAAGGAATGTTCAGCTCTGTGACTTCAACTCAATGATCCCAAAGAATTTTCTGAGAATGCTTCTGTCTTGTTTTTATATGAAGTTATTTCCTTTACTACGAGAGTCCTCGAAGAGGTCCAAATATCCACTTGCAGTTTCTACAAAAAGAGTGTTTCAAACCTGAACTATCAAAGAAAGGTTCAACACTGTGAGTTGAATGCAAACATCACGAAGAAAGTTCTGAGAATGCTTCTGTTTAGTGAGGTGCGGTTTATCCCGTTTCCAACGAAATCCTCAGAGAGGTCCAAATATCCACTTGCAGTTTCTACAAAAAGAGTGTTTCAACCCTGAACTTTCCAAGGAAGGTTCAAATCTGGGATTTGAACGCAAGCATCACAAAGAAGATTCTGAGACTGCTTCTGTTTAGTTAGCTGAAATTATCCCGTTTCCAACGAAATCCTCAGAGAGGTCCAAATATCCACTTGCAGTTTCTACAAAAAGAGTGTTTCAAACCTGAACTATCAAAGAAAGGTTCAACACTGTGAGTTGAATACAAACATCACGAAGAAAGTTCTGAGAATGCTTCAGTTTAGTGAGGTGCGGTTTTTCCCGTTTCCAACGAAATCCTCAGAGGGGTCAAATTATCCACTTGCAGTTTCTACAAAAAGAGTGTTTCAAACCTGAACTATCAAAGAATGGTTCAACACTGTGAGTTGAATGCAAACATCTCGAAGAAGGTTCTGAGAATGCTACTGTCTAGGTTTTACATGAAGTTATTTCCTTTACTACCATGGGCCTCCAAGCGGTCCATATCTCCACTTGCAGATTCTACAAAAAGAGAGTTTCCAAACTGCTCTGTCAAAGGGAATGTTCCACTCTGTGACTTGAATGCAATCATCCCAAAGTAGTTTCTGAGAATGCTTCTATCTAGTTTCTACGGGAAGATATTTCCTTTTCCACCACAGGCCTCAAAGCCCTCCAAATGTCCACTTGCAGATTCTAGAAAAAGAGTGTTTCAAAGCTTCCCTCTCATAAGGAAAGTTCAACTCTGTGAGTTGAATGCAAACATCACAAAGAAGTTTCTGAGAATGCTTCTGTTTAGCTTTTCTGTGAAGAGTATCCCGTTTCCAACGAAATCTTCAAAGCGGTCCAAATATCCACTTGCAGATTCCACAGAAAGAGTGTTTGGAAACTGCTGTTTGAAAAGGAACCTTCAACTCTGTGAGGTGAATGCAATCATCACAAAGAAGTTTCTGACAATGCTTCTCTCTGGTTTCTATGTGACGATAATTCGTTTTCCACCACATGCCTGAAAGCTCTCCAAATGTCCACTTGCAGACACTACGAAAAGAATGTTTCAGAACTGCTCTATGAAAAGCAGTGTGAAACTCTGTGAGTTGAACACCAACATCACAGAGAAGTTTCAGAGAATGCTTCTGTTTAGTTTTTATGTGAAGATATTCCCGTTTCCAAAGAAATCTTCAAAGAGGTCCACATATCCACTTGCAGATTCCACAGAAAGAGAGTTTCAAAACTGCTGTCTCCATAGGAGTGTTCAGCTCTGTGAGTTGAATGCAATCATCACAGAGAAGTTTCTGAGAAGGCTTCCGTCTAGATTTTAAGTGACGATATACGCGTTTCGAACGAAGGCCACAGAGTGGTCCAAATATCCACTTGCAGATCCTACAAAAAGAGTGTTTCAAACCTGAACTGTCAAAGGAAGGTTCAACTCTGGGATTTGAACGCAAACATCACAAAGAAGTTTCTGAGAATGCTTCCGTTTAGTTAGGTGCAGTTATCCCGTTTCCAACGAAATCCTCAGACAGGTCCAAATATCCACTTGCAGATGCTACAAAAAGTGTGTTTCAAACCCGCTCCATCCAAAGGAATGTTCAGCTCTGTGACTTCAACTGAATGATCCCAAAGAATTTTCTGAGAATGCTTCTGTCTTGTTTTTATATGAAGTTATTTCCTTTACTACGAGAGTCCTCAAAGAGGTCCAAATATCCACTTGCAGTTTCTACAAAAAGAGTGTTTCAAACCTGAACTATCAAAGAAAGGTTCAACACTGTGAGTTGAATGCAAACATCACGAAGAAAGTTCTGAGAATGCTTCTGTTTAGTGAGGTGCGGTTTATCCCGTTTCCAACGAAATCCTCAGAGAGGTCCAAATATCCACTTGCAGATGCTACAAAAAGTGTGTTTCAAACCCGCTCCATCCAAAGGAATGTTCAGCTCTGTGAGTTCAACTCAATGATCCCAAAGAATTTTCTGAGAATGCTTCTGTCTTGTTTTTATATGAAGTTATTTCCTTTACTACGAGAGTCCTCAAAGAGGTCCAAATATCCACTTGCAGTTTCTACAAAAAGAGTGTTTCAACCCTGAACTTTCCAAGGAAGGTTCAAATCTGGGATTTGAACGCAAGCATCACAAAGAAGATTCTGAGACTGCTTCTGTTTAGTTAGCTGAAATTATCCCGTTTCCAACGAAATCCTCAGAGAGGTCCAAATATCCACTTGCAGTTTCTACAAAAAGAGTGTTTCAAACCTGAACTATCAAAGAAAGGTTCAACACTGTGAGTTGAATACAAACATCACGAAGAAAGTTCTGAGAATGCTTCAGTTTAGTGAGGTGCGGTTTTTCCCGTTTCCAACGAAATCCTCAGAGGGGTCAAATTATCCACTTGCAGTTTCTACAAAAAGAGTGTTTCAAACCTGAACTATCAAAGAATGGTTCAACACTGTGAGTTGAATGCAAACATCTCGAAGAAGGTTCTGAGAATGCTACTGTCTAGGTTTTACATGAAGTTATTTCCTTTACTACCATGGGCCTCCAAGCGGTCCATATCTCCACTTGCAGATTCTACAAAAAGAGAGTTTCCAAACTGCTCTGTCAAAGGGAATGTTCCACTCTGTGACTTGAATGCAATCATCCCAAAGTAGTTTCTGAGAATGCTTCTATCTAGTTTCTACGGGAAGATATTTCCTTTTCCACCACAGGCCTCAAAGCCCTCCAAATGTCCACTTGCAGATTCTAGAAAAAGAGTGTTTCAAAGCTTCCCTCTCATAAGGAAAGTTCAACTCTGTGAGTTGAATGCAAACATCACAAAGAAGTTTCTGAGAATGCTTCTGTTTAGCTTTTCTGTGAAGAGTATCCCGTTTCCAACGAAATCTTCAAAGCGGTCCAAATATCCACTTGCAGATTCCACAGAAAGAGTGTTTGGAAACTGCTGTTTGAAAAGGAACCTTCAACTCTGTGAGGTGAATGCAATCATCACAAAGAAGTTTCTGACAATGCTTCTCTCTGGTTTCTATGTGACGATAATTCGTTTTCCACCACATGCCTGAAAGCTCTCCAAATGTCCACTTGCAGACACTACGAAAAGAATGTTTCAGAACTGCTCTATGAAAAGCAGTGTGAAACTCTGTGAGTTGAACACCAACATCACAGAGAAGTTTCAGAGAATGCTTCTGTTTAGTTTTTATGTGAAGATATTCCCGTTTCCAAAGAAATCTTCAAAGAGGTCCACATATCCACTTGCAGATTCCACAGAAAGAGAGTTTCAAAACTGCTGTCTCCATAGGAGTGTTCAGCTCTGTGAGTTGAATGCAATCATCACAGAGAAGTTTCTGAGAAGGCTTCCGTCTAGATTTTAAGTGACGATATACGCGTTTCGAACGAAGGCCACAGAGTGGTCCAAATATCCACTTGCAGATCCTACAAAAAGAGTGTTTCAAACCTGAACTGTCAAAGGAAGGTTCAACTCTGGGATTTGAACGCAAACATCACAAAGAAGTTTCTGAGAATGCTTCCGTTTAGTTAGGTGCAGTTATCCCGTTTCCAACGAAATCCTCAGACAGGTCCAAATATCCACTTGCAGATGCTACAAAAAGTGTGTTTCAAACCCGCTCCATCCAAAGGAATGTTCAGCTCTGTGACTTCAACTCAATGATCCCAAAGAATTTCCTGAGAATGCTTCTGTCTTGTTTTTATATGAAGTTATTTCCTTTACTACGAGAGTCCTCAAAGAGGTCCAAATATCCACTTGCAGTTTCTACAAAAAGAGTGTTTCAAACCTGAACTATCAAAGAAAGGTTCAACACTGTGAGTTGAATGCAAACATCACGAAGAAAGTTCTGAGAATGCTTCTGTTTAGTGAGGTGCGGTTTATCCCGTTTCCAACGAAATCCTCAGAGAGGTCCAAATATCCACTTGCAGATGCTACAAAAAGTGTGTTTCAAACCCGCTCCATCCAAAGGAATGTTCAGCTCTGTGAGTTCAACTCAATGATCCCAAAGAATTTTCTGAGAATGCTTCTGTCTTGTTTTTATATGAAGTTATTTCCTTTACTACGAGAGTCCTCAAAGAGGTCCAAATATCCACTTGCAGTTTCTACAAAAAGAGTGTTTCAAACCTGAACTATCAAAGAAAGGTTCAACACTGTGAGTTGAATGCAAACATCACGAAGAAAGTTCTGAGAATGCTTCTGTTTAGTGAGGTGCGGTTTATCCCGTTTCCAACGAAATCCTCAGAGAGGTCCAAATATCCACTTGCAGTTTCTACAAAAAGAGTGTTTCAACCCTGAACTTTCCAAGGAAGGTTCAAATCTGGGATTTGAACGCAAGCATCACAAAGAAGATTCTGAGACTGCTTCTGTTTAGTTAGCTGAAATTATCCCGTTTCCAACGAAATCCTCAGAGAGGTCCAAATATCCACTTGCAGTTTCTACAAAAAGAGTGTTTCAAACCTGAACTATCAAAGAAAGGTTCAACACTGTGAGTTGAATACAAACATCACGAAGAAAGTTCTGAGAATGCTTCAGTTTAGTGAGGTGCGGTTTTTCCCGTTTCCAACGAAATCCTCAGAGGGGTCAAATTATCCACTTGCAGTTTCTACAAAAAGAGTGTTTCAAACCTGAACTATCAAAGAATGGTTCAACACTGTGAGTTGAATGCAAACATCTCGAAGAAGGTTCTGAGAATGCTACTGTCTAGGTTTTACATGAAGTTATTTCCTTTACTACCATGGGCCTCCAAGCGGTCCATATCTCCACTTGCAGATTCTACAAAAAGAGAGTTTCCAAACTGCTCTGTCCAAGGGAATGTTCCACTCTGTGACTTGAATGCAATCATCCCAAAGTAGTTTCTGAGAATGCTTCTATCTAGTTTCTACGGGAAGATATTTCCTTTTCCACCACAGGCCTCAAAGCCCTCCAAATGTCCACTTGCAGATTCTAGAAAAAGAGTGTTTCAAAGCTTCCCTCTCATAAGGAAAGTTCAACTCTGTGAGTTGAATGCAAACATCACAAAGAACTTTCTGAGAATGCTTCTGTTTAGCTTTTCTGTGAAGAGTATCCCGTTTCCAACGAAATCTTCAAAGCGGTCCAAATATCCACTTGCAGATTCCACAGAAAGAGTGTTTGGAAACTGCTGTTTGAAAAGGAACCTTCAACTCTGTGAGGTGAATGCAATCATCACAAAGAAGTTTCTGACAATGCTTCTCTCTGGTTTCTATGTGACGATAATTCGTTTTCCACCACATGCCTGAAAGCTCTCCAAATGTCCACTTGCAGACACTACGAAAAGAATGTTTCAGAACTGCTCTATGAAAAGCAGTGTGAAACTCTGTGAGTTGAACACCAACATCACAGAGAAGTTTCAGAGAATGCTTCTGTTTAGTTTTTATGTGAAGATATTCCCGTTTCCAAAGAAATCTTCAAAGAGGTCCACATATCCACTTGCAGATTCCACAGAAAGAGAGTTTCAAAACTGCTGTCTCCATAGGAGTGTTCAGCTCTGTGAGTTGAATGCAATCATCACAGAGAAGTTTCTGAGAAGGCTTCCGTCTAGATTTTAAGTGACGATATACGCGTTTCGAACGAAGGCCACAGAGTGGTCCAAATATCCACTTGCAGATCCTACAAAAAGAGTGTTTCAAACCTGAACTGTCAAAGGAAGGTTCAACTCTGGGATTTGAACGCAAACATCACAAAGAAGTTTCTGAGAATGCTTCCGTTTAGTTAGGTGCAGTTATCCCGTTTCCAACGAAATCCTCAGACAGGTCCAAATATCCACTTGCAGATGCTACAAAAAGTGTGTTTCAAACCCGCTCCATCCAAAGGAATGTTCAGCTCTGTGACTTCAACTCAATGATCCCAAAGAATTTTCTGAGAATGCTTCTGTCTTGTTTTTATATGAAGTTATTTCCTTTACTACGAGAGTCCTCAAAGAGGTCCAAATATCCACTTGCAGTTTCTACAAAAAGAGTGTTTCAAACCTGAACTATCAAAGAAAGGTTCAACACTGTGAGTTGAATGCAAACATCACGAAGAAAGTTCTGAGAATGCTTCTGTTTAGTGAGGTGCGGTTTATCCCGTTTCCAACGAAATCCTCAGAGAGGTCCAAATATCCACTTGCAGATGCTACAAAAAGTGTGTTTCAAACCCGCTCCATCCAAAGGAATGTTCAGCTCTGTGACTTCAACTCAATGATCCCAAAGAATTTTCTGAGAATGCTTCTGTCTTGTTTTTATATGAAGTTATTTCCTTTACTACGAGAGTCCTCAGAGAGGTCCAAATATCCACTTGCAGTTTCTACAAAAAGAGTGTTTCAAACCTGAACTATCAAAGAAAGGTTCAACACTGTGAGTTGAATGCAAACATCACGAAGAAAGTTCTGAGAATGCTTCTGTTTAGTGAGGTGCGGTTTATCCCGTTTCCAACGAAATCCTCAGAGAGGTCCAAATATCCACTTGCAGTTTCTACAAAAAGAGTGTTTCAACCCTGAACTTTCCAAGGAAGGTTCAAATCTGGGATTTGAACGCAAGCATCACAAAGAAGATTCTGAGACTGCTTCTGTTTAGTTAGCTGAAATTATCCCGTTTCCAACGAAATCCTCAGAGAGGTCCAAATATCCACTTGCAGTTTCTACAAAAAGAGTGTTTCAAACCTGAACTATCAAAGAAAGGTTCAACACTGTGAGTTGAATACAAACATCACGAAGAAAGTTCTGAGAATGCTTCAGTTTAGTGAGGTGCGGTTTTTCCCGTTTCCAACGAAATCCTCAGAGGGGTCAAATTATCCACTTGCAGTTTCTACAAAAAGAGTGTTTCAAACCTGAACTATCAAAGAATGGTTCAACACTGTGAGTTGAATGCAAACATCTCGAAGAAGGTTCTGAGAATGCTACTGTCTAGGTTTTACATGAAGTTATTTCCTTTACTACCATGGGCCTCCAAGCGGTCCATATCTCCACTTGCAGATTCTACAAAAAGAGAGTTTCCAAACTGCTCTGTCAAAGGGAATGTTCCACTCTGTGACTTGAATGCAATCATCCCAAAGTAGTTTCTGAGAATGCTTCTATCTAGTTTCTACGGGAAGATATTTCCTTTTCCACCACAGGCCTCAAAGCCCTCCAAATGTCCACTTGCAGATTCTAGAAAAAGAGTGTTTCAAAGCTTCCCTCTCATAAGGAAAGTTCAACTCTGTGAGTTGAATGCAAACATCACAAAGAAGTTTCTGAGAATGCTTCTGTTTAGCTTTTCTGTGAAGAGTATCCCGTTTCCAACGAAATCTTCAAAGCGGTCCAAATATCCACTTGCAGATTCCACAGAAAGAGTGTTTGGAAACTGCTGTTTGAAAAGGAACCTTCAACTCTGTGAGGTGAATGCAATCATCACAAAGAAGTTTCTGACAATGCTTCTCTCTGGTTTCTATGTGACGATAATTCGTTTTCCACCACATGCCTGAAAGCTCTCCAAATGTCCACTTGCAGACACTACGAAAAGAATGTTTCAGAACTGCTCTATGAAAAGCAGTGTGAAACTCTGTGAGTTGAACACCAACATCACAGAGAAGTTTCAGAGAATGCTTCTGTTTAGTTTTTATGTGAAGATATTCCCGTTTCCAAAGAAATCTTCAAAGAGGTCCACATATCCACTTGCAGATTCCACAGAAAGAGAGTTTCAAAACTGCTGTCTCCATAGGAGTGTTCAGCTCTGTGAGTTGAATGCAATCATCACAGAGAAGTTTCTGAGAAGGCTTCCGTCTAGATTTTAAGTGACGATATACGCGTTTCGAACGAAGGCCACAGAGTGGTCCAAATATCCACTTGCAGATCCTACAAAAAGAGTGTTTCAAACCTGAACTGTCAAAGGAAGGTTCAACTCTGGGATTTGAACGCAAACATCACAAAGAAGTTTCTGAGAATGCTTCCGTTTAGTTAGGTGCAGTTATCCCGTTTCCAACGAAATCCTCAGACAGGTCCAAATATCCACTTGCAGATGCTACAAAAAGTGTGTTTCAAACCCGCTCCATCCAAAGGAATGTTCAGCTCTGTGACTTCAACTCAATGATCCCAAAGAATTTTCTGAGAATGCTTCTGTCTTGTTTTTATATGAAGTTATTTCCTTTACTACGAGAGTCCTCAAAGAGGTCCAAATATCCACTTGCAGATCCTACAAAAAGAGTGTTTCAAACCTGAACTATCAAAGAAAGGTTCAACACTGTGAGTTGAATGCAAACATCACGAAGAAAGTTCTGAGAATGCTTCTGTTTAGTGAGGTGCGGTTTATCCCGTTTCCAACGAAATCCTCAGAGAGGTCCAAATATCCACTTGCAGATGCTACAAAAAGTGTGTTTCAAACCCGCTCCATCCAAAGGAATGTTCAGCTCTGTGAGTTCAACTCAATGATCCCAAAGAATTTTCTGAGAATGCTTCTGTCTTGTTTTTATATGAAGTTATTTCCTTTACTACGAGAGTCCTCAAAGAGGTCCAAATATCCACTTGCAGTTTCTACAAAAAGAGTGTTTCAACCCTGAACTTTCCAAGGAAGGTTCAAATCTGGGATTTGAACGCAAGCATCACAAAGAAGATTCTGAGACTGCTTCTGTTTAGTTAGCTGAAATTATCCCGTTTCCAACGAAATCCTCAGAGAGGTCCAAATATCCACTTGCAGTTTCTACAAAAAGAGTGTTTCAAACCTGAACTATCAAAGAAAGGTTCAACACTGTGAGTTGAATACAAACATCACGAAGAAAGTTCTGAGAATGCTTCAGTTTAGTGAGGTGCGGTTTTTCCCGTTTCCAACGAAATCCTCAGAGGGGTCAAATTATCCACTTGCAGTTTCTACAAAAAGAGTGTTTCAAACCTGAACTATCAAAGAATGGTTCAACACTGTGAGTTGAATGCAAACATCTCGAAGAAGGTTCTGAGAATGCTACTGTCTAGGTTTTACATGAAGTTATTTCCTTTACTACCATGGGCCTCCAAGCGGTCCATATCTCCACTTGCAGATTCTACAAAAAGAGAGTTTCCAAACTGCTCTGTCAAAGGGAATGTTCCACTCTGTGACTTGAATGCAATCATCCCAAAGTAGTTTCTGAGAATGCTTCTATCTAGTTTCTACGGGAAGATATTTCCTTTTCCACCACAGGCCTCAAAGCCCTCCAAATGTCCACTTGCAGATTCTAGAAAAAGAGTGTTTCAAAGCTTCCCTCTCATAAGGAAAGTTCAACTCTGTGAGTTGAATGCAAACATCACAAAGAAGTTTCTGAGAATGCTTCTGTTTAGCTTTTCTGTGAAGAGTATCCCGTTTCCAACGAAATCTTCAAAGCGGTCCAAATATCCACTTGCAGATTCCACAGAAAGAGTGTTTGGAAACTGCTGTTTGAAAAGGAACCTTCAACTCTGTGAGGTGAATGCAATCATCACAAAGAAGTTTCTGACAATGCTTCTCTCTGGTTTCTATGTGACGATAATTCGTTTTCCACCACATGCCTGAAAGCTCTCCAAATGTCCACTTGCAGACACTACGAAAAGAATGTTTCAGAACTGCTCTATGAAAAGCAGTGTGAAACTCTGTGAGTTGAACACCAACATCACAGAGAAGTTTCAGAGAATGCTTCTGTTTAGTTTTTATGTGAAGATATTCCCGTTTCCAAAGAAATCTTCAAAGAGGTCCACATATCCACTTGCAGATTCCACAGAAAGAGAGTTTCAAAACTGCTGTCTCCATAGGAGTGTTCAGCTCTGTGAGTTGAATGCAATCATCACAGAGAAGTTTCTGAGAAGGCTTCCGTCTAGATTTTAAGTGACGATATACGCGTTTCGAACGAAGGCCACAGAGTGGTCCAAATATCCACTTGCAGATCCTACAAAAAGAGTGTTTCAAACCTGAACTGTCAAAGGAAGGTTAAACTCTGGGATTTGAACGCAAACATCACAAAGAAGTTTCTGAGAATGCTTCCGTTTAGTTAGGTGCAGTTATCCCGTTTTCAACGAAATCCTCAGACAGGTCCAAATATCCACTTGCAGATGCTACAAAAAGTGTGTTTCAAACCCGCTCCATCCAAAGGAATGTTCAGCTCTGTGACTTCAACTCAATGATCCCAAAGAATTTTCTGAGAATGCTTCTGTCTTGTTTTTATATGAAGTTATTTCCTTTACTACGAGAGTCCTCAAAGAGGTCCAAATATCCACTTGCAGTTTCTACAAAAAGAGTGTTTCAAACCTGAACTATCAAAGAAAGGTTCAACACTGTGAGTTGAATGCAAACATCACGAAGAAAGTTCTGAGAATGCTTCTGTTTAGTGAGGTGCGGTTTTTCCCGTTTCCAACGAAATCCTCAGAGGGGTCAAATTATCCACTTGCAGTTTCTACAAAAAGAGTGTTTCAAACCTGAACTATCAAAGAATGGTTCAACACTGTGAGTTGAATGCAAACATCTCGAAGAAGGTTCTGAGAATGCTACTGTCTAGGTTTTACATGAAGTTATTTCCTTTACTACCATGGGCCTCCAAGCGGTCCATATCTCCACTTGCAGATTCTACAAAAAGAGAGTTTCCAAACTGCTCTGTCAAAGGGAATGTTCCACTCTGTGACTTGAATGCAATCATCCCAAAGTAGTTTCTGAGAATGCTTCTATCTAGTTTCTACGGGAAGATATTTCCTTTTCCACCACAGGCCTCAAAGCCCTCCAAATGTCCACTTGCAGATTCTAGAAAAAGAGTGTTTCAAAGCTTCCCTCTCATAAGGAAAGTTCAACTCTGTGAGTTGAATGCAAACATCACAAAGAAGTTTCTGAGAATGCTTCTGTTTAGCTTTTCTGTGAAGAGTATCCCGTTTCCAACGAAATCTTCAAAGCGGTCCAAATATCCACTTGCAGATTCCACAGAAAGAGTGTTTGGAAACTGCTGTTTGAAAAGGAACCTTCAACTCTGTGAGGTGAATGCAATCATCACAAAGAAGTTTCTGACAATGCTTCTCTCTGGTTTCTATGTGACGATAATTCGTTTTCCACCACATGCCTGAAAGCTCTCCAAATGTCCACTTGCAGACACTACGAAAAGAATGTTTCAGAACTGCTCTATGAAAAGCAGTGTGAAACTCTGTGAGTTGAACACCAACATCACAGAGAAGTTTCAGAGAATGCTTCTGTTTAGTTTTTATGTGAAGATATTCCCGTTTCCAAAGAAATCTTCAAAGAGGTCCACATATCCACTTGCAGATTCCACAGAAAGAGAGTTTCAAAACTGCTGTCTCCATAGGAGTGTTCAGCTCTGTGAGTTGAATGCAATCATCACAGAGAAGTTTCTGAGAAGGCTTCCGTCTAGATTTTAAGTGACGATATACGCGTTTCGAACGAAGGCCACAGAATGGTCCAAATATCCACTTGCAGATCCTACAAAAAGAGTGTTTCAAACCTGAACTGTCAAAGGAAGGTTCAACTCTGGGATTTGAACGCAAACATCACAAAGAAGTTTCTGAGAATGCTTCCGTTTAGTTAGGTGCAGTTATCCCGTTTCCAACGAAATCCTCAGAGAGGTCCAAATATCCACTTGCAGATGCTACAAAAAGTGTGTTTCAAACCCGCTCCATCCAAAGGAATGTTCAGCTCTGTGACTTCAACTCAATGATCCCAAAGAATTTTCTGAAAATGCTTCTGTCTTGTTTTTATATGAAGTTATTTCCTTTACTACGAGAGTCCTCAAAGAGGTCCAAATATCCACTTGCAGTTTCTACAAAAAGAGTGTTTCAAACCTGAACTATCAAAGAAAGGTTCAACACTGTGAGTTGAATGCAAACATCACGAAGAAAGTTCTGAGAATGCTTCTGTTTAGTGAGGTGCGGTTTATCCCGTTTCCAACGAAATCCTCAGAGAGGTCCAAATATCCACTTGCAGTTTCTACAAAAAGAGTGTTTCAACCCTGAACTTTCCAAGGAAGGTTCAAATCTGGGATTTGAACGCAAGCATCACAAAGAAGATTCTGAGACTGCTTCTGTTTAGTTAGCTGAAATTATCCCGTTTCCAACGAAATCCTCAGAGAGGTCCAAATATCCACTTGCAGTTTCTACAAAAAGAGTGTTTCAAACCTGAACTATCAAAGAAAGGTTCAACACTGTGAGTTGAATACAAACATCACGAAGAAAGTTCTGAGAATGCTTCAGTTTAGTGAGGTGCGGTTTTTCCCGTTTCCAACGAAATCCTCAGAGGGGTCAAATTATCCACTTGCAGTTTCTACAAAAAGAGTGTTTCAAACCTGAACTATCAAAGAATGGTTCAACACTGTGAGTTGAATGCAAACATCTCGAAGAAGGTTCTGAGAATGCTATTGTCTAGGTTTTACATGAAGTTATTTCCTTTACTACCATGGGCCTCCAAGCGGTCCATATCTCCACTTGCAGATTCTACAAAAAGAGAGTTTCCAAACTGCTCTGTCAAAGGGAATGTTCCACTCTGTGACTTGAATGCAATCATCCCAAAGTAGTTTCTGAGAATGCTTCTATCTAGTTTCTACGGGAAGATATTTCCTTTTCCACCACAGGCCTCAAAGCCCTCCAAATGTCCACTTGCAGATTCTAGAAAAAGAGTGTTTCAAAGCTTCCCTCTCATAAGGAAAGTTCAACTCTGTGAGTTGAATGCAAACATCACAAAGAAGTTTCTGAGAATGCTTCTGTTTAGCTTTTCTGTGAAGAGTATCCCGTTTCCAACGAAATCTTCAAAGCGGTCCAAATATCCACTTGCAGATTCCACAGAAAGAGTGTTTGGAAACTGCTGTTTGAAAAGGAACCTTCAACTCTGTGAGGTGAATGCAATCATCACAAAGAAGTTTCTGACAATGCTTCTCTCTGGTTTCTATGTGACGATAATTCGTTTTCCACCACATGCCTGAAAGCTCTCCAAATGTCCACTTGCAGACACTACGAAAAGAATGTTTCAGAACTGCTCTATGAAAAGCAGTGTGAAACTCTGTGAGTTGAACACCAACATCACAGAGAAGTTTCAGAGAATGCTTCTGTTTAGTTTTTATGTGAAGATATTCCCGTTTCCAAAGAAATCTTCAAAGAGGTCCACATATCCACTTGCAGATTCCACAGAAAGAGAGTTTCAAAACTGCTGTCTCCATAGGAGTGTTCAGCTCTGTGAGTTGAATGCAATCATCACAGAGAAGTTTCTGAGAAGGCTTCCGTCTAGATTTTAAGTGACGATATACGCGTTTCGAACGAAGGCCACAGAGTGGTCCAAATATCCACTTGCAGATCCTACAAAAAGAGTGTTTCAAACCTGAACTGTCAAAGGAAGGTTCAACTCTGGGACTTGAACGCAAACATCACAAAGAAGTTTCTGAGAATGCTTCCGTTTAGTTAGGTGCAGTTATCCCGTTTCCAACGAAATCCTCAGACAGGTCCAAATATCCACTTGCAGATGCTACAAAAAGTGTGTTTCAAACCCGCTCCATCCAAAGGAATGTTCAGCTCTGTGACTTCAACTCAATGATCCCAAAGAATTTTCTGAGAATGCTTCTGTCTTGTTTTTATATGAAGTTATTTCCTTTACTACGAGAGTCCTCAAAGAGGTCCAAATATCCACTTGCAGTTTCTACAAAAAGAGTGTTTCAAACCTGAACTATCAAAGAAAGGTTCAACACTGTGAGTTGAATGCAAACATCACGAAGAAAGTTCTGAGAATGCTTCTGTTTAGTGAGGTGCGGTTTATCCCGTTTCCAACGAAATCCTCAGAGAGGTCCAAATATCCACTTGCAGTTTCTACAAAAAGAGTGTTTCAAACCTGAACTTTCCAAGGAAGGTTCAAATCTGGGATTTGAACGCAAGCATCACAAAGAAGATTCTGAGACTGCTTCTGTTTAGTTAGCTGAAATTATCCCGTTTCCAACGAAATCCTCAGAGAGGTCCAAATATCCACTTGCAGTTTCTACAAAAAGAGTGTTTCAAACCTGAACTATCAAAGAAAGGTTCAACACTGTGAGTTGAATACAAACATCACGAAGAAAGTTCTGAGAATGCTTCAGTTTAGTGAGGTGCGGTTTTTCCCGTTTCCAACGAAATCCTCAGAGGGGTCAAATTATCCACTTGCAGTTTCTACAAAAAGAGTGTTTCAAACCTGAACTATCAAAGAATGGTTCAACACTGTGAGTTGAATGCAAACATCTCGAAGAAGGTTCTGAGAATGCTACTGTCTAGCTTTTACATGAAGTTATTTCCTTTACTACCATGGGCCTCCAAGCGGTCCATATCTCCACTTGCAGATTCTACAAAAAGAGAGTTTCCAAACTGCTCTGTCAAAGGGAATGTTCCACTCTGTGACTTGAATGCAATCATCCCAAAGTAGTTTCTGAGAATGCTTCTATCTAGTTTCTACGGGAAGATATTTCCTTTTCCACCACAGGCCTCAAAGCCCTCCAAATGTCCACTTGCAGATTCTAGAAAAAGAGTGTTTCAAAGCTTCCCTCTCATAAGGAAAGTTCAACTCTGTGAGTTGAATGCAAACATCACAAAGAAGTTTCTGAGAATGCTTCTGTTTAGCTTTTCTGTGAAGAGTATCCCGTTTCCAACGAAATCTTCAAAGCGGTCCAAATATCCACTTGCAGATTCCACAGAAAGAGTGTTTGGAAACTGCTGTTTGAAAAGGAACCTTCAACTCTGTGAGGTGAATGCAATCATCACAAAGAAGTTTCTGACAATGCTTCTCTCTGGTTTCTATGTGACGATAATTCGTTTTCCACCACATGCCTGAAAGCTCTCCAAATGTCCACTTGCAGACACTACGAAAAGAATGTTTCAGAACTGCTCTATGAAAAGCAGTGTGAAACTCTGTGAGTTGAACACCAACATCACAGAGAAGTTTCAGAGAATGCTTCTGTTTAGTTTTTATGTGAAGATATTCCCGTTTCCAAAGAAATCTTCAAAGAGGTCCACATATCCACTTGCAGATTCCACAGAAAGAGAGTTTCAAAACTGCTGTCTCCATAGGAGTGTTCAGCTCTGTGAGTTGAATGCAATCATCACAGAGAAGTTTCTGAGAAGGCTTCCGTCTAGATTTTAAGTGACGATATACGCGTTTCGAACGAAGGCCACAGAGTGGTCCAAATATCCACTTGCAGATCCTACAAAAAGAGTGTTTCAAACCTGAACTGTCAAAGGAAGGTTCAACTCTGGGATTTGAACGCAAACATCACAAAGAAGTTTCTGAGAATGCTTCCGTTTAGTGAGGTGCAGTTATCCCGTTTCCAACGAAATCCTCAGACAGGTCCAAATATCCACTTGCAGATGCTACAAAAAGTGTGTTTCAAACCCGCTCCATCCAAAGGAATGTTCAGCTCTGTGACTTCAACTCAATGATCCCAAAGAATTTTCTGAGAATGCTTCTGTCTTGTTTTTATATGAAGTTATTTCCTTTACTACGAGAGTCCTCAAAGAGGTCCAAATATCCACTTGCAGTTTCTACAAAAAGAGTGTTTCAAACCTGAACTATCAAAGAAAGGTTCAACACTGTGAGTTGAATGCAAACATCACGAAGAAAGTTCTGAGAATGCTTCTGTTTAGTGAGGTGCGGTTTATCCCGTTTCCAACGAAATCCTCAGAGAGGTCCAAATATCCACTTGCAGATGCTACAAAAAGTGTGTTTCAAACCCGCTCCATCCAAAGGAATGTTCAGCTCTGTGAGTTCAACTCAATGATCCCAAAGAATTTTCTGAGAATGCTTCTGTCTTGTTTTTATATGAAGTTATTTCCTTTACTACGAGAGTCCTCAAAGAGGTCCAAATATCCACTTGCAGTTTCTACAAAAAGAGTGTTTCAAACCTGAACTATCAAAGAAAGGTTCAACACTGTGAGTTGAATGCAAACATCACGAAGAAAGTTCTGAGAATGCTTCTGTTTAGTGAGGTGCGGTTTATCCCGTTTCCAACGAAATCCTCAGAGAGGTCCAAATATCCACTTGCAGTTTCTACAAAAAGAGTGTTTCAACCCTGAACTTTCCAAGGAAGGTTCAAATCTGGGATTTGAACGCAAGCATCACAAAGAAGATTCTGAGACTGCTTCTGTTTAGTTAGCTGAAATTATCCCGTTTCCAACGAAATCCTCAGAGAGGTCCAAATATCCACTTGCAGTTTCTACAAAAAGAGTGTTTCAACCCTGAACTTTCCAAGGAAGGTTCAAATCTGGGATTTGAACGCAAGCATCACAAAGAAGATTCTGAGACTGCTTCTGTTTAGTTAGCTGAAATTATCCCGTTTCCAACGAAATCCTCAGAGAGGTCCAAATATCCACTTGCAGTTTCTACAAAAAGAGTGTTTCAAACCTGAACTATCAAAGAAAGGTTCAACACTGTGAGTTGAATACAAACATCACGAAGAAAGTTCTGAGAATGCTTCAGTTTAGTGAGGTGCGGTTTTTCCCGTTTCCAACGAAATCCTCAGAGGGGTCAAATTATCCACTTGCAGTTTCTACAAAAAGAGTGTTTCAAACCTGAACTATCAAAGAATGGTTCAACACTGTGAGTTGAATGCAAACATCTCGAAGAAGGTTCTGAGAATGCTACTGTCTAGGTTTTACATGAAGTTATTTCCTTTACTACCATGGGCCTCCAAGCGGTCCATATCTCCACTTGCAGATTCTACAAAAAGAGAGTTTCCAAACTGCTCTGTCAAAGGGAATGTTCCACTCTGTGACTTGAATGCAATCATCCCAAAGTAGTTTCTGAGAATGCTTCTATCTAGTTTCTACGGGAAGATATTTCCTTTTCCACCACAGGCCTCAAAGCCCTCCAAATGTCCACTTGCAGATTCTAGAAAAAGAGTGTTTCAAAGCTTCCCTCTCATAAGGAAAGTTCAACTCTGTGAGTTGAATGCAAACATCACAAAGAAGTTTCTGAGAATGCTTCTGTTTAGCTTTTCTGTGAAGAGTATCCCGTTTCCAACGAAATCTTCAAAGCGGTCCAAATATCCACTTGCAGATTCCACAGAAAGAGTGTTTGGAAACTGCTGTTTGAAAAGGAACCTTCAACTCTGTGAGGTGAATGCAATCATCACAAAGAAGTTTCTGACAATGCTTCTCTCTGGTTTCTATGTGACGATAATTCGTTTTCCACCACATGCCTGAAAGCTCTCCAAATGTCCACTTGCAGACACTACGAAAAGAATGTTTCAGAACTGCTCTATGAAAAGCAGTGTGAAACTCTGTGAGTTGAACACCAACATCACAGAGAAGTTTCAGAGAATGCTTCTGTTTAGTTTTTATGTGAAGATATTCCCGTTTCCAAAGAAATCTTCAAAGAGGTCCACATATCCACTTGCAGATTCCACAGAAAGAGAGTTTCAAAACTGCTGTCTCCATAGGAGTGTTCAGCTCTGTGAGTTGAATGCAATCATCACAGAGAAGTTTCTGAGAAGGCTTCCGTCTAGATTTTAAGTGACGATATACGCGTTTCGAACGAAGGCCACAGAGTGGTCCAAATATCCACTTGCAGATCCTACAAAAAGAGTGTTTCAAACCTGAACTGTCAAAGGAAGGTTCAACTCTGGGATTTGAACGCAAACATCACAAAGAAGTTTCTGAGAATGCTTCCGTTTAGTTAGGTGCAGTTATCCCGTTTCCAACGAAATCCTCAGACAGGTCCAAATATCCACTTGCAGATGCTACAAAAAGTGTGTTTCAAACCCGCTCCATCCAAAGGAATGTTCAGCTCTGTGACTTCAACTCAATGATCCCAAAGAATTTTCTGAGAATGCTTCTGTCTTGTTTTTATATGAAGTTATTTCCTTTACTACGAGAGTCCTCAAAGAGGTCCAAATATCCACTTGCAGTTTCTACAAAAAGAGTGTTTCAAACCTGAACTATCAAAGAAAGGTTCAACACTGTGAGTTGAATGCAAACATCACGAAGAAAGTTCTGAGAATGCTTCTGTTTAGTGAGGTGCGGTTTTTCCCGTTTCCAACGAAATCCTCAGAGGGGTCCAATTATCCACTTGCAGTTTCTACAAAAAGAGTGTTTCAAACCTGAACTATCAAAGAATGGTTCAACACTGTGAGTTGAATGCAAACATCTCGAAGAAGGTTCTGAGAATGCTACTGTCTAGGTTTTACATGAAGTTATTTCCTTTACTACCATGGGCCTCCAAGCGGTCCATATCTCCACTTGCAGATTCTACAAAAAGAGAGTTTCCAAACTGCTCTGTCAAAGGGAATGTTCCACTCTGTGACTTGAATGCAATCATCCCAAAGTAGTTTCTGAGAATGCTTCTATCTAGTTTCTACGGGAAGATATTTCCTTTTCCACCACAGGCCTCAAAGCCCTCCAAATGTCCACTTGCAGATTCTAGAAAAAGAGTGTTTCAAAGCTTCCCTCTCATAAGGAAAGTTCAACTCTGTGAGTTGAATGCAAACATCACAAAGAAGTTTCTGAGAATGCTTCTGTTTAGCTTTTCTGTGAAGAGTATCCCGTTTCCAACGAAATCTTCAAAGCGGTCCAAATATCCACTTGCAGATTCCACAGAAAGAGTGTTTGGAAACTGCTGTTTGAAAAGGAACCTTCAACTCTGTGAGGTGAATGCAATCATCACAAAGAAGTTTCTGACAATGCTTCTCTCTGGTTTCTATGTGACGATAATTCGTTTTCCACCACATGCCTGAAAGCTCTCCAAATGTCCACTTGCAGACACTACGAAAAGAATGTTTCAGAACTGCTCTATGAAAAGCAGTGTGAAACTCTGTGAGTTGAACACCAACATCACAGAGAAGTTTCAGAGAATGCTTCTGTTTAGTTTTTATGTGAAGATATTCCCGTTTCCAAAGAAATCTTCAAAGAGGTCCACATATCCACTTGCAGATTCCACAGAAAGAGAGTTTCAAAACTGCTGTCTCCATAGGAGTGTTCAGCTCTGTGAGTTGAATGCAATCATCACAGAGAAGTTTCTGAGAAGGCTTCCGTCTAGATTTTAAGTGACGATATACGCGTTTCGAACGAAGGCCACAGAGTGGTCCAAATATCCACTTGCAGATCCTACAAAAAGAGTGTTTCAAACCTGAACTGTCAAAGGAAGGTTCAACTCTGGGATTTGAACGCAAACATCACAAAGAAGTTTCTGAGAATGCTTCCGTTTAGTTAGGTGCAGTTATCCCGTTTCCAACGAAATCCTCAGAGAGGTCCAAATATCCACTTGCAGATGATACAAAAAGTGTGTTTCAAACCCGCTCCATCCAAAGGAATGTTCAGCTCTGTGACTTCAACTCAATGATCCCAAAGAATTTTCTGAAAATGCTTCTGTCTTGTTTTTATATGAAGTTATTTCCTTTACTACGAGAGTCCTCAAAGAGGTCCAAATATCCACTTGCAGTTTCTACAAAAAGAGTGTTTCAAACCTGAACTATCAAAGAAAGGTTCAACACTGTGAGTTGAATGCAAACATCACGAAGAAAGTTCTGAGAATGCTTCTGTTTAGTGAGGTGCGGTTTATCCCGTTTCCAACGAAATCCTCAGAGAGGTCCAAATATCCACTTGCAGTTTCTACAAAAAGAGTGTTTCAACCCTGAACTTTCCAAGGAAGGTTCAAATCTGGGATTTGAACGCAAGCATCACAAAGAAGATTCTGAGACTGCTTCTGTTTAGTTAGCTGAAATTATCCCGTTTCCAACGAAATCCTCAGAGAGGTCCAAATATCCACTTGCAGTTTCTACAAAAAGAGTGTTTCAACCCTGAACTTTCCAAGGAAGGTTCAAATCTGGGATTTGAACGCAAGCATCACAAAGAAGATTCTGAGACTGCTTCTGTGTAGTTAGCTGAAATTATCCCGTTTCCAACGAAATCCTCAGAGAGGTCCAAATATCCACTTGCAGTTTCTACAAAAAGAGTGTTTCAAACCTGAACTATCAAAGAAAGGTTCAACACTGTGAGTTGAATACAAACATCACGAAGAAAGTTCTGAGAATGCTTCAGTTTAGTGAGGTGCGGTTTTTCCCGTTTCCAACGAAATCCTCAGAGGGGTCAAATTATCCACTTGCAGTTTCTACAAAAAGAGTGTTTCAAACCTGAACTATCAAAGAATGGTTCAACACTGTGAGTTGAATGCAAACATCTCGAAGAAGGTTCTGAGAATGCTACTGTCTAGGTTTTACATGAAGTTATTTCCTTTACTACCATGGGCCTCCAAGCGGTCCATATCTCCACTTGCAGATTCTACAAAAAGAGAGTTTCCAAACTGCTCTGTCAAAGGGAATGTTCCACTCTGTGACTTGAATGCAATCATCCCAAAGTAGTTTCTGAGAATGCTTCTATCTAGTTTCTACGGGAAGATATTTCCTTTTCCACCACAGGCCTCAAAGCCCTCCAAATGTCCACTTGCAGATTCTAGAAAAAGAGTGTTTCAAAGCTTCCCTCTCATAAGGAAAGTTCAACTCTGTGAGTTGAATGCAAACATCACAAAGAAGTTTCTGAGAATGCTTCTGTTTAGCTTTTCTGTGAAGAGTATCCCGTTTCCAACGAAATCTTCAAAGCGGTCCAAATATCCACTTGCAGATTCCACAGAAAGAGTGTTTGGAAACTGCTGTTTGAAAAGGAACCTTCAACTCTGTGAGGTGAATGCAATCATCACAAAGAAGTTTCTGACAATGCTTCTCTCTGGTTTCTATGTGACGATAATTCGTTTTCCACCACATGCCTGAAAGCTCTCCAAATGTCCACTTGCAGACACTACGAAAAGAATGTTTCAGAACTGCTCTATGAAAAGCAGTGTGAAACTCTGTGAGTTGAACACCAACATCACAGAGAAGTTTCAGAGAATGCTTCTGTTTAGTTTTTATGTGAAGATATTCCCGTTTCCAAAGAAATCTTCAAAGAGGTCCACATATCCACTTGCAGATTCCACAGAAAGAGAGTTTCAAAACTGCTGTCTCCATAGGAGTGTTCAGCTCTGTGAGTTGAATGCAATCATCACAGAGAAGTTTCTGAGAAGGCTTCCGTCTAGATTTTAAGTGACAATATACGCGTTTCGAACGAAGGCCACAGAGTGGTCCAAATATCCACTTGCAGATCCTACAAAAAGAGTGTTTCAAACCTGAACTGTCAAAGGAAGGTTCAACTCTGGGATTTGAACGCAAACATCACAAAGAAGTTTCTGAGAATGCTTCCGTTTAGTTAGGTGCAGTTATCCCGTTTCCAACGAAATCCTCAGAGAGGTCCAAATATCCACTTGCAGATGCTACAAAAAGTGTGTTTCAAACCCGCTCCATCCAAAGGAATGTTCAGCTCTGTGACTTCAACTCAATGATCCCAAAGAATTTTCTGAGAATGCTTCTGTCTTGTTTTTATATGAAGTTATTTCCTTTACTACGAGAGTCCTCAAAGAGGTCCAAATATCCACTTGCAGTTTCTACAAAAAGAGTGTTTCAAACCTGAACTATCAAAGAAAGGTTCAACACTGTGAGTTGAATGCAAACATCACGAAGAAAGTTCTGAGAATGCTTCAGTTTAGTGAGGTGCGGTTTTTCCCGTTTCCAACGAAATCCTCAGAGGGGTCCAATTATCCACTTGCAGTTTCTACAAAAAGAGTGTTTCAAACCTGAACTATCAAAGAATGGTTCAACACTGTGAGTTGAATGCAAACATCTCGAAGAAGGTTCTGAGAATGCTACTGTCTAGGTTTTACATGAAGTTATTTCCTTTACTACCATGGGCCTCCAAGCGGTCCATATCTCCACTTGCAGATTCTACAAAAAGAGAGTTTCCAAACTGCTCTGTCAAAGGGAATGTTCCACTCTGTGACTTGAATGCAATCATCCCAAAGTAGTTTCTGAGAATGCTTCTATCTAGTTTCTACGGGAAGATATTTCCTTTTCCACCACAGGCCTCAAAGCCCTCCAAATGTCCACTTGCAGATTCTAGAAAAAGAGTGTTTCAAAGCTTCCCTCTCATAAGGAAAGTTCAACTCTGTGAGTTGAATGCAAACATCACAAAGAAGTTTCTGAGAATGCTTCTGTTTAGCTTTTCTGTGAAGAGTATCCCGTTTCCAACGAAATCTTCAAAGCGGTCCAAATATCCACTTGCAGATTCCACAGAAAGAGTGTTTGGAAACTGCTGTTTGAAAAGGAACCTTCAACTCTGTGAGGTGAATGCAATCATCACAAAGAAGTTTCTGACAATGCTTCTCTCTGGTTTCTATGTGACGATAATTCGTTTTCCACCACATGCCTGAAAGCTCTCCAAATGTCCACTTGCAGACACTACGAAAAGAATGTTTCAGAACTGCTCTATGAAAAGCAGTGTGAAACTCTGTGAGTTGAACACCAACATCACAGAGAAGTTTCAGAGAATGCTTCTGTTTAGTTTTTATGTGAAGATATTCCCGTTTCCAAAGAAATCTTCAAAGAGGTCCACATATCCACTTGCAGATTCCAGAGAAAGAGAGTTTCAAAACTGCTGTCTCCATAGGAGTGTTCAGCTCTGTGAGTTGAATGCAATCATCACAGAGAAGTTTCTGAGAAGGCTTCCGTCTAGATTTTAAGTGACGATATACGCGTTTCGAACGAAGGCCACAGAGTGGTCCAAATATCCACTTGCAGATCCTACAAAAAGAGTGTTTCAAACCTGAACTGTCAAAGGAAGGTTCAACTCTGGGATTTGAACGCAAACATCACAAAGAAGTTTCTGAGAATGCTTCCGTTTAGTTAGGTGCAGTTATCCCGTTTCCAACGAAATCCTCAGAGAGGTCCAAATATCCACTTGCAGATGATACAAAAAGTGTGTTTCAAACCCGCTCCATCCAAAGGAATGTTCAGCTCTGTGACTTCAACTCAATGATCCCAAAGAATTTTCTGAAAATGCTTCTGTCTTGTTTTTATATGAAGTTATTTCCTTTACTACGAGAGTCCTCAAAGAGGTCCAAATATCCACTTGCAGTTTCTACAAAAAGAGTGTTTCAAACCTGAACTATCAAAGAAAGGTTCAACACTGTGAGTTGAATGCAAACATCACGAAGAAAGTTCTGAGAATGCTTCTGTTTAGTGAGGTGCGGTTTATCCCGTTTCCAACGAAATCCTCAGAGAGGTCCAAATATCCACTTGCAGTTTCTACAAAAAGAGTGTTTCAACCCTGAACTTTCCAAGGAAGGTTCAAATCTGGGATTTGAACGCAAGCATCACAAAGAAGATTCTGAGACTGCTTCTGTTTAGTTAGCTGAAATTATCCCGTTTCCAACGAAATCCTCAGAGAGGTCCAAATATCCACTTGCAGTTTCTACAAAAAGAGTGTTTCAACCCTGAACTTTCCAAGGAAGGTTCAAATCTGGGATTTGAACGCAAGCATCACAAAGAAGATTCTCAGACTGCTTCTGTGTAGTTAGCTGAAATTATCCCGTTTCCAACGAAATCCTCAGAGAGGTCCAAATATCCACTTGCAGTTTCTACAAAAAGAGTGTTTCAAACCTGAACTATCAAAGAAAGGTTCAACACTGTGAGTTGAATACAAACATCACGAAGAAAGTTCTGAGAATGCTTCAGTTTAGTGAGGTGCGGTTTTTCCCGTTTCCAACGAAATCCTCAGAGGGGTCAAATTATCCACTTGCAGTTTCTACAAAAAGAGTGTTTCAAACCTGAACTATCAAAGAATGGTTCAACACTGTGAGTTGAATGCAAACATCTCGAAGAAGGTTCTGAGAATGCTACTGTCTAGGTTTTACATGAAGTTATTTCCTTTACTACCATGGGCCTCCAAGCGGTCCATATCTCCACTTGCAGATTCTACAAAAAGAGAGTTTCCAAACTGCTCTGTCAAAGGGAATGTTCCACTCTGTGACTTGAATGCAATCATCCCAAAGTAGTTTCTGAGAATGCTTCTATCTAGTTTCTACGGGAAGATATTTCCTTTTCCACCACAGGCCTCAAAGCCCTCCAAATGTCCACTTGCAGATTCTAGAAAAAGAGTGTTTCAAAGCTTCCCTCTCATAAGGAAAGTTCAACTCTGTGAGTTGAATGCAAACATCACAAAGAAGTTTCTGAGAATGCTTCTGTTTAGCTTTTCTGTGAAGAGTATCCCGTTTCCAACGAAGTCTTCAAAGCGGTCCAAATATCCACTTGCAGATTCCACAGAAAGAGTGTTTGGAAACTGCTGTTTGAAAAGGAACCTTCAACTCTGTGAGGTGAATGCAATCATCACAAAGAAGTTTCTGACAATGCTTCTCTCTGGTTTCTATGTGACGATAATTCGTTTTCCACCACATGCCTGAAAGCTCTCCAAATGTCCACTTGCAGACACTACGAAAAGAATGTTTCAGAACTGCTCTATGAAAAGCAGTGTGAAACTCTGTGAGTTGAACACCAACATCACAGAGAAGTTTCAGAGAATGCTTCTGTTTAGTTTTTATGTGAAGATATTCCCGTTTCCAAAGAAATCTTCAAAGAGGTCCACATATCCACTTGCAGATTCCACAGAAAGAGAGTTTCAAAACTGCTGTCTCCATAGGAGTGTTCAGCTCTGTGAGTTGAATGCAATCATCACAGAGAAGTTTCTGAGAAGGCTTCCGTCTAGATTTTAAGTGACGATATACGCGTTTCGAACGAAGGCCACAGAGTGGTCCAAATATCCACTTGCAGATCCTACAAAAAGAGTGTTTCAAACCTGAACTGTCAAAGGAAGGTTCAACTCTGGGATTTGAACGCAAACATCACAAAGAAGTTTCTGAGAATGCTTCCGTTTAGTTAGGTGCAGTTATCCCGTTTCCAACGAAATCCTCAGACAGGTCCAAATATCCACTTGCAGATGCTACAAAAAGTGTGTTTCAAACCCGCTCCATCCAAAGGAATGTTCAGCTCTGTGACTTCAACTCAATGATCCCAAAGAACTTTCTGAGAATGCTTCTGTCTTGTTTTTATATGAAGTTATTTCCTTTACTACGAGAGTCCTCAAAGAGGTCCAAATATCCACTTGCAGTTTCTACAAAAAGAGTGTTTCAAACCTGAACTATCAAAGAAAGGTTCAACACTGTGAGTTGAATGCAAACATCACGAAGAAAGTTCTGAGAATGCTTCTGTTTAGTGAGGTGCGGTTTATCCCGTTTCCAACGAAATCCTCAGAGAGGTCCAAATATCCACTTGCAGTTTCTACAAAAAGAGTGTTTCAACCCTGAACTTTCCAAGGAAGGTTCAAATCTGGGATTTGAACGCAAGCATCACAAAGAAGATTCTGAGACTGCTTCTGTTTAGTTAGCTGAAATTATCCCGTTTCCAACGAAATCCTCAGAGAGGTCCAAATATCCACTTGCAGTTTCTACAAAAAGAGTGTTTCAACCCTGAACTTTCCAAGGAAGGTTCAAATCTGGGATTTGAACGCAAGCATCACAAAGAAGATTCTGAGACTGCTTCTGTGTAGTTAGCTGAAATTATCCCGTTTCCAACGAAATCCTCAGAGAGGTCCAAATATCCACTTGCAGTTTCTACAAAAAGAGTGTTTCAAACCTGAACTATCAAAGAAAGGTTCAACACTGTGAGTTGAATACAAACATCACGAAGAAAGTTCTGAGAATGCTTCAGTTTAGTGAGGTGCGGTTTTTCCCGTTTCCAACGAAATCCTCAGAGGGGTCAAATTATCCACTTGCAGTTTCTACAAAAAGAGTGTTTCAAACCTGAACTATCAAAGAATGGTTCAACACTGTGAGTTGAATGCAAACATCTCGAAGAAGGTTCTGAGAATGCTACTGTCTAGCTTTTACATGAAGTTATTTCCTTTACTACCATGGGCCTCCAAGCGGTCCATATCTCCACTTGCAGATTCTACAAAAAGAGAGTTTCCAAACTGCTCTGTCAAAGGGAATGTTCCACTCTGTGACTTGAATGCAATCATCCCAAAGTAGTTTCTGAGAATGCTTCTATCTAGTTTCTACGGGAAGATATTTCCTTTTCCACCACAGGCCTCAAAGCCCTCCAAATGTCCACTTGCAGATTCTAGAAAAAGAGTGTTTCAAAGCTTCCCTCTCATAAGGAAAGTTCAACTCTGTGAGTTGAATGCAAACATCACAAAGAAGTTTCTGAGAATGCTTCTGTTTAGCTTTTCTGTGAAGAGTATCCCGTTTCCAACGAAATCTTCAAAGCGGTCCAAATATCCACTTGCAGATTCCACAGAAAGAGTGTTTGGAAACTGCTGTTTGAAAAGGAACCTTCAACTCTGTGAGGTGAATGCAATCATCACAAAGAAGTTTCTGACAATGCTTCTCTCTGGTTTCTATGTGACGATAATTCGTTTTCCACCACATGCCTGAAAGCTCTCCAAATGTCCACTTGCAGACACTACGAAAAGAATGTTTCAGAACTGCTCTATGAAAAGCAGTGTGAAACTCTGTGAGTTGAACACCAACATCACAGAGAAGTTTCAGAGAATGCTTCTGTTTAGTTTTTATGTGAAGATATTCCCGTTTCCAAAGAAATCTTCAAAGAGGTCCACATATCCACTTGCAGATTCCACAGAAAGAGAGTTTCAAAACTGCTGTCTCCATAGGAGTGTTCAGCTCTGTGAGTTGAATGCAATCATCACAGAGAAGTTTCTGAGAAGGCTTCCGTCTAGATTTTAAGTGACAATATACGCGTTTCGAACGAAGGCCACAGAGTGGTCCAAATATCCACTTGCAGATCCTACAAAAAGAGTGTTTCAAACCTGAACTGTCAAAGGAAGGTTCAACTCTGGGATTTGAACGCAAACATCACAAAGAAGTTTCTGAGAATGCTTCCGTTTAGTTAGGTGCAGTTATCCCGTTTCCAACGAAATCCTCAGAGAGGTCCAAATATCCACTTGCAGATGCTACAAAAAGTGTGTTTCAAACCCGCTCCATCCAAAGGAATGTTCAGCTCTGTGACTTCAACTCAATGATCCCAAAGAATTTTCTGAGAATGCTTCTGTCTTGTTTTTATATGAACTTATTTCCTTTACTACGAGAGTCCTCAAAGAGGTCCAAATATCCACTTGCAGTTTCTACAAAAAGAGTGTTTCAAACCTGAACTATCAAAGAAAGGTTCAACACTGTGAGTTGAATGCAAACATCACGAAGAAAGTTCTGAGAATGCTTCAGTTTAGTGAGGTGCGGTTTTTCCCGTTTCCAACGAAATCCTCAGAGGGGTCCAATTATCCACTTGCAGTTTCTACAAAAAGAGTGTTTCAAACCTGAACTATCAAAGAATGGTTCAACACTGTGAGTTGAATGCAAACATCTCGAAGAAGGTTCTGAGAATGCTACTGTCTAGGTTTTACATGAAGTTATTTCCTTTACTACCATGGGCCTCCAAGCGGTCCATATCTCCACTTGCAGATTCTACAAAAAGAGAGTTTCCAAACTGCTCTGTCAAAGGGAATGTTCCACTCTGTGACTTGAATGCAATCATCCCAAAGTAGTTTCTGAGAATGCTTCTATCTAGTTTCTACGGGAAGATATTTCCTTTTCCATCACAGGCCTCAAAGCCCTCCAAATGTCCACTTGCAGATTCTAGAAAAAGAGTGTTTCAAAGCTTCCCTCTCATAAGGAAAGTTCAACTCTGTGAGTTGAATGCAAACATCACAAAGAAGTTTCTGAGAATGCTTCTGTTTAGCTTTTCTGTGAAGAGTATCCCGTTTCCAACGAAATCTTCAAAGCGGTCCAAATATCCACTTGCAGATTCCACAGAAAGAGTGTTTGGAAACTGCTGTTTGAAAAGGAACCTTCAACTCTGTGAGGTGAATGCAATCATCACAAAGAAGTTTCTGACAATGCTTCTCTCTGGTTTCTATGTGACGATAATTCGTTTTCCACCACATGCCTGAAAGCTCTCCAAATGTCCACTTGCAGACACTACGAAAAGAATGTTTCAGAACTGCTCTATGAAAAGCAGTGTGAAACTCTGTGAGTTGAACACCAACATCACAGAGAAGTTTCAGAGAATGCTTCTGTTTAGTTTTTATGTGAAGATATTCCCGTTTCCAAAGAAATCTTCAAAGAGGTCCACATATCCACTTGCAGATTCCACAGAAAGAGAGTTTCAAAACTGCTGTCTCCATAGGAGTGTTCAGCTCTGTGAGTTGAATGCAATCATCACAGAGAAGTTTCTGAGAAGGCTTCCGTCTAGATTTTAAGTGACGATATACGCGTTTCGAACGAAGGCCACAGAGTGGTCCAAATATCCACTTGCAGATCCTACAAAAAGAGTGTTTCAAACCTGAACTGTCAAAGGAAGGTTCAACTCTGGGATTTGAACGCAAACATCACAAAGAAGTTTCTGAGAATGCTTCCGTTTAGTTAGGTGCAGTTATCCCGTTTCCAACGAAATCCTCAGAGAGGTCCAAATATCCACTTGCAGATGATACAAAAAGTGTGTTTCAAACCCGCTCCATCCAAAGGAATGTTCAGCTCTGTGACTTCAACTCAATGATCCCAAAGAATTTTCTGAAAATGCTTCTGTCTTGTTTTTATATGAAGTTATTTCCTTTACTACGAGAGTCCTCAAAGAGGTCCAAATATCCACTTGCAGTTTCTACAAAAAGAGTGTTTCAAACCTGAACTATCAAAGAAAGGTTCAACACTGTGAGTTGAATGCAAACATCACGAAGAAAGTTCTGAGAATGCTTCTGTTTAGTGAGGTGCGGTTTATCCCGTTTCCAACGAAATCCTCAGAGAGGTCCAAATATCCACTTGCAGTTTCTACAAAAAGAGTGTTTCAACCCTGAACTTTCCAAGGAAGGTTCAAATCTGGGATTTGAACGCAAGCATCACAAAGAAGATTCTGAGACTGCTTCTGTTTAGTTAGCTGAAATTATCCCGTTTCCAACGAAATCCTCAGAGAGGTCCAAATATCCACTTGCAGTTTCTACAAAAAGAGTGTTTCAACCCTGAACTTTCCAAGGAAGGTTCAAATCTGGGATTTGAACGCAAGCATCACAAAGAAGATTCTGAGACTGCTTCTGTGTAGTTAGCTGAAATTATCCCGTTTCCAACGAAATCCTCAGAGAGGTCCAAATATCCACTTGCAGTTTCTACAAAAAGAGTGTTTCAAACCTGAACTATCAAAGAAAGGTTCAACACTGTGAGTTGAATACAAACATCACGAAGAAAGTTCTGAGAATGCTTCAGTTTAGTGAGGTGCGGTTTTTCCCGTTTCCAACGAAATCCTCAGAGGGGTCAAATTATCCACTTGCAGTTTCTACAAAAAGAGTGTTTCAAACCTGAACTATCAAAGAATGGTTCAACACTGTGAGTTGAATGCAAACATCTCGAAGAAGGTTCTGAGAATGCTACTGTCTAGGTTTTACATGAAGTTATTTCCTTTACTACCATGGGCCTCCAAGCGGTCCATATCTCCACTTGCAGATTCTACAAAAAGAGAGTTTCCAAACTGCTCTGTCAAAGGGAATGTTCCACTCTGTGACTTGAATGCAATCATCCCAAAGTAGTTTCTGAGAATGCTTCTATCTAGTTTCTACGGGAAGATATTTCCTTTTCCACCACAGGCCTCAAAGCCCTCCAAATGTCCACTTGCAGATTCTAGAAAAAGAGTGTTTCAAAGCTTCCCTCTCATAAGGAAAGTTCAACTCTGTGAGTTGAATGCAAACATCACAAAGAAGTTTCTGAGAATGCTTCTGTTTAGCTTTTCTGTGAAGAGTATCCCGTTTCCAACGAAATCTTCAAAGCGGTCCAAATATCCACTTGCAGATTCCACAGAAAGAGTGTTTGGAAACTGCTGTTTGAAAAGGAACCTTCAACTCTGTGAGGTGAATGCAATCATCACAAAGAAGTTTCTGACAATGCTTCTCTCTGGTTTCTATGTGACGATAATTCGTTTTCCACCACATGCCTGAAAGCTCTCCAAATGTCCACTTGCAGACACTACGAAAAGAATGTTTCAGAACTGCTCTATGAAAAGCAGTGTGAAACTCTGTGAGTTGAACACCAACATCACAGAGAAGTTTCAGAGAATGCTTCTGTTTAGTTTTTATGTGAAGATATTCCCGTTTCCAAAGAAATCTTCAAAGAGGTCCACATATCCACTTGCAGATTCCACAGAAAGAGAGTTTCAAAACTGCTGTCTCCATAGGAGTGTTCAGCTCTGTGAGTTGAATGCAATCATCACAGAGAAGTTTCTGAGAAGGCTTCCGTCTAGATTTTAAGTGACGATATACGCGTTTCGAACGAAGGCCACAGAGTGGTCCAAATATCCACTTGCAGATCCTACAAAAAGAGTGTTTCAAACCTGAACTGTCAAAGGAAGGTTCAACTCTGGGATTTGAACGCAAACATCACAAAGAAGTTTCTGAGAATGCTTCCGTTTAGTTAGGTGCAGTTATCCCGTTTCCAACGAAATCCTCAGAGAGGTCCAAATATCCACTTGCAGATGCTACAAAAAGTGTGTTTCAAACCCGCTCCATCCAAAGGAATGTTCAGCTCTGTGACTTCAACTCAATGATCCCAAAGAATTTTCTGAGAATGCTTCTGTCTTGTTTTTATATGAAGTTATTTCCTTTACTACGAGAGTCCTCAAAGAGGTCCAAATATCCACTTGCAGTTTCTACAAAAAGAGTGTTTCAAACCTGAACTATCAAAGAAAGGTTCAACACTGTGAGTTGAATGCAAACATCACGAAGAAAGTTCTGAGAATGCTTCTGTTTAGTGAGGTGCGGTTTATCCCGTTTCCAACGAAATCCTCAGAGAGGTCCAAATATCCACTTGCAGTTTCTACAAAAAGAGTGTTTCAACCCTGAACTTTCCAAGGAAGGTTCAAATCTGGGATTTGAACGCAAGCATCACAAAGAAGATTCTGAGACTGCTTCTGTTTAGTTAGCTGAAATTATCCCGTTTCCAACGAAATCCTCAGAGAGGTCCAAATATCCACTTGCAGTTTCTACAAAAAGAGTGTTTCAACCCTGAACTTTCCAAGGAAGGTTCAAATCTGGGATTTGAACGCAAGCATCACAAAGAAGATTCTGAGACTGCTTCTGTGTAGTTAGCTGAAATTATCCCGTTTCCAACGAAATCCTCAGAGAGGTCCAAATATCCACTTGCAGTTTCTACAAAAAGAGTGTTTCAAACCTGAACTATCAAAGAATGGTTCAACACTGTGAGTTGAATGCAAACATCTCGAAGAAGGTTCTGAGAATGCTACTGTCTAGCTTTTACATGAAGTTATTTCCTTTACTACCATGGGCCTCCAAGCGGTCCATATCTCCACTTGCAGATTCTACAAAAAGAGAGTTTCCAAACTGCTCTGTCAAAGGGAATGTTCCACTCTGTGACTTGAATGCAATCATCCCAAAGTAGTTTCTGAGAATGCTTCTATCTAGTTTCTACGGGAAGATATTTCCTTTTCCACCACAGGCCTCAAAGCCCTCCAAATGTCCACTTGCAGATTCTAGAAAAAGAGTGTTTCAAAGCTTCCCTCTCATAAGGAAAGTTCAACTCTGTGAGTTGAATGCAAACATCACAAAGAAGTTTCTGAGAATGCTTCTGTTTAGCTTTTCTGTGAAGAGTATCCCGTTTCCAACGAAATCTTCAAAGCGGTCCAAATATCCACTTGCAGATTCCACAGAAAGAGTGTTTGGAAACTGCTGTTTGAAAAGGAACCTTCAACTCTGTGAGGTGAATGCAATCATCACAAAGAAGTTTCTGACAATGCTTCTCTCTGGTTTCTATGTGACGATAATTCGTTTTCCACCACATGCCTGAAAGCTCTCCAAATGTCCACTTGCAGACACTACGAAAAGAATGTTTCAGAACTGCTCTATGAAAAGCAGTGTGAAACTCTGTGAGTTGAACACCAACATCACAGAGAAGTTTCAGAGAATGCTTCTGTTTAGTTTTTATGTGAAGATATTCCCGTTTCCAAAGAAATCTTCAAAGAGGTCCACATATCCACTTGCAGATTCCACAGAAAGAGAGTTTCAAAACTGCTGTCTCCATAGGAGTGTTCAGCTCTGTGAGTTGAATGCAATCATCACAGAGAAGTTTCTGAGAAGGCTTCCATCTAGATTTTAAGTGACAATATACGCGTTTCGAACGAAGGCCACAGAGTGGTCCAAATATCCACTTGCAGATCCTACAAAAAGAGTGTTTCAAACCTGAACTGTCAAAGGAAGGTTCAACTCTGGGATTTGAACGCAAACATCACAAAGAAGTTTCTGAGAATGCTTCCGTTTAGTTAGGTGCAGTTATCCCGTTTCCAACGAAATCCTCAGAGAGGTCCAAATATCCACTTGCAGATGCTACAAAAAGTGTGTTTCAAACCCGCTCCATCCAAAGGAATGTTCAGCTCTGTGACTTCAACTCAATGATCCCAAAGAATTTTCTGAGAATGCTTCTGTCTTGTTTTTATATGAAGTTATTTCCTTTACTACGAGAGTCCTCAAAGAGGTCCAAATATCCACTTGCAGTTTCTACAAAAAGAGTGTTTCAAACCTGAACTATCAAAGAAAGGTTCAACACTGTGAGTTGAATGCAAACATCACGAAGAAAGTTCTGAGAATGCTTCTGTTTAGTGAGGTGCGGTTTTTCCCGTTTCCAACGAAATCCTCAGAGGGGTCAAATTATCCACTTGCAGTTTCTACAAAAAGAGTGTTTCAAACCTGAACTATCAAAGAATGGTTCAACACTGTGAGTTGAATGCAAACATCTCGAAGAAGGTTCTGAGAATGCTACTGTCTAGGTTTTACATGAAGTTATTTCCTTTACTACCATGGGCCTCCAAGCGGTCCATATCTCCACTTGCAGATTCTACAAAAAGAGAGTTTCCAAACTGCTCTGTCAAAGGGAATGTTCCACTCTGTGACTTGAATGCAATCATCCCAAAGTAGTTTCTGAGAATGCTTCTATCTAGTTTCTACGGGAAGATATTTCCTTTTCCACCACAGGCCTCAAAGCCCTCCAAATGTCCACTTGCAGATTCTAGAAAAAGAGTGTTTCAAAGCTTCCCTCTCATAAGGAAAGTTCAACTCTGTGAGTTGAATGCAAACATCACAAAGAAGTTTCTGAGAATGCTTCTGTTTAGCTTTTCTGTGAAGAGTATCCCGTTTCCAACGAAATCTTCAAAGCGGTCCAAATATCCACTTGCAGATTCCACAGAAAGAGTGTTTGGAAACTGCTGTTTGAAAAGGAACCTTCAACTCTGTGAGGTGAATGCAATCATCACAAAGAAGTTTCTGACAATGCTTCTCTCTGGTTTCTATGTGACGATAATTCGTTTTCCACCACATGCCTGAAAGCTCTCCAAATGTCCACTTGCAGACACTACGAAAAGAATGTTTCAGAACTGCTCTATGAAAAGCAGTGTGAAACTCTGTGAGTTGAACACCAACATCACAGAGAAGTTTCAGAGAATGCTTCTGTTTAGTTTTTATGTGAAGATATTCCCGTTTCCAAAGAAATCTTCAAAGAGGTCCACATATCCACTTGCAGATTCCACAGAAAGAGAGTTTCAAAACTGCTGTCTCCATAGGAGTGTTCAGCTCTGTGAGTTGAATGCAATCATCACAGAGAAGTTTCTGAGAAGGCTTCCGTCTAGATTTTAAGTGACGATATACGCGTTTCGAACGAAGGCCACAGAGTGGTCCAAATATCCACTTGCAGATCCTACAAAAAGAGTGTTTCAAACCTGAACTGTCAAAGGAAGGTTCAACTCTGGGATTTGAACGCAAACATCACAAAGAAGTTTCTGAGAATGCTTCCGTTTAGTTAGGTGCAGTTATCCCGTTTCCAACGAAATCCTCAGAGAGGTCCAAATATCCACTTGCAGATGCTACAAAAAGTGTGTTTCAAACCCGCTCCATCCAAAGGAATGTTCAGCTCTGTGACTTCAACTCAATGATCCCAAAGAATTTTCTGAAAATGCTTCTGTCTTGTTTTTATATGAAGTTATTTCCTTTACTACGAGAGTCCTCAAAGAGGTCCAAATATCCACTTGCAGTTTCTACAAAAAGAGTGTTTCAAACCTGAACTATCAAAGAAAGGTTCAACACTGTGAGTTGAATGCAAACATCACGAAGAAAGTTCTGAGAATGCTTCTGTTTAGTGAGGTGCGGTTTATCCCGTTTCCAACGAAATCCTCAGAGAGGTCCAAATATCCACTTGCAGTTTCTACAAAAAGAGTGTTTCAACCCTGAACTTTCCAAGGAAGGTTCAAATCTGGGATTTGAACGCAAGCATCACAAAGAAGATTCTGAGACTGCTTCTGTTTAGTTAGCTGAAATTATCCCGTTTCCAACGAAATCCTCAGAGAGGTCCAAATATCCACTTGCAGTTTCTACAAAAAGAGTGTTTCAACCCTGAACTTTCCAAGGAAGGTTCAAATCTGGGATTTGAACGCAAGCATCACAAAGAAGATTCTGAGACTGCTTCTGTGTAGTTAGCTGAAATTATCCCGTTTCCAACGAAATCCTCAGAGAGGTCCAAATATCCACTTGCAGTTTCTACAAAAAGAGTGTTTCAAACCTGAACTATCAAAGAAAGGTTCAACACTGTGAGTTGAATACAAACATCACGAAGAAAGTTCTGAGAATGCTTCAGTTTAGTGAGGTGCGGTTTTTCCCGTTTCCAACGAAATCCTCAGAGGGGTCAAATTATCCACTTGCAGTTTCTACAAAAAGAGTGTTTCAAACCTGAACTATCAAAGAATGGTTCAACACTGTGAGTTGAATGCAAACATCTCGAAGAAGGTTCTGAGAATGCTACTGTCTAGGTTTTACATGAAGTTATTTCCTTTACTACCATGGGCCTCCAAGCGGTCCATATCTCCACTTGCAGATTCTACAAAAAGAGAGTTTCCAAACTGCTCTGTCAAAGGGAATGTTCCACTCTGTGACTTGAATGCAATCATCCCAAAGTAGTTTCTGAGAATGCTTCTATCTAGTTTCTACGGGAAGATATTTCCTTTTCCACCACAGGCCTCAAAGCCCTCCAAATGTCCACTTGCAGATTCTAGAAAAAGAGTGTTTCAAAGCTTCCCTCTCATAAGGAAAGTTCAACTCTGTGAGTTGAATGCAAACATCACAAAGAAGTTTCTGAGAATGCTTCTGTTTAGCTTTTCTGTGAAGAGTATCCCGTTTCCAACGAAATCTTCAAAGCGGTCCAAATATCCACTTGCAGATTCCACAGAAAGAGTGTTTGGAAACTGCTGTTTGAAAAGGAACCTTCAACTCTGTGAGGTGAATGCAATCATCACAAAGAAGTTTCTGACAATGCTTCTCTCTGGTTTCTATGTGACGATAATTCGTTTTCCACCACATGCCTGAAAGCTCTCCAAATGTCCACTTGCAGACACTACGAAAAGAATGTTTCAGAACTGCTCTATGAAAAGCAGTGTGAAACTCTGTGAGTTGAACACCAACATCACAGAGAAGTTTCAGAGAATGCTTCTGTTTAGTTTTTATGTGAAGATATTCCCGTTTCCAAAGAAATCTTCAAAGAGGTCCACATATCCACTTGCAGATTCCACAGAAAGAGAGTTTCAAAACTGCTGTCTCCATAGGAGTGTTCAGCTCTGTGAGTTGAATGCAATCATCACAGAGAAGTTTCTGAGAAGGCTTCCGTCTAGATTTTAAGTGAGAATATACGCGTTTCGAACGAAGGCCACAGAGTGGTCCAAATATCCACTTGCAGATCCTACAAAAAGAGTGTTTCAAACCTGAACTGTCAAAGGAAGGTTCAACTCTGGGATTTGAACGCAAACATCACAAAGAAGTTTCTGAGAATGCTTCCGTTTAGTTAGGTGCAGTTATCCCGTTTCCAACGAAATCCTCAGAGAGGTCCAAATATCCACTTGCAGATGCTACAAAAAGTGTGTTTCAAACCCGCTCCATCCAAAGGAATGTTCAGCTCTGTGACTTCAACTCAATGATCCCAAAGAATTTTCTGAGAATGCTTCTGTCTTGTTTTTATATGAAGTTATTTCCTTTACTACGAGAGTCCTCAAAGAGGTCCAAATATCCACTTGCAGTTTCTACAAAAAGAGTGTTTCAAACCTGAACTATCAAAGAAAGGTTCAACACTGTGAGTTGAATGCAAACATCACGAAGAAAGTTCTGAGAATGCTTCTGTTTAGTGAGGTGCGGTTTATCCCGTTTCCAACGAAATCCTCAGAGAGGTCCAAATATCCACTTGCAGTTTCTACAAAAAGAGTGTTTCAACCCTGAACTTTCCAAGGAAGGTTCAAATCTGGGATTTGAACGCAAGCATCACAAAGAAGATTCTGAGACTGCTTCTGTTTAGTTAGCTGAAATTATCCCGTTTCCAACGAAATCCTCAGAGAGGTCCAAATATCCACTTGCAGTTTCTACAAAAAGAGTGTTTCAACCCTGAACTTTCCAAGGAAGGTTCAAATCTGGGATTTGAACGCAAGCATCACAAAGAAGATCCTGAGACTGCTTCTGTGTAGTTAGCTGAAATTATCCCGTTTCCAACGAAATCCTCAGAGAGGTCCAAATATCCACTTGCAGTTTCTACAAAAAGAGTGTTTCAAACCTGAACTATCAAAGAAAGGTTCAACACTGTGAGTTGAATACAAACATCACGAAGAAAGTTCTGAGAATGCTTCAGTTTAGTGAGGTGCGGTTTTTCCCGTTTCCAACGAAATCCTCAGAGGGGTCAAATTATCCACTTGCAGTTTCTACAAAAAGAGTGTTTCAAACCTGAACTATCAAAGAATGGTTCAACACTGTGAGTTGAATGCAAACATCTCGAAGAAGGTTCTGAGAATGCTACTGTCTAGGTTTTACATGAAGTTATTTCCTTTACTACCATGGGCCTCCAAGCGGTCCATATCTCCACTTGCAGATTCTACAAAAAGAGAGTTTCCAAACTGCTCTGTCAAAGGGAATGTTCCACTCTGTGACTTGAATGCAATCATCCCAAAGTAGTTTCTGAGAATGCTTCTATCTAGTTTCTACGGGAAGATATTTCCTTTTCCACCACAGGCCTCAAAGCCCTCCAAATGTCCACTTGCAGATTCTAGAAAAAGAGTGTTTCAAAGCTTCCCTCTCATAAGGAAAGTTCAACTCTGTGAGTTGAATGCAAACATCACAAAGAAGTTTCTGAGAATGCTTCTGTTTAGCTTTTCTGTGAAGAGTATCCCGTTTCCAACGAAATCTTCAAAGCGGTCCAAATATCCACTTGCAGATTCCACAGAAAGAGTGTTTGGAAACTGCTGTTTGAAAAGGAACCTTCAACTCTGTGAGGTGAATGCAATCATCACAAAGAAGTTTCTGACAATGCTTCTCTCTGGTTTCTATGTGACGATAATTCGTTTTCCACCACATGCCTGAAAGCTCTCCAAATGTCCACTTGCAGACACTACGAAAAGAATGTTTCAGAACTGCTCTATGAAAAGCAGTGTGAAACTCTGTGAGTTGAACACCAACATCACAGAGAAGTTTCAGAGAATGCTTCTGTTTAGTTTTTATGTGAAGATATTCCCGTTTCCAAAGAAATCTTCAAAGAGGTCCACATATCCACTTGCAGATTCCACAGAAAGAGAGTTTCACAACTGCTGTCTCCATAGGAGTGTTCAGCTCTGTGAGTTGAATGCAATCATCACAGAGAAGTTTCTGAGAAGGCTTCCGTCTAGATTTTAAGTGACGATATACGCGTTTCGAACGAAGGCCACAGAGTGGTCCAAATATCCACTTGCAGATCCTACAAAAAGAGTGTTTCAAACCTGAACTGTCAAAGGAAGGTTCAACTCTGGGATTTGAACGCAAACATCACAAAGAAGTTTCTGAGAATGCTTCCGTTTAGTTAGGTGCAGTTATCCCGTTTCCAACGAAATCCTCAGAGAGGTCCAAATATCCACTTGCAGATGCTACAAAAAGTGTGTTTCAAACCCGCTCCATCCAAAGGAATGTTCAGCTCTGTGACTTCAACTCAATGATCCCAAAGAATTTTCTGAGAATGCTTCTGTCTTGTTTTTATATGAAGTTATTTCCTTTACTACGAGAGTCCTCAAAGAGGTCCAAATATCCACTTGCAGTTTCTACAAAAAGAGTGTTTCAAACCTGAACTATCAAAGAAAGGTTCAACACTGTGAGTTGAATGCAAACATCACGAAGAAAGTTCTGAGAATGCTTCTGTTTAGTGAGGTGCGGTTTATCCCGTTTCCAACGAAATCCTCAGAGAGGTCCAAATATCCACTTGCAGTTTCTACAAAAAGAGTGTTTCAACCCTGAACTTTCCAAGGAAGGTTCAAATCTGGGATTTGAACGCAAGCATCACAAAGAAGATTCTGAGACTGCTTCTGTTTAGTTAGCTGAAATTATCCCGTTTCCAACGAAATCCTCAGAGAGGTCCAAATATCCACTTGCAGTTTCTACAAAAAGAGTGTTTCAAACCTGAACTATCAAAGAAAGGTTCAACACTGTGAGTTGAATACAAACATCACGAAGAAAGTTCTGAGAATGCTTCAGTTTAGTGAGGTGCGGTTTTTCCCGTTTCCAACGAAATCCTCAGAGGGGTCAAATTATCCACTTGCAGTTTCTACAAAAAGAGTGTTTCAAACCTGAACTATCAAAGAATGGTTCAACACTGTGAGTTGAATGCAAACATCTCGAAGAAGGTTCTGAGAATGCTACTGTCTAGCTTTTACATGAAGTTATTTCCTTTACTACCATGGGCCTCCAAGCGGTCCATATCTCCACTTGCAGATTCTACAAAAAGAGAGTTTCCAAACTGCTCTGTCAAAGGGAATGTTCCACTCTGTGACTTGAATGCAATCATCCCAAAGTAGTTTCTGAGAATGCTTCTATCTAGTTTCTACGGGAAGATATTTCCTTTTCCACCACAGGCCTCAAAGCCCTCCAAATGTCCACTTGCAGATTCTAGAAAAAGAGTGTTTCAAAGCTTCCCTCTCATAAGGAAAGTTCAACTCTGTGAGTTGAATGCAAACATCACAAAGAAGTTTCTGAGAATGCTTCTGTTTAGCTTTTCTGTGAAGAGTATCCCGTTTCCAACGAAATCTTCAAAGCGGTCCAAATATCCACTTGCAGATTCCACAGAAAGAGTGTTTGGAAACTGCTGTTTGAAAAGGAACCTTCAACTCTGTGAGGTGAATGCAATCATCACAAAGAAGTTTCTGACAATGCTTCTCTCTGGTTTCTATGTGACGATAATTCGTTTTCCACCACATGCCTGAAAGCTCTCCAAATGTCCACTTGCAGACACTACGAAAAGAATGTTTCAGAACTGCTCTATGAAAAGCAGTGTGAAACTCTGTGAGTTGAACACCAACATCACAGAGAAGTTTCAGAGAATGCTTCTGTTTAGTTTTTATGTGAAGATATTCCCGTTTCCAAAGAAATCTTCAAAGAGGTCCACATATCCACTTGCAGATTCCACAGAAAGAGAGTTTCAAAACTGCTGTCTCCATAGGAGTGTTCAGCTCTGTGAGTTGAATGCAATCATCACAGAGAAGTTTCTGAGAAGGCTTCCGTCTAGATTTTAAGTGACGATATACGCGTTTCGAACGAAGGCCACAGAGTGGTCCAAATATCCACTTGCAGATCCTACAAAAAGAGTGTTTCAAACCTGAACTGTCAAAGGAAGGTTCAACTCTGGGATTTGAACGCAAACATCACAAAGAAGTTTCTGAGAATGCTTCCGTTTAGTTAGGTGCAGTTATCCCGTTTCCAACGAAATCCTCAGACAGGTCCAAATATCCACTTGCAGATGCTACAAAAAGTGTGTTTCAAACCCGCTCCATCCAAAGGAATGTTCAGCTCTGTGACTTCAACTCAATGATCCCAAAGAATTTTCTGAGAATGCTTCTGTCTTGTTTTTATATGAAGTTATTTCCTTTACTACGAGAGTCCTCAAAGAGGTCCAAATATCCACTTGCAGTTTCTACAAAAAGAGTGTTTCAAACCTGAACTATCAAAGAAAGGTTCAACACTGTGAGTTGAATGCAAACATCACGAAGAAAGTTCTGAGAATGCTTCTGTTTAGTGAGGTGCGGTTTATCCCGTTTCCAACGAAATCCTCAGAGAGGTCCAAATATCCACTTGCAGTTTCTACAAAAAGAGTGTTTCAACCCTGAACTTTCCAAGGAAGGTTCAAATCTGGGATTTGAACGCAAGCATCACAAAGAAGATTCTGAGACTGCTTCTGTTTAGTTAGCTGAAATTATCCCGTTTCCAACGAAATCCTCAGAGAGGTCCAAATATCCACTTGCAGTTTCTACAAAAAGAGTGTTTCAACCCTGAACTTTCCAAGGAAGGTTCAAATCTGGGATTTGAACGCAAGCATCACAAAGAAGATTCTGAGACTGCTTCTGTGTAGTTAGCTGAAATTATCCCGTTTCCAACGAAATCCTCAGAGAGGTCCAAATATCCACTTGCAGTTTCTACAAAAAGAGTGTTTCAAACCTGAACTATCAAAGAAAGGTTCAACACTGTGAGTTGAATACAAACATCACGAAGAAAGTTCTGAGAATGCTTCAGTTTAGTGAGGTGCGGTTTTTCCCGTTTCCAACGAAATCCTCAGAGGGGTCAAATTATCCACTTGCAGTTTCTACAAAAAGAGTGTTTCAAACCTGAACTATCAAAGAATGGTTCAACACTGTGAGTTGAATGCAAACATCTCGAAGAAGGTTCTGAGAATGCTACTGTCTAGCTTTTACATGAAGTTATTTCCTTTACTACCATGGGCCTCCAAGCGGTCCATATCTCCACTTGCAGATTCTACAAAAAGAGAGTTTCCAAACTGCTCTGTCAAAGGGAATGTTCCACTCTGTGACTTGAATGCAATCATCCCAAAGTAGTTTCTGAGAATGCTTCTATCTAGTTTCTACGGGAAGATATTTCCTTTTCCACCACAGGCCTCAAAGCCCTCCAAATGTCCACTTGCAGATTCTAGAAAAAGAGTGTTTCAAAGCTTCCCTCTCATAAGGAAAGTTCAACTCTGTGAGTTGAATGCAAACATCACAAAGAAGTTTCTGAGAATGCTTCTGTTTAGCTTTTCTGTGAAGAGTATCCCGTTTCCAACGAAATCTTCAAAGCGGTCCAAATATCCACTTGCAGATTCCACAGAAAGAGTGTTTGGAAACTGCTGTTTGAAAAGGAACCTTCAACTCTGTGAGGTGAATGCAATCATCACAAAGAAGTTTCTGACAATGCTTCTCTCTGGTTTCTATGTGACGATAATTCGTTTTCCACCACATGCCTGAAAGCTCTCCAAATGTCCACTTGCAGACACTACGAAAAGAATGTTTCAGAACTGCTCTATGAAAAGCAGTGTGAAACTCTGTGAGTTGAACACCAACATCACAGAGAAGTTTCAGAGAATGCTTCTGTTTAGTTTTTATGTGAAGATATTCCCGTTTCCAAAGAAATCTTCAAAGAGGTCCACATATCCACTTGCAGATTCCACAGAAAGAGAGTTTCAAAACTGCTGTCTCCATAGGAGTGTTCAGCTCTGTGAGTTGAATGCAATCATCACAGAGAAGTTTCTGAGAAGGCTTCCGTCTAGATTTTAAGTGACGATATACGCGTTTCGAACGAAGGCCACAGAGTGGTCCAAATATCCACTTGCAGATCCTACAAAAAGAGTGTTTCAAACCTGAACTGTCAAAGGAAGGTTCAACTCTGGGATTTGAACGCAAACATCACAAAGAAGTTTCTGAGAATGCTTCCGTTTAGTTAGGTGCAGTTATCCCGTTTCCAACGAAATCCTCAGAGAGGTCCAAATATCCACTTGCAGATGCTACAAAAAGTGTGTTTCAAACCCGCTCCATCCAAAGGAATGTTCAGCTCTGTGACTTCAACTCAATGATCCCAAAGAATTTTCTAAGAATGCTTCTGTCTTGTTTTTATATGAAGTTATTTCCTTTACTACGAGAGTCCTCAAAGAGGTCCAAATATCCACTTGCAGTTTCTACAAAAAGAGTGTTTCAAACCTGAACTATCAAAGAAAGGTTCAACACTGTGAGTTGAATGCAAACATCACGAAGAAAGTTCTGAGAATGCTTCTGTTTAGTGAGGTGCGGTTTATCCCGTTTCCAACGAAATCCTCAGAGAGGTCCAAATATCCACTTGCAGTTTCTACAAAAAGAGTGTTTCAACCCTGAACTTTCCAAGGAAGGTTCAAATCTGGGATTTGAACGCAAGCATCACAAAGAAGATTCTGAGACTGCTTCTGTTTAGTTAGCTGAAATTATCCCGTTTCCAACGAAATCCTCAGAGAGGTCCAAATATCCACTTGCAGTTTCTACAAAAAGAGTGTTTCAACCCTGAACTTTCCAAGGAAGGTTCAAATCTGGGATTTGAACGCAAGCATCACAAAGAAGATTCTGAGACTGCTTCTGTTTAGTTAGCTGAAATTATCCCGTTTCCAACGAAATCCTCAGAGAGGTCCAAATATCCACTTGCAGTTTCTACAAAAAGAGTGTTTCAAACCTGAACTATCAAAGAAAGGTTCAACACTGTGAGTTGAATACAAACATCACGAAGAAAGTTCTGAGAATGCTTCAGTTTAGTGAGGTGCGGTTTTTCCCGTTTCCAACGAAATCCTCAGAGGGGTCAAATTATCCACTTGCAGTTTCTACAAAAAGAGTGTTTCAAACCTGAACTATCAAAGAATGGTTCAACACTGTGAGTTGAATGCAAACATCTCGAAGAAGGTTCTGAGAATGCTACTGTCTAGCTTTTACATGAAGTTATTTCCTTTACTACCATGGGCCTCCAAGCGGTCCATATCTCCACTTGCAGATTCTACAAAAAGAGAGTTTCCAAACTGCTCTGTCAAAGGGAATGTTCCACTCTGTGACTTGAATGCAATCATCCCAAAGTAGTTTCTGAGAATGCTTCTATCTAGTTTCTACGGGAAGATATTTCCTTTTCCACCACAGGCCTCAAAGCCCTCCAAATGTCCACTTGCAGATTCTAGAAAAAGAGTGTTTCAAAGCTTCCCTCTCATAAGGAAAGTTCAACTCTGTGAGTTGAATGCAAACATCACAAAGAAGTTTCTGAGAATGCTTCTGTTTAGCTTTTCTGTGAAGAGTATCCCGTTTCCAACGAAATCTTCAAAGCGGTCCAAATATCCACTTGCAGATTCCACAGAAAGAGTGTTTGGAAACTGCTGTTTGAAAAGGAACCTTCAACTCTGTGAGGTGAATGCAATCATCACAAAGAAGTTTCTGACAATGCTTCTCTCTGGTTTCTATGTGACGATAATTCGTTTTCCACCACATGCCTGAAAGCTCTCCAAATGTCCACTTGCAGACACTACGAAAAGAATGTTTCAGAACTGCTCTATGAAAAGCAGTGTGAAACTCTGTGAGTTGAACACCAACATCACAGAGAAGTTTCAGAGAATGCTTCTGTTTAGTTTTTATGTGAAGATATTCCCGTTTCCAAAGAAATCTTCAAAGAGGTCCACATATCCACTTGCAGATTCCACAGAAAGAGAGTTTCAAAACTGCTGTCTCCATAGGAGTGTTCAGCTCTGTGAGTTGAATGCAATCATCACAGAGAAGTTTCTGAGAAGGCTTCCGTCTAGATTTTAAGTGACGATATACGCGTTTCGAACGAAGGCCACAGAGTGGTCCAAATATCCACTTGCAGATCCTACAAAAAGAGTGTTTCAAACCTGAACTGTCAAAGGAAGGTTCAACTCTGGGATTTGAACGCAAACATCACAAAGAAGTTTCTGAGAATGCTTCCGTTTAGTTAGGTGCAGTTATCCCGTTTTCAACGAAATCCTCAGACAGGTCCAAATATCCACTTGCAGATGCTACAAAAAGTGTGTTTCAAACCCGCTCCATCCAAAGGAATGTTCAGCTCTGTGACTTCAACTCAATGATCCCAAAGAATTTTCTGAGAATGCTTCTGTCTTGTTTTTATATGAAGTTATTTCCTTTACTACGAGAGTCCTCAAAGAGGTCCAAATATCCACTTGCAGTTTCTACAAAAAGAGTGTTTCAAACCTGAACTATCAAAGAAAGGTTCAACACTGTGAGTTGAATGCAAACATCACGAAGAAAGTTCTGAGAATGCTTCTGTTTAGTGAGGTGCGGTTTTTCCCGTTTCCAACGAAATCCTCAGAGGGGTCAAATTATCCACTTGCAGTTTCTACAAAAAGAGTGTTTCAAACCTGAACTATCAAAGAATGGTTCAACACTGTGAGTTGAATGCAAACATCTCGAAGAAGGTTCTGAGAATGCTACTGTCTAGCTTTTACATGAAGTTATTTCCTTTACTACCATGGGCCTCCAAGCGGTCCATATCTCCACTTGCAGATTCTACAAAAAGAGAGTTTCCAAACTGCTCTGTCAAAGGGAATGTTCCACTCTGTGACTTGAATGCAATCATCCCAAAGTAGTTTCTGAGAATGCTTCTATCTAGTTTCTACGGGAAGATATTTCCTTTTCCACCACAGGCCTCAAAGCCCTCCAAATGTCCACTTGCAGATTCTAGAAAAAGAGTGTTTCAAAGCTTCCCTCTCATAAGGAAAGTTCAACTCTGTGAGTTGAATGCAAACATCACAAAGAAGTTTCTGAGAATGCTTCTGTTTAGCTTTTCTGTGAAGAGTATCCCGTTTCCAATGAAATCTTCAAAGCGGTCCAAATATCCACTTGCAGATTCCACAGAAAGAGTGTTTGGAAACTGCTGTTTGAAAAGGAACCTTCAACTCTGTGAGGTGAATGCAATCATCACAAAGAAGTTTCTGACAATGCTTCTCTCTGGTTTCTATGTGACGATAATTCGTTTTCCACCACATGCCTGAAAGCTCTCCAAATGTCCACTTGCAGACACTACGAAAAGAATGTTTCAGAACTGCTCTATGAAAAGCAGTGTGAAACTCTGTGAGTTGAACACCAACATCACAGAGAAGTTTCAGAGAATGCTTCTGTTTAGTTTTTATGTGAAGATATTCCCGTTTCCAAAGAAATCTTCAAAGAGGTCCACATATCCACTTGCAGATTCCACAGAAAGAGAGTTTCAAAACTGCTGTCTCCATAGGAGTGTTCAGCTCTGTGAGTTGAATGCAATCATCACAGAGAAGTTTCTGAGAAGGCTTCCGTCTAGATTTTAAGTGACGATATACGCGTTTCGAACGAAGGCCACAGAATGGTCCAAATATCCACTTGCAGATCCTACAAAAAGAGTGTTTCAAACCTGAACTGTCAAAGGAAGGTTCAACTCTGGGATTTGAACGCAAACATCACAAAGAAGTTTCTGAGAATGCTTCCGTTTAGTTAGGTGCAGTTATCCAGTTTCCAACGAAATCCTCAGAGAGGTCCAAATATCCACTTGCAGATGCTACAAAAAGTGTGTTTCAAACCCGCTCCATCCAAAGGAATGTTCAGCTCTGTGACTTCAACTCAATGATCCCAAAGAATTTTCTGAAAATGCTTCTGTCTTGTTTTTATATGAAGTTATTTCCTTTACTACGAGAGTCCTCAAAGAGGTCCAAATATCCACTTGCAGTTTCTACAAAAAGAGTGTTTCAAACCTGAACTATCAAAGAAAGGTTCAACACTGTGAGTTGAATGCAAACATCACGAAGAAAGTTCTGAGAATGCTTCTGTTTAGTGAGGTGCGGTTTATCCCGTTTCCAACGAAATCCTCAGAGAGGTCCAAATATCCACTTGCAGTTTCTACAAAAAGAGTGTTTCAACCCTGAACTTTCCAAGGAAGGTTCAAATCTGGGATTTGAACGCAAGCATCACAAAGAAGATTCTGAGACTGCTTCTGTTTAGTTAGCTGAAATTATCCCGTTTCCAACGAAATCCTCAGAGAGGTCCAAATATCCACTTGCAGTTTCTACAAAAAGAGTGTTTCAAACCTGAACTATCAAAGAAAGGTTCAACACTGTGAGTTGAATACAAACATCACGAAGAAAGTTCTGAGAATGCTTCAGTTTAGTGAGGTGCGGTTTTTCCCGTTTCCAACGAAATCCTCAGAGGGGTCAAATTATCCACTTGCAGTTTCTACAAAAAGAGTGTTTCAAACCTGAACTATCAAAGAATGGTTCAACACTGTGAGTTGAATGCAAACATCTCGAAGAAGGTTCTGAGAATGCTACTGTCTAGGTTTTACATGAAGTTATTTCCTTTACTACCATGGGCCTCCAAGCGGTCCATATCTCCACTTGCAGATTCTACAAAAAGAGAGTTTCCAAACTGCTCTGTCAAAGGGAATGTTCCACTCTGTGACTTGAATGCAATCATCCCAAAGTAGTTTCTGAGAATGCTTCTATCTAGTTTCTACGGGAAGATATTTCCTTTTCCACCACAGGCCTCAAAGCCCTCCAAATGTCCACTTGCAGATTCTAGAAAAAGAGTGTTTCAAAGCTTCCCTCTCATAAGGAAAGTTCAACTCTGTGAGTTGAATGCAAACATCACAAAGAAGTTTCTGAGAATGCTTCTGTTTAGCTTTTCTGTGAAGAGTATCCCGTTTCCAACGAAATCTTCAAAGCGGTCCAAATATCCACTTGCAGATTCCACAGAAAGAGTGTTTGGAAACTGCTGTTTGAAAAGGAACCTTCAACTCTGTGAGGTGAATGCAATCATCACAAAGAAGTTTCTGACAATGCTTCTCTCTGGTTTCTATGTGACGATAATTCGTTTTCCACCACATGCCTGAAAGCTCTCCAAATGTCCACTTGCAGACACTACGAAAAGAATGTTTCAGAACTGCTCTATGAAAAGCAGTGTGAAACTCTGTGAGTTGAACACCAACATCACAGAGAAGTTTCAGAGAATGCTTCTGTTTAGTTTTTATGTGAAGATATTCCCGTTTCCAAAGAAATCTTCAAAGAGGTCCACATATCCACTTGCAGATTCCACAGAAAGAGAGTTTCAAAACTGCTGTCTCCATAGGAGTGTTCAGCTCTGTGAGTTGAATGCAATCATCACAGAGAAGTTTCTGAGAAGGCTTCCGTCTAGATTTTAAGTGACGATATACGCGTTTCGAACGAAGGCCACAGAGTGGTCCAAATATCCACTTGCAGATCCTACAAAAAGAGTGTTTCAAACCTGAACTGTCAAAGGAAGGTTCAACTCTGGGATTTGAACGCAAACATCACAAAGAAGTTTCTGAGAATGCTTCCGTTTAGTTAGGTGCAGTTATCCCGTTTCCAACGAAATCCTCAGACAGGTCCAAATATCCACTTGCAGATGCTACAAAAAGTGTGTTTCAAACCCGCTCCATCCAAAGGAATGTTCAGCTCTGTGACTTCAACTCAATGATCCCAAAGAACTTTCTGAGAATGCTTCTGTCTTGTTTTTATATGAAGTTATTTCCTTTACTACGAGAGTCCTCAAAGAGGTCCAAATATCCACTTGCAGTTTCTACAAAAAGAGTGTTTCAAACCTGAACTATCAAAGAAAGGTTCAACACTGTGAGTTGAATGCAAACATCACGAAGAAAGTTCTGAGAATGCTTCTGTTTAGTGAGGTGCGGTTTATCCCGTTTCCAACGAAATCCTCAGAGAGGTCCAAATATCCACTTGCAGATGCTACAAAAAGTGTGTTTCAAACCCGCTCCATCCAAAGGAATGTTCAGCTCTGTGAGTTCAACTCAATGATCCCAAAGAATTTTCTGAGAATGCTTCTGTCTTGTTTTTATATGAAGTTATTTCCTTTACTACGAGAGTCCTCAAAGAGGTCCAAATATCCACTTGCAGTTTCTACAAAAAGAGTGTTTCAAACCTGAACTATCAAAGAAAGGTTCAACACTGTGAGTTGAATGCAAACATCACGAAGAAAGTTCTGAGAATGCTTCTGTTTAGTGAGGTGCGGTTTATCCCGTTTCCAACGAAATCCTCAGAGAGGTCCAAATATCCACTTGCAGTTTCTACAAAAAGAGTGTTTCAACCCTGAACTTTCCAAGGAAGGTTCAAATCTGGGATTTGAACGCAAGCATCACAAAGAAGATTCTGAGACTGCTTCTGTTTAGTTAGCTGAAATTATCCCGTTTCCAACGAAATCCTCAGAGAGGTCCAAATATCCACTTGCAGTTTCTACAAAAAGAGTGTTTCAAACCTGAACTATCAAAGAAAGGTTCAACACTGTGAGTTGAATACAAACATCACGAAGAAAGTTCTGAGAATGCTTCAGTTTAGTGAGGTGCGGTTTTTCCCGTTTCCAACGAAATCCTCAGAGGGGTCAAATTATCCACTTGCAGTTTCTACAAAAAGAGTGTTTCAAACCTGAACTATCAAAGAATGGTTCAACACTGTGAGTTGAATGCAAACATCTCGAAGAAGGTTCTGAGAATGCTACTGTCTAGCTTTTACATGAAGTTATTTCCTTTACTACCATGGGCCTCCAAGCGGTCCATATCTCCACTTGCAGATTCTACAAAAAGAGAGTTTCCAAACTGCTCTGTCAAAGGGAATGTTCCACTCTGTGACTTGAATGCAATCATCCCAAAGTAGTTTCTGAGAATGCTTCTATCTAGTTTCTACGGGAAGATATTTCCTTTTCCACCACAGGCCTCAAAGCCCTCCAAATGTCCACTTGCAGATTCTAGAAAAAGAGTGTTTCAAAGCTTCCCTCTCATAAGGAAAGTTCAACTCTGTGAGTTGAATGCAAACATCACAAAGAAGTTTCTGAGAATGCTTCTGTTTAGCTTTTCTGTGAAGAGTATCCCGTTTCCAGCGAAATCTTCAAAGCGGTCCAAATATCCACTTGCAGATTCCACAGAAAGAGTGTTTGGAAACTGCTGTTTGAAAAGGAACCTTCAACTCTGTGAGGTGAATGCAATCATCACAAAGAAGTTTCTGACAATGCTTCTCTCTGGTTTCTATGTGACGATAATTCGTTTTCCACCACATGCCTGAAAGCTCTCCAAATGTCCACTTGCAGACACTACGAAAAGAATGTTTCAGAACTGCTCTATGAAAAGCAGTGTGAAACTCTGTGAGTTGAACACCAACATCACAGAGAAGTTTCAGAGAATGCTTCTGTTTAGTTTTTATGTGAAGATATTCCCGTTTCCAAAGAAATCTTCAAAGAGGTCCACATATCCACTTGCAGATTCCACAGAAAGAGAGTTTCAAAACTGCTGTCTCCATAGGAGTGTTCAGCTCTGTGAGTTGAATGCAATCATCACAGAGAAGTTTCTGAGAAGGCTTCCGTCTAGATTTTAAGTGACGATATACGCGTTTCGAACGAAGGCCACAGAGTGGTCCAAATATCCACTTGCAGATCCTACAAAAAGAGTGTTTCAAACCTGAACTGTCAAAGGAAGGTTCAACTCTGGGATTTGAACGCAAACATCACAAAGAAGTTTCTGAGAATGCTTCCGTTTAGTTAGGTGCAGTTATCCCGTTTCCAACGAAATCCTCAGACAGGTCCAAATATCCACTTGCAGATGCTACAAAAAGTGTGTTTCAAACCCGCTCCATCCAAAGGAATGTTCAGCTCTGTGACTTCAACTCAATGATCCCAAAGAATTTTCTGAGAATGCTTCTGTCTTGTTTTTATATGAAGTTATTTCCTTTACTACGAGAGTCCTCGAAGAGGTCCAAATATCCACTTGCAGTTTCTACAAAAAGAGTGTTTCAAACCTGAACTATCAAAGAAAGGTTCAACACTGTGAGTTGAATGCAAACATCACGAAGAAAGTTCTGAGAATGCTTCTGTTTAGTGAGGTGCGGTTTATCCCGTTTCCAACGAAATCCTCAGAGAGGTCCAAATATCCACTTGCAGTTTCTACAAAAAGAGTGTTTCAACCCTGAACTTTCCAAGGAAGGTTCAAATCTGGGATTTGAACGCAAGCATCACAAAGAAGATTCTGAGACTGCTTCTGTTTAGTTAGCTGAAATTATCCCGTTTCCAACGAAATCCTCAGAGAGGTCCAAATATCCACTTGCAGTTTCTACAAAAAGAGTGTTTCAAACCTGAACTATCAAAGAAAGGTTCAACACTGTGAGTTGAGTACAAACATCACGAAGAACGTTCTGAGAATGCTTCAGTTTAGTGAGGTGCGGTTTTTCCCGTTTCCAACGAAATCCTCAGAGGGGTCAAATTATCCACTTGCAGTTTCTACAAAAAGAGTGTTTCAAACCTGAACTATCAAAGAATGGTTCAACACTGTGAGTTGAATGCAAACATCTCGAAGAAGGTTCTGAGAATGCTACTGTCTAGCTTTTACATGAAGTTATTTCCTTTACTACCATGGGCCTCCAAGCGGTCCATATCTCCACTTGCAGATTCTACAAAAAGAGAGTTTCCAAACTGCTCTGTCAAAGGGAATGTTCCACTCTGTGACTTGAATGCAATCATCCCAAAGTAGTTTCTGAGAATGCTTCTATCTAGTTTCTACGGGAAGATATTTCCTTTTCCACCACAGGCCTCAAAGCCCTCCAAATGTCCACTTGCAGATTCTAGAAAAAGAGTGTTTCAAAGCTTCCCTCTCATAAGGAAAGTTCAACTCTGTGAGTTGAATGCAAACATCACAAAGAAGTTTCTGAGAATGCTTCTGTTTAGCTTTTCTGTGAAGAGTATCCCGTTTCCAGCGAAATCTTCAAAGCGGTCCAAATATCCACTTGCAGATTCCACAGAAAGAGTGTTTGGAAACTGCTGTTTGAAAAGGAACCTTCAACTCTGTGAGGTGAATGCAATCATCACAAAGAAGTTTCTGACAATGCTTCTCTCTGGTTTCTATGTGACGATAATTCGTTTTCCACCACATGCCTGAAAGCTCTCCAAATGTCCACTTGCAGACACTACGAAAAGAATGTTTCAGAACTGCTCTATGAAAAGCAGTGTGAAACTCTGTGAGTTGAACACCAACATCACAGAGAAGTTTCAGAGAATGCTTCTGTTTAGTTTTTATGTGAAGATATTCCCGTTTCCAAAGAAATCTTCAAAGAGGTCCACATATCCACTTGCAGATTCCACAGAAAGAGAGTTTCAAAACTGCTGTCTCCATAGGAGTGTTCAGCTCTGTGAGTTGAATGCAATCATCACAGAGAAGTTTCTGAGAAGGCTTCCGTCTAGATTTTAAGTGACGATATACGCGTTTCGAACGAAGGCCACAGAGTGGTCCAAATATCCACTTGCAGATCCTACAAAAAGAGTGTTTCAAACCTGAACTGTCAAAGGAAGGTTCAACTCTGGGATTTGAACGCAAACATCACAAAGAAGTTTCTGAGAATGCTTCCGTTTAGTTAGGTGCAGTTATCCCGTTTCCAACGAAATCCTCAGACAGGTCCAAATATCCACTTGCAGATGCTACAAAAAGTGTGTTTCAAACCCGCTCCATCCAAAGGAATGTTCAGCTCTGTGACTTCAACTCAATGATCCCAAAGAATTTTCTGAGAATGCTTCTGTCTTGTTTTTATATGAAGTTATTTCCTTTACTACGAGAGTCCTCGAAGAGGTCCAAATATCCACTTGCAGTTTCTACAAAAAGAGTGTTTCAAACCTGAACTATCAAAGAAAGGTTCAACACTGTGAGTTGAATGCAAACATCACGAAGAAAGTTCTGAGAATGCTTCTGTTTAGTGAGGTGCGGTTTATCCCGTTTCCAACGAAATCCTCAGAGAGGTCCAAATATCCACTTGCAGTTTCTACAAAAAGAGTGTTTCAACCCTGAACTTTCCAAGGAAGGTTCAAATCTGGGATTTGAACGCAAGCATCACAAAGAAGATTCTGAGACTGCTTCTGTTTAGTTAGCTGAAATTATCCCGTTTCCAACGAAATCCTCAGAGAGGTCCAAATATCCACTTGCAGTTTCTACAAAAAGAGTGTTTCAAACCTGAACTATCAAAGAAAGGTTCAACACTGTGAGTTGAGTACAAACATCACGAAGAACGTTCTGAGAATGCTTCAGTTTAGTGAGGTGCGGTTTTTCCCGTTTCCAACGAAATCCTCAGAGGGGTCAAATTATCCACTTGCAGTTTCTACAAAAAGAGTGTTTCAAACCTGAACTATCAAAGAATGGTTCAACACTGTGAGTTGAATGCAAACATCTCGAAGAAGGTTCTGAGAATGCTACTGTCTAGCTTTTACATGAAGTTATTTCCTTTACTACCATGGGCCTCCAAGCGGTCCATATCTCCACTTGCAGATTCTACAAAAAGAGAGTTTCCAAACTGCTCTGTCAAAGGGAATGTTCCACTCTGTGACTTGAATGCAATCATCCCAAAGTAGTTTCTGAGAATGCTTCTATCTAGTTTCTACGGGAAGATATTTCCTTTTCCACCACAGGCCTCAAAGCCCTCCAAATGTCCACTTGCAGATTCTAGAAAAAGAGTGTTTCAAAGCTTCCCTCTCATAAGGAAAGTTCAACTCTGTGAGTTGAATGCAAACATCACAAAGAAGTTTCTGAGAATGCTTCTGTTTAGCTTTTCTGTGAAGAGTATCCCGTTTCCAGCGAAATCTTCAAAGCGGTCCAAATATCCACTTGCAGATTCCACAGAAAGAGTGTTTGGAAACTGCTGTTTGAAAAGGAACCTTCAACTCTGTGAGGTGAATGCAATCATCACAAAGAAGTTTCTGACAATGCTTCTCTCTGGTTTCTATGTGACGATAATTCGTTTTCCACCACATGCCTGAAAGCTCTCCAAATGTCCACTTGCAGACACTACGAAAAGAATGTTTCAGAACTGCTCTATGAAAAGCAGTGTGAAACTCTGTGAGTTGAACACCAACATCACAGAGAAGTTTCAGAGAATGCTTCTGTTTAGTTTTTATGTGAAGATATTCCCGTTTCCAAAGAAATCTTCAAAGAGGTCCACATATCCACTTGCAGATTCCACAGAAAGAGAGTTTCAAAACTGCTGTCTCCATAGGAGTGTTCAGCTCTGTGAGTTGAATGCAATCATCACAGAGAAGTTTCTGAGAAGGCTTCCGTCTAGATTTTAAGTGACGATATACGCGTTTCGAACGAAGGCCACAGAGTGGTCCAAATATCCACTTGCAGATCCTACAAAAAGAGTGTTTCAAACCTGAACTGTCAAAGGAAGGTTCAACTCTGGGATTTGAACGCAAACATCACAAAGAAGTTTCTGAGAATGCTTCCGTTTAGTTAGGTGCAGTTATCCCGTTTCCAACGAAATCCTCAGACAGGTCCAAATATCCACTTGCAGATGCTACAAAAAGTGTGTTTCAAACCCGCTCCATCCAAAGGAATGTTCAGCTCTGTGACTTCAACTCAATGATCCCAAAGAATTTTCTGAAAATGCTTCTGTCTTGTTTTTATATGAAGTTATTTCCTTTACTACGAGAGTCCTCAAAGAGGTCCAAATATCCACTTGCAGTTTCTACAAAAAGAGTGTTTCAAACCTGAACTATCAAAGAAAGGTTCAACACTGTGAGTTGAATGCAAACATCACGAAGAAAGTTCTGAGAATGCTTCTGTTTAGTGAGGTGCGGTTTATCCCGTTTCCAACGAAATCCTCAGAGAGGTCCAAATATCCACTTGCAGATGCTACAAAAAGTGTGTTTCAAACCCGCTCCATCCAAAGGAATGTTCAGCTCTGTGACTTCAACTCAATGATCCCAAAGAATTTTCTGAGAATGCTTCTGTCTTGTTTTTATATGAAGTTATTTCCTTTACTACGAGAGTCCTCAAAGAGGTCCAAATATCCACTTGCAGTTTCTACAAAAAGAGTGTTTCAAACCTGAACTATCAAAGAAAGGTTCAACACTGTGAGTTGAATGCAAACATCACGAAGAAAGTTCTGAGAATGCTTCTGTTTAGTGAGGTGCGGTTTATCCCGTTTCCAACGAAATCCTCAGAGAGGTCCAAATATCCACTTGCAGTTTCTACAAAAAGAGTGTTTCAACCCTGAACTTTCCAAGGAAGGTTCAAATCTGGGATTTGAACGCAAGCATCACAAAGAAGATTCTGAGACTGCTTCTGTTTAGTTAGCTGAAATTATCCCGTTTCCAACGAAATCCTCAGAGAGGTCCAAATATCCACTTGCAGTTTCTACAAAAAGAGTGTTTCAAACCTGAACTATCAAAGAAAGGTTCAACACTGTGAGTTGAATACAAACATCACGAAGAAAGTTCTGAGAATGCTTCAGTTTAGTGAGGTGCGGTTTTTCCCGTTTCCAACGAAATCCTCAGAGGGGTCAAATTATCCACTTGCAGTTTCTACAAAAAGAGTGTTTCAAACCTGAACTATCAAAGAATGGTTCAACACTGTGAGTTGAATGCAAACATCTCGAAGAAGGTTCTGAGAATGCTACTGTCTAGGTTTTACATGAAGTTATTTCCTTTACTACCATGGGCCTCCAAGCGGTCCATATCTCCACTTGCAGATTCTACAAAAAGAGAGTTTCCAAACTGCTCTGTCAAAGGGAATGTTCCACTCTGTGACTTGAATGCAATCATCCCAAAGTAGTTTCTGAGAATGCTTCTATCTAGTTTCTACGGGAAGATATTTCCTTTTCCACCACAGGCCTCAAAGCCCTCCAAATGTCCACTTGCAGATTCTAGAAAAAGAGTGTTTCAAAGCTTCCCTCTCATAAGGAAAGTTCAACTCTGTGAGTTGAATGCAAACATCACAAAGAAGTTTCTGAGAATGCTTCTGTTTAGCTTTTCTGTGAAGAGTATCCCGTTTCCAACGAAATCTTCAAAGCGGTCCAAATATCCACTTGCAGATTCCACAGAAAGAGTGTTTGGAAACTGCTGTTTGAAAAGGAACCTTCAACTCTGTGAGGTGAATGCAATCATCACAAAGAAGTTTCTGACAATGCTTCTCTCTGGTTTCTATGTGACGATAATTCGTTTTCCACCACATGCCTGAAAGCTCTCCAAATGTCCACTTGCAGACACTACGAAAAGAATGTTTCAGAACTGCTCTATGAAAAGCAGTGTGAAACTCTGTGAGTTGAACACCAACATCACAGAGAAGTTTCAGAGAATGCTTCTGTTTAGTTTTTATGTGAAGATATTCCCGTTTCCAAATAAATCTTCAAAGAGGTCCACATATCCACTTGCAGATTCCACAGAAAGAGAGTTTCAAAACTGCTGTCTCCATAGGAGTGTTCAGCTCTGTGAGTTGAATGCAATCATCACAGAGAAGTTTCTGAGAAGGCTTCCGTCTAGATTTTAAGTGACGATATACGCGTTTCGAACGAAGGCCACAGAGTGGTCCAAATATCCACTTGCAGATCCTACAAAAAGAGTGTTTCAAACCTGAAATGTCAAAGGAACGTTCAACTCTGGGATTTGAACGCAAACATCACAAAGAAGTTTCTGAGAATGCTTCCGTTTAGTTAGGTGCAGTTATCCCGTTTCCAACGAAATCCTCAGACAGGTCCAAATATCCACTTGCAGATGCTACAAAAAGTGTGTTTCAAACCCGCTCCATCCAAAGGAATGTTCAGCTCTGTGACTTCAACTCAATGATCCCAAAGAATTTTCTGAGAATGCTTCTGTCTTGTTTTTATATGAAGTTATTTCCTTTACTACGAGAGTCCTCAAAGAGGTCCAAATATCCACTTGCAGTTTCTACAAAAAGAGTGTTTCAAACCTGAACTATCAAAGAAAGGTTCAACACTGTGAGTTGAATGCAAACATCACGAAGAAAGTTCTGAGAATGCTTCTGTTTAGTGAGGTGCGGTTTATCCCGTTTCCAACGAAATCCTCAGAGAGGTCCAAATATCCACTTGCAGATGCTACAAAAAGTGTGTTTCAAACCCGCTCCATCCAAAGGAATGTTCAGCTCTGTGACTTCAACTCAATGATCCCAAAGAATTTTCTGAGAATGCTTCTGTCTTGTTTTTATATGAAGTTATTTCCTTTACTACGAGAGTCCTCAAAGAGGTCCAAATATCCACTTGCAGTTTCTACAAAAAGAGTGTTTCAAACCTGAACTATCAAAGAAAGGTTCAACACTGTGAGTTGAATGCAAACATCACGAAGAAAGTTCTGAGAATGCTTCTGTTTAGTGAGGTGCGGTTTATCCCGTTTCCAACGAAATCCTCAGAGAGGTCCAAATATCCACTTGCAGTTTCTACAAAAAGAGTGTTTCAACCCTGAACTTTCCAAGGAAGGTTCAAATCTGGGATTTGAACGCAAGCATCACAAAGAAGATTCTGAGACTGCTTCTGTTTAGTTAGCTGAAATTATCCCGTTTCCAACGAAATCCTCAGAGAGGTCCAAATATCCACTTGCAGTTTCTACAAAAAGAGTGTTTCAAACCTGAACTATCAAAGAAAGGTTCAACACTGTGAGTTGAATACAAACATCACGAAGAAAGTTCTGAGAATGCTTCAGTTTAGTGAGGTGCGGTTTTTCCCGTTTCCAACGAAATCCTCAGAGGGGTCAAATTATCCACTTGCAGTTTCTACAAAAAGAGTGTTTCAAACCTGAACTATCAAAGAATGGTTCAACACTGTGAGTTGAATGCAAACATCTCGAAGAAGGTTCTGAGAATGCTACTGTCTAGGTTTTACATGAAGTTATTTCCTTTACTACCATGGGCCTCCAAGCGGTCCATATCTCCACTTGCAGATTCTACAAAAAGAGAGTTTCCAAACTGCTCTGTCAAAGGGAATGTTCCACTCTGTGACTTGAATGCAATCATCCCAAAGTAGTTTCTGAGAATGCTTCTATCTAGTTTCTACGGGAAGATATTTCCTTTTCCACCACAGGCCTCAAAGCCCTCCAAATGTCCACTTGCAGATTCTAGAAAAAGAGTGTTTCAAAGCTTCCCTCTCATAAGGAAAGTTCAACTCTGTGAGTTGAATGCAAACATCACAAAGAAGTTTCTGAGAATGCTTCTGTTTAGCTTTTCTGTGAAGAGTATCCCGTTTCCAACGAAATCTTCAAAGCGGTCCAAATATCCACTTGCAGATTCCACAGAAAGAGTGTTTGGAAACTGCTGTTTGAAAAGGAACCTTCAACTCTGTGAGGTGAATGCAATCATCACAAAGAAGTTTCTGACAATGCTTCTCTCTGGTTTCTATGTGACGATAATTCGTTTTCCACCACATGCCTGAAAGCTCTCCAAATGTCCACTTGCAGACACTACGAAAAGAATGTTTCAGAACTGCTCTATGAAAAGCAGTGTGAAACTCTGTGAGTTGAACACCAACATCACAGAGAAGTTTCAGAGAATGCTTCTGTTTAGTTTTTATGTGAAGATATTCCCGTTTCCAAAGAAATCTTCAAAGAGGTCCACATATCCACTTGCAGATTCCACAGAAAGAGAGTTTCAAAACTGCTGTCTCCATAGGAGTGTTCAGCTCTGTGAGTTGAATGCAATCATCACAGAGAAGTTTCTGAGAAGGCTTCCGTCTAGATTTTAAGTGACGATATACGCGTTTCGAACGAAGGCCACAGAGTGGTCCAAATATCCACTTGCAGATCCTACAAAAAGAGTGTTTCAAACCTGAACTGTCAAAGGAAGGTTCAACTCTGGGATTTGAACGCAAACATCACAAAGAAGTTTCTGAGAATGCTTCCGTTTAGTTAGGTGCAGTTATCCCGTTTCCAACGAAATCCTCAGAGAGGTCCAAATATCCACTTGCAGATGCTACAAAAAGTGTGTTTCAAACCCGCTCCATCCAAAGGAATGTTCAGCTCTGTGACTTCAACTCAATGATCCCAAAGAATTTCCTGAGAATGCTTCTGTCTTGTTTTTATATGAAGTTATTTCCTTTACTACGAGAGTCCTCAAAGAGGTCCAAATATCCACTTGCAGTTTCTACAAAAAGAGTGTTTCAAACCTGAACTATCAAAGAAAGGTTCAACACTGTGAGTTGAATGCAAACATCACGAAGAAAGTTCTGAGAATGCTTCTGTTTAGTGAGGTGCGGTTTATCCCGTTTCCAACGAAATCCTCAGAGAGGTCCAAATATCCACTTGCAGATGCTACAAAAAGTGTGTTTCAAACCCGCTCCATCCAAAGGAATGTTCAGCTCTGTGAGTTCAACTCAATGATCCCAAAGAATTTTCTGAGAATGCTTCTGTCTTGTTTTTATATGAAGTTATTTCCTTTACTACGAGAGTCCTCAAAGAGGTCCAAATATCCACTTGCAGTTTCTACAAAAAGAGTGTTTCAAACCTGAACTATCAAAGAAAGGTTCAACACTGTGAGTTGAATGCAAACATCACGAAGAAAGTTCTGAGAATGCTTCTGTTTAGTGAGGTGCGGTTTATCCCGTTTCCAACGAAATCCTCAGAGAGGTCCAAATATCCACTTGCAGTTTCTACAAAAAGAGTGTTTCAACCCTGAACTTTCCAAGGAAGGTTCAAATCTGGGATTTGAACGCAAGCATCACAAAGAAGATTCTGAGACTGCTTCTGTTTAGTTAGCTGAAATTATCCCGTTTCCAACGAAATCCTCAGAGAGGTCCAAATATCCACTTGCAGTTTCTACAAAAAGAGTGTTTCAAACCTGAACTATCAAAGAAAGGTTCAACACTGTGAGTTGAATACAAACATCACGAAGAAAGTTCTGAGAATGCTTCAGTTTAGTGAGGTGCGGTTTTTCCCGTTTCCAACGAAATCCTCAGAGGGGTCAAATTATCCACTTGCAGTTTCTACAAAAAGAGTGTTTCAAACCTGAACTATCAAAGAATGGTTCAACACTGTGAGTTGAATGCAAACATCTCGAAGAAGGTTCTGAGAATGCTACTGTCTAGCTTTTACATGAAGTTATTTCCTTTACTACCATGGGCCTCCAAGCGGTCCATATCTCCACTTGCAGATTCTACAAAAAGAGAGTTTCCAAACTGCTCTGTCAAAGGGAATGTTCCACTCTGTGACTTGAATGCAATCATCCCAAAGTAGTTTCTGAGAATGCTTCTATCTAGTTTCTACGGGAAGATATTTCCTTTTCCACCACAGGCCTCAAAGCCCTCCAAATGTCCACTTGCAGATTCTAGAAAAAGAGTGTTTCAAAGCTTCCCTCTCATAAGGAAAGTTCAACTCTGTGAGTTGAATGCAAACATCACAAAGAACTTTCTGAGAATGCTTCTGTTTAGCTTTTCTGTGAAGAGTATCCCGTTTCCAACGAAATCTTCAAAGCGGTCCAAATATCCACTTGCAGATTCCACAGAAAGAGTGTTTGGAAACTGCTGTTTGAAAAGGAACCTTCAACTCTGTGAGGTGAATGCAATCATCACAAAGAAGTTTCTGACAATGCTTCTCTCTGGTTTCTATGTGACGATAATTCGTTTTCCACCACATGCCTGAAAGCTCTCCAAATGTCCACTTGCAGACACTACGAAAAGAATGTTTCAGAACTGCTCTATGAAAAGCAGTGTGAAACTCTGTGAGTTGAACACCAACATCACAGAGAAGTTTCAGAGAATGCTTCTGTTTAGTTTTTATGTGAAGATATTCCCGTTTCCAAAGAAATCTTCAAAGAGGTCCACATATCCACTTGCAGATTCCACAGAAAGAGAGTTTCAAAACTGCTGTCTCCATAGGAGTGTTCAGCTCTGTGAGTTGAATGCAATCATCACAGAGAAGTTTCTGAGAAGGCTTCCGTCTAGATTTTAAGTGACGATATACGCGTTTCGAACGAAGGCCACAGAGTGGTCCAAATATCCACTTGCAGATCCTACAAAAAGAGTGTTTCAAACCTGAACTGTCAAAGGAAGGTTCAACTCTGGGATTTGAACGCAAACATCACAAAGAAGTTTCTGAGAATGCTTCCGTTTAGTTAGGTGCAGTTATCCCGTTTCCAACGAAATCCTCAGAGAGGTCCAAATATCCACTTGCAGATGCTACAAAAAGTGTGTTTCAAACCCGCTCCATCCAAAGGAATGTTCAGCTCTGTGACTTCAACTCAATGATCCCAAAGAATTTTCTGAGAATGCTTCTGTCTTGTTTTTATATGAAGTTATTTCCTTTACTACGAGAGTCCTCAAAGAGGTCCAAATATCCACTTGCAGTTTCTACAAAAAGAGTGTTTCAAACCTGAACTATCAAAGAAAGGTTCAACACTGTGAGTTGAATGCAAACATCACGAAGAAAGTTCTGAGAATGCTTCTGTTTAGTGAGGTGCGGTTTATCCCGTTTCCAACGAAATCCTCAGAGAGGTCCAAATATCCACTTGCAGTTTCTACAAAAAGAGTGTTTCAACCCTGAACTTTCCAAGGAAGGTTCAAATCTGGGATTTGAACGCAAGCATCACAAAGAAGATTCTGAGACTGCTTCTGTTTAGTTAGCTGAAATTATCCCGTTTCCAACGAAATCCTCAGAGAGGTCCAAATATCCACTTGCAGTTTCTACAAAAAGAGTGTTTCAAACCTGAACTATCAAAGAAAGGTTCAACACTGTGAGTTGAATACAAACATCACGAAGAAAGTTCTGAGAATGCTTCAGTTTAGTGAGGTGCGGTTTTTCCCGTTTCCAACGAAATCCTCAGAGGGGTCAAATTATCCACTTGCAGTTTCTACAAAAAGAGTGTTTCAAACCTGAACTATCAAAGAATGGTTCAACACTGTGAGTTGAATGCAAACATCTCGAAGAAGGTTCTGAGAATGCTACTGTCTAGCTTTTACATGAAGTTATTTCCTTTACTACCATGGGCCTCCAAGCGGTCCATATCTCCACTTGCAGATTCTACAAAAAGAGAGTTTCCAAACTGCTCTGTCAAAGGGAATGTTCCACTCTGTGACTTGAATGCAATCATCCCAAAGTAGTTTCTGAGAATGCTTCTATCTAGTTTCTACGGGAAGATATTTCCTTTTCCACCACAGGCCTCAAAGCCCTCCAAATGTCCACTTGCAGATTCTAGAAAAAGAGTGTTTCAAAGCTTCCCTCTCATAAGGAAAGTTCAACTCTGTGAGTTGAATGCAAACATCACAAAGAAGTTTCTGAGAATGCTTCTGTTTAGCTTTTCTGTGAAGAGTATCCCGTTTCCAACGAAATCTTCAAAGCGGTCCAAATATCCACTTGCAGATTCCACAGAAAGAGTGTTTGGAAACTGCTGTTTGAAAAGGAACCTTCAACTCTGTGAGGTGAATGCAATCATCACAAAGAAGTTTCTGACAATGCTTCTCTCTGGTTTCTATGTGACGATAATTCGTTTTCCACCACATGCCTGAAAGCTCTCCAAATGTCCACTTGCAGACACTACGAAAAGAATGTTTCAGAACTGCTCTATGAAAAGCAGTGTGAAACTCTGTGAGTTGAACACCAACATCACAGAGAAGTTTCAGAGAATGCTTCTGTTTAGTTTTTATGTGAAGATATTCCCGTTTCCAAAGAAATCTTCAAAGAGGTCCACATATCCACTTGCAGATTCCACAGAAAGAGAGTTTCAAAACTGCTGTCTCCATAGGAGTGTTCAGCTCTGTGAGTTGAATGCAATCATCACAGAGAAGTTTCTGAGAAGGCTTCCGTCTAGATTTTAAGTGACGATATACGCGTTTCGAACGAAGGCCACAGAGTGGTCCAAATATCCACTTGCAGATCCTACAAAAAGAGTGTTTCAAACCTGAACTGTCAAAGGAAGGTTCAACTCTGGGATTTGAACGCAAACATCACAAAGAAGTTTCTGAGAATGCTTCCGTTTAGTTAGGTGCAGTTATCCCGTTTCCAACGAAATCCTCAGAGAGGTCCAAATATCCACTTGCAGATGCTACAAAAAGTGTGTTTCAAACCCGCTCCATCCAAAGGAATGTTCAGCTCTGTGACTTCAACTCAATGATCCCAAAGAATTTCCTGAGAATGCTTCTGTCTTGTTTTTATATGAAGTTATTTCCTTTACTACGAGAGTCCTCAAAGAGGTCCAAATATCCACTTGCAGTTTCTACAAAAAGAGTGTTTCAAACCTGAACTATCAAAGAAAGGTTCAACACTGTGAGTTGAATGCAAACATCACGAAGAAAGTTCTGAGAATGCTTCTGTTTAGTGAGGTGCGGTTTTTCCCGTTTCCAACGAAATCCTCAGAGAGGTCCAAATATCCACTTGCAGATGCTACAAAAAGTGTGTTTCAAACCCGCTCCATCGAAAGGAATGTTCAGCTCTGTGACTTCAACTCAATGATCCCAAAGAATTTTCTGAGAATGCTTCTGTCTTGTTTTTATATGAAGTTATTTCCTTTACTACGAGAGTCCTCAAAGAGGTCCAAATATCCACTTGCAGTTTCTACAAAAAGAGTGTTTCAAACCTGAACTATCAAAGAAAGGTTCAACACTGTGAGTTGAATGCAAACATCACGAAGAAAGTTCTGAGAATGCTTCTGTTTAGTGAGGTGCGGTTTATCCCGTTTCCAACGAAATCCTCAGAGAGGTCCAAATATCCACTTGCAGTTTCTACAAAAAGAGTGTTTCAACCCTGAACTTTCCAAGGAAGGTTCAAATCTGGGATTTGAACGCAAGCATCACAAAGAAGATTCTGAGACTGCTTCTGTTTAGTTAGCTGAAATTATCCCGTTTCCAACGAAATCCTCAGAGAGGTCCAAATATCCACTTGCAGTTTCTACAAAAAGAGTGTTTCAAACCTGAACTATCAAAGAAAGGTTCAACACTGTGAGTTGAATACAAACATCACGAAGAAAGTTCTGAGAATGCTTCAGTTTAGTGAGGTGCGGTTTTTCCCGTTTCCAACGAAATCCTCAGAGGGGTCAAATTATCCACTTGCAGTTTCTACAAAAAGAGTGTTTCAAACCTGAACTATCAAAGAATGGTTCAACACTGTGAGTTGAATGCAAACATCTCGAAGAAGGTTCTGAGAATGCTACTGTCTAGGTTTTACATGAAGTTATTTCCTTTACTACCATGGGCCTCCAAGCGGTCCATATCTCCACTTGCAGATTCTACAAAAAGAGAGTTTCCAAACTGCTCTGTCAAAGGGAATGTTCCACTCTGTGACTTGAATGCAATCATCCCAAAGTAGTTTCTGAGAATGCTTCTATCTAGTTTCTACGGGAAGATATTTCCTTTTCCACCACAGGCCTCAAAGCCCTCCAAATGTCCACTTGCAGATTCTAGAAAAAGAGTGTTTCAAAGCTTCCCTCTCATAAGGAAAGTTCAACTCTGTGAGTTGAATGCAAACATCACAAAGAAGTTTCTGAGAATGCTTCTGTTTAGCTTTTCTGTGAAGAGTATCCCGTTTCCAACGAAATCTTCAAAGCGGTCCAAATATCCACTTGCAGATTCCACAGAAAGAGTGTTTGGAAACTGCTGTTTGAAAAGGAACCTTCAACTCTGTGAGGTGAATGCAATCATCACAAAGAAGTTTCTGACAATGCTTCTCTCTGGTTTCTATGTGACGATAATTCGTTTTCCACCACATGCCTGAAAGCTCTCCAAATGTCCACTTGCAGACACTACGAAAAGAATGTTTCAGAACTGCTCTATGAAAAGCAGTGTGAAACTCTGTGAGTTGAACACCAACATCACAGAGAAGTTTCAGAGAATGCTTCTGTTTAGTTTTTATGTGAAGATATTCCCGTTTCCAAAGAAATCTTCAAAGAGGTCCACATATCCACTTGCAGATTCCACAGAAAGAGAGTTTCAAAACTGCTGTCTCCATAGGAGTGTTCAGCTCTGTGAGTTGAATGCAATCATCACAGAGAAGTTTCTGAGAAGGCTTCCGTCTAGATTTTAAGTGACGATATACGCGTTTCGAACGAAGGCCACAGAGTGGTCCAAATATCCACTTGCAGATCCTACAAAAAGAGTGTTTCAAACCTGAACTGTCAAAGGAAGGTTCAACTCTGGGATTTGAACGCAAACATCACAAAGAAGTTTCTGAGAATGCTTCCGTTTAGTTAGGTGCAGTTATCCCGTTTCCAACGAAATCCTCAGAGAGGTCCAAATATCCACTTGCAGATGCTACAAAAAGTGTGTTTCAAACCCGCTCCATCCAAAGGAATGTTCAGCTCTGTGACTTCAACTCAATGATCCCAAAGAATTTCCTGAGAATGCTTCTGTCTTGTTTTTATATGAAGTTATTTCCTTTACTACGAGAGTCCTCAAAGAGGTCCAAATATCCACTTGCAGTTTCTACAAAAAGAGTGTTTCAAACCTGAACTATCAAAGAAAGGTTCAACACTGTGAGTTGAATGCAAACATCACGAAGAAAGTTCTGAGAATGCTTCTGTTTAGTGAGGTGCGGTTTATCCCGTTTCCAACGAAATCCTCAGAGAGGTCCAAATATCCACTTGCAGATGCTACAAAAAGTGTGTTTCAAACCCGCTCCATCCAAAGGAATGTTCAGCTCTGTGAGTTCAACTCAATGATCCCAAAGAATTTTCTGAGAATGCTTCTGTCTTGTTTTTATATGAAGTTATTTCCTTTACTACGAGAGTCCTCAAAGAGGTCCAAATATCCACTTGCAGTTTCTACAAAAAGAGTGTTTCAAACCTGAACTATCAAAGAAAGGTTCAACACTGTGAGTTGAATGCAAACATCACGAAGAAAGTTCTGAGAATGCTTCTGTTTAGTGAGGTGCGGTTTATCCCGTTTCCAACGAAATCCTCAGAGAGGTCCAAATATCCACTTGCAGTTTCTACAAAAAGAGTGTTTCAACCCTGAACTTTCCAAGGAAGGTTCAAATCTGGGATTTGAACGCAAGCATCACAAAGAAGATTCTGAGACTGCTTCTGTTTAGTTAGCTGAAATTATCCCGTTTCCAACGAAATCCTCAGAGAGGTCCAAATATCCACTTGCAGTTTCTACAAAAAGAGTGTTTCAAACCTGAACTATCAAAGAAAGGTTCAACACTGTGAGTTGAATACAAACATCACGAAGAAAGTTCTGAGAATGCTTCAGTTTAGTGAGGTGCGGTTTTTCCCGTTTCCAACGAAATCCTCAGAGGGGTCAAATTATCCACTTGCAGTTTCTACAAAAAGAGTGTTTCAAACCTGAACTATCAAAGAATGGTTCAACACTGTGAGTTGAATGCAAACATCTCGAAGAAGGTTCTGAGAATGCTACTGTCTAGCTTTTACATGAAGTTATTTCCTTTACTACCATGGGCCTCCAAGCGGTCCATATCTCCACTTGCAGATTCTACAAAAAGAGAGTTTCCAAACTGCTCTGTCAAAGGGAATGTTCCACTCTGTGACTTGAATGCAATCATCCCAAAGTAGTTTCTGAGAATGCTTCTATCTAGTTTCTACGGGAAGATATTTCCTTTTCCACCACAGGCCTCAAAGCCCTCCAAATGTCCACTTGCAGATTCTAGAAAAAGAGTGTTTCAAAGCTTCCCTCTCATAAGGAAAGTTCAACTCTGTGAGTTGAATGCAAACATCACAAAGAACTTTCTGAGAATGCTTCTGTTTAGCTTTTCTGTGAAGAGTATCCCGTTTCCAACGAAATCTTCAAAGCGGTCCAAATATCCACTTGCAGATTCCACAGAAAGAGTGTTTGGAAACTGCTGTTTGAAAAGGAACCTTCAACTCTGTGAGGTGAATGCAATCATCACAAAGAAGTTTCTGACAATGCTTCTCTCTGGTTTCTATGTGACGATAATTCGTTTTCCACCACATGCCTGAAAGCTCTCCAAATGTCCACTTGCAGACACTACGAAAAGAATGTTTCAGAACTGCTCTATGAAAAGCAGTGTGAAACTCTGTGAGTTGAACACCAACATCACAGAGAAGTTTCAGAGAATGCTTCTGTTTAGTTTTTATGTGAAGATATTCCCGTTTCCAAAGAAATCTTCAAAGAGGTCCACATATCCACTTGCAGATTCCACAGAAAGAGAGTTTCAAAACTGCTGTCTCCATAGGAGTGTTCAGCTCTGTGAGTTGAATGCAATCATCACAGAGAAGTTTCTGAGAAGGCTTCCGTCTAGATTTTAAGTGACGATATACGCGTTTCGAACGAAGGCCACAGAGTGGTCCAAATATCCACTTGCAGATCCTACAAAAAGAGTGTTTCAAACCTGAACTGTCAAAGGAAGGTTCAACTCTGGGATTTGAACGCAAACATCACAAAGAAGTTTCTGAGAATGCTTCCGTTTAGTTAGGTGCAGTTATCCCGTTTCCAACGAAATCCTCAGAGAGGTCCAAATATCCACTTGCAGATGCTACAAAAAGTGTGTTTCAAACCCGCTCCATCCAAAGGAATGTTCAGCTCTGTGACTTCAACTCAATGATCCCAAAGAATTTCCTGAGAATGCTTCTGTCTTGTTTTTATATGAAGTTATTTCCTTTACTACGAGAGTCCTCAAAGAGGTCCAAATATCCACTTGCAGTTTCTACAAAAAGAGTGTTTCAAACCTGAACTATCAAAGAAAGGTTCAACACTGTGAGTTGAATGCAAACATCACGAAGAAAGTTCTGAGAATGCTTCTGTTTAGTGAGGTGCGGTTTATCCCGTTTCCAACGAAATCCTCAGAGAGGTCCAAATATCCACTTGCAGATGCTACAAAAAGTGTGTTTCAAACCCGCTCCATCCAAAGGAATGTTCAGCTCTGTGAGTTCAACTCAATGATCCCAAAGAATTTTCTGAGAATGCTTCTGTCTTGTTTTTATATGAAGTTATTTCCTTTACTACGAGAGTCCTCAAAGAGGTCCAAATATCCACTTGCAGTTTCTACAAAAAGAGTGTTTCAAACCTGAACTATCAAAGAAAGGTTCAACACTGTGAGTTGAATGCAAACATCACGAAGAAAGTTCTGAGAATGCTTCTGTTTAGTGAGGTGCGGTTTATCCCGTTTCCAACGAAATCCTCAGAGAGGTCCAAATATCCACTTGCAGTTTCTACAAAAAGAGTGTTTCAACCCTGAACTTTCCAAGGAAGGTTCAAATCTGGGATTTGAACGCAAGCATCACAAAGAAGATTCTGAGACTGCTTCTGTTTAGTTAGCTGAAATTATCCCGTTTCCAACGAAATCCTCAGAGAGGTCCAAATATCCACTTGCAGTTTCTACAAAAAGAGTGTTTCAAACCTGAACTATCAAAGAAAGGTTCAACACTGTGAGTTGAATACAAACATCACGAAGAAAGTTCTGAGAATGCTTCAGTTTAGTGAGGTGCGGTTTTTCCCGTTTCCAACGAAATCCTCAGAGGGGTCAAATTATCCACTTGCAGTTTCTACAAAAAGAGTGTTTCAAACCTGAACTATCAAAGAATGGTTCAACACTGTGAGTTGAATGCAAACATCTCGAAGAAGGTTCTGAGAATGCTACTGTCTAGGTTTTACATGAAGTTATTTCCTTTACTACCATGGGCCTCCAAGCGGTCCATATCTCCACTTGCAGATTCTACAAAAAGAGAGTTTCCAAACTGCTCTGTCAAAGGGAATGTTCCACTCTGTGACTTGAATGCAATCATCCCAAAGTAGTTTCTGAGAATGCTTCTATCTAGTTTCTACGGGAAGATATTTCCTTTTCCACCACAGGCCTCAAAGCCCTCCAAATGTCCACTTGCAGATTCTAGAAAAAGAGTGTTTCAAAGCTTCCCTCTCATAAGGAAAGTTCAACTCTGTGAGTTGAATGCAAACATCACAAAGAAGTTTCTGAGAATGCTTCTGTTTAGCTTTTCTGTGAAGAGTATCCCGTTTCCAACGAAATCTTCAAAGCGGTCCAAATATCCACTTGCAGATTCCACAGAAAGAGTGTTTGGAAACTGCTGTTTGAAAAGGAACCTTCAACTCTGTGAGGTGAATGCAATCATCACAAAGAAGTTTCTGACAATGCTTCTCTCTGGTTTCTATGTGACGATAATTCGTTTTCCACCACATGCCTGAAAGCTCTCCAAATGTCCACTTGCAGACACTACGAAAAGAATGTTTCAGAACTGCTCTATGAAAAGCAGTGTGAAACTCTGTGAGTTGAACACCAACATCACAGAGAAGTTTCAGAGAATGCTTCTGTTTAGTTTTTATGTGAAGATATTCCCGTTTCCAAAGAAATCTTCAAAGAGGTCCACATATCCACTTGCAGATTCCACAGAAAGAGAGTTTCAAAACTGCTGTCTCCATAGGAGTGTTCAGCTCTGTGAGTTGAATGCAATCATCACAGAGAAGTTTCTGAGAAGGCTTCCGTCTAGATTTTAAGTGACGATATACGCGTTTCGAACGAAGGCCACAGAGTGGTCCAAATATCCACTTGCAGATCCTACAAAAAGAGTGTTTCAAACCTGAACTGTCAAAGGAAGGTTCAACTCTGGGATTTGAACGCAAACATCACAAAGAAGTTTCTGAGAATGCTTCCGTTTAGTTAGGTGCAGTTATCCCGTTTCCAACGAAATCCTCAGAGAGGTCCAAATATCCACTTGCAGATGCTACAAAAAGTGTGTTTCAAACCCGCTCCATCCAAAGGAATGTTCAGCTCTGTGACTTCAACTCAATGATCCCAAAGAATTTCCTGAGAATGCTTCTGTCTTGTTTTTATATGAAGTTATTTCCTTTACTACGAGAGTCCTCAAAGAGGTCCAAATATCCACTTGCAGTTTCTACAAAAAGAGTGTTTCAAACCTGAACTATCAAAGAAAGGTTCAACACTGTGAGTTGAATGCAAACATCACGAAGAAAGTTCTGAGAATGCTTCTGTTTAGTGAGGTGCGGTTTTTCCCGTTTCCAACGAAATCCTCAGAGAGGTCCAAATATCCACTTGCAGATGCTACAAAAAGTGTGTTTCAAACCCGCTCCATCGAAAGGAATGTTCAGCTCTGTGACTTCAACTCAATGATCCCAAAGAATTTTCTGAGAATGCTTCTGTCTTGTTTTTATATGAAGTTATTTCCTTTACTACGAGAGTCCTCAAAGAGGTCCAAATATCCACTTGCAGTTTCTACAAAAAGAGTGTTTCAAACCTGAACTATCAAAGAAAGGTTCAACACTGTGAGTTGAATGCAAACATCACGAAGAAAGTTCTGAGAATGCTTCTGTTTAGTGAGGTGCGGTTTATCCCGTTTCCAACGAAATCCTCAGAGAGGTCCAAATATCCACTTGCAGTTTCTACAAAAAGAGTGTTTCAACCCTGAACTTTCCAAGGAAGGTTCAAATCTGGGATTTGAACGCAAGCATCACAAAGAAGATTCTGAGACTGCTTCTGTTTAGTTAGCTGAAATTATCCCGTTTCCAACGAAATCCTCAGAGAGGTCCAAATATCCACTTGCAGTTTCTACAAAAAGAGTGTTTCAAACCTGAACTATCAAAGAAAGGTTCAACACTGTGAGTTGAATACAAACATCACGAAGAAAGTTCTGAGAATGCTTCAGTTTAGTGAGGTGCGGTTTTTCCCGTTTCCAACGAAATCCTCAGAGGGGTCAAATTATCCACTTGCAGTTTCTACAAAAAGAGTGTTTCAAACCTGAACTATCAAAGAATGGTTCAACACTGTGAGTTGAATGCAAACATCTCGAAGAAGGTTCTGAGAATGCTACTGTCTAGCTTTTACATGAAGTTATTTCCTTTACTACCATGGGCCTCCAAGCGGTCCATATCTCCACTTGCAGATTCTACAAAAAGAGAGTTTCCAAACTGCTCTGTCAAAGGGAATGTTCCACTCTGTGACTTGAATGCAATCATCCCAAAGTAGTTTCTGAGAATGCTTCTATCTAGTTTCTACGGGAAGATATTTCCTTTTCCACCACAGGCCTCAAAGCCCTCCAAATGTCCACTTGCAGATTCTAGAAAAAGAGTGTTTCAAAGCTTCCCTCTCATAAGGAAAGTTCAACTCTGTGAGTTGAATGCAAACATCACAAAGAAGTTTCTGAGAATGCTTCTGTTTAGCTTTTCTGTGAAGAGTATCCCGTTTCCAACGAAATCTTCAAAGCGGTCCAAATATCCACTTGCAGATTCCACAGAAAGAGTGTTTGGAAACTGCTGTTTGAAAAGGAACCTTCAACTCTGTGAGGTGAATGCAATCATCACAAAGAAGTTTCTGACAATGCTTCTCTCTGGTTTCTATGTGACGATAATTCGTTTTCCACCACATGCCTGAAAGCTCTCCAAATGTCCACTTGCAGACACTACGAAAAGAATGTTTCAGAACTGCTCTATGAAAAGCAGTGTGAAACTCTGTGAGTTGAACACCAACATCACAGAGAAGTTTCAGAGAATGCTTCTGTTTAGTTTTTATGTGAAGATATTCCCGTTTCCAAAGAAATCTTCAAAGAGGTCCACATATCCACTTGCAGATTCCACAGAAAGAGAGTTTCAAAACTGCTGTCTCCATAGGAGTGTTCAGCTCTGTGAGTTGAATGCAATCATCACAGAGAAGTTTCTGAGAAGGCTTCCGTCTAGATTTTAAGTGACGATATACGCGTTTCGAACGAAGGCCACAGAGTGGTCCAAATATCCACTAGCAGATCCTACAAAAAGAGTGTTTCAAACCTGAACTGTCAAAGGAAGGTTCAACTCTGGGATTTGAACGCAAACATCACAAAGAAGTTTCTGAGAATGCTTCCGTTTAGTTAGGTGCAGTTATCCCGTTTCCAACGAAATCCTCAGACAGGTCCAAATATCCACTTGCAGATGCTACAAAAAGTGTGTTTCAAACCCGCTCCATCCAAAGGAATGTTCAGCTCTGTGACTTCAACTCAATGATCCCAAAGAATTTTCTGAGAATGCTTCTGTCTTGTTTTTATATGAAGTTATTTCCTTTACTACGAGAGTCCTCAAAGAGGTCCAAATATCCACTTGCAGTTTCTACAAAAAGAGTGTTTCAAACCTGAACTATCAAAGAAAGGTTCAACACTGTGAGTTGAATGCAAACATCACGAAGAAAGTTCTGAGAATGCTTCTGTTTAGTGAGGTGCGGTTTATCCCGTTTCCAACGAAATCCTCAGAGAGGTCCAAATATCCACTTGCAGATGCTACAAAAAGTGTGTTTCAAACTCGCTCCATCCAAAGGAATGTTCAGCTCTGTGAGTTCAACTCAATGATCCCAAAGAATTTTCTGAGAATGCTTCTGTCTTGTTTTTATATGAAGTTATTTCCTTTACTACGAGAGTCCTCAAAGAGGTCCAAATATCCACTTGCAGTTTCTACAAAAAGAGTGTTTCAAACCTGAACTATCAAAGAAAGGTTCAACACTGTGAGTTGAATGCAAACATCACGAAGAAAGTTCTGAGGATGCCTCTGTTTAGTGAGGTGCGGTTTATCCCGTTTCCAACGAAATCCTCAGAGAGGTCCAAATATCCACTTGCAGTTCCTACAAAAAGAGTGTTTCAACCCTGAACTTTCCAAGGAAGGTTCAAATCTGGGATTTGAACGCAAGCATCACAAAGAAGATTCTGAGACTGCTTCTGTTTAGTTAGCTGAAATTATCCCGTTTCCAACGAAATCCTCAGAGAGGTCCAAATATCCACTTGCAGTTTCTACAAAAAGAGTGTTTCAAACCTGAACTATCAAAGAAAGGTTCAACACTGTGAGTTGAATACAAACATCACGAAGAAAGTTCTGAGAATGCTTCAGTTTAGTGAGGTGCGGTTTTTCCCGTTTCCAACGAAATCCTCAGAGGGGTCAAATTATCCACTTGCAGTTTCTACAAAAAGAGTGTTTCAAACCTGAACTATCAAAGAATGGTTCAACACTGTGAGTTGAATGCAAACATCTCGAAGAAGGTTCTGAGAATGCTACTGTCTAGCTTTTACATGAAGTTATTTCCTTTACTACCATGGGCCTCCAAGCGGTCCATATCTCCACTTGCAGATTCTACAAAAAGAGAGTTTCCAAACTGCTCTGTCAAAGGGAATGTTCCACTCTGTGACTTGAATGCAATCATCCCAAAGTAGTTTCTGAGAATGCTTCTATCTAGTTTCTACGGGAAGATATTTCCTTTTCCACCACAGGCCTCAAAGCCCTCCAAATGTCCACTTGCAGATTCTAGAAAAAGAGTGTTTCAAAGCTTCCCTCTCATAAGGAAAGTTCAACTCTGTGAGTTGAATGCAAACATCACAAAGAAGTTTCTGAGAATGCTTCTGTTTAGCTTTTCTGTGAAGAGTATCCCGTTTCCAACGAAATCTTCAAAGCGGTCCAAATATCCACTTGCAGATTCCACAGAAAGAGTGTTTGGAAACTGCTGTTTGAAAAGGAACCTTCAACTCTGTGAGGTGAATGCAATCATCACAAAGAAGTTTCTGACAATGCTTCTCTCTGGTTTCTATGTGACGATAATTCGTTTTCCACCACATGCCTGAAAGCTCTCCAAATGTCCACTTGCAGACACTACGAAAAGAATGTTTCAGAACTGCTCTATGAAAAGCAGTGTGAAACTCTGTGAGTTGAACACCAACATCACAGAGAAGTTTCAGAGAATGCTTCTGTTTAGTTTTTATGTGAAGATATTCCCGTTTCCAAAGAAATCTTCAAAGAGGTCCACATATCCACTTGCAGATTCCACAGAAAGAGAGTTTCAAAACTGCTGTCTCCATAGGAGTGTTCAGCTCTGTGAGTTGAATGCAATCATCACAGAGAAGTTTCTGAGAAGGCTTCCGTCTAGATTTTAAGTGACGATATACGCGTTTCGAACGAAGGCCACAGAGTGGTCCAAATATCCACTTGCAGATCCTACAAAAAGAGTGTTTCAAACCTGAACTGTCAAAGGAACGTTCAACTCTGGGATTTGAACGCAAACATCACAAAGAAGTTTCTGAGAATGCTTCCGTTTAGTTAGGTGCAGTTATCCCGTTTCCAACGAAATCCTCAGAGAGGTCCAAATATCCACTTGCAGATGCTACAAAAAGTGTGTTTCAAACCCGCTCCATCCAAAGGAATGTTCAGCTCTGTGACTTCAACTCAATGATCCCAAAGAATTTTCTGAGAATGCTTCTGTCTTGTTTTTATATGAAGTTATTTCCTTTACTACGAGAGTCCTCAAAGAGGTCCAAATATCCACTTGCAGTTTCTACAAAAAGAGTGTTTCAAACCTGAACTATCAAAGAAAGGTTCAACACTGTGAGTTGAATGCAAACATCACGAAGAAAGTTCTGAGAATGCTTCTGTTTAGTGAGGTGCGGTTTATCCCGTTTCCAACGAAATCCTCAGAGAGGTCCAAATATCCACTTGCAGTTTCTACAAAAAGAGTGTTTCAACCCTGAACTTTCCAAGGAAGGTTCAAATCTGGGATTTGAACGCAAGCATCACAAAGAAGATTATGAGACTGCTTCTGTTTAGTTAGCTGAAATTATCCCGTTTCCAACGAAATCCTCAGAGAGGTCCAAATATCCACTTGCAGTTTCTACAAAAAGAGTGTTTCAACCCTGAACTTTCCAAGGAAGGTTCAAATCTGGGATTTGAACGCAAGCATCACAAAGAAGATTCTGAGACTGCTTCTGTTTAGTTAGCTGAAATTATCCCGTTTCCAACGAAATCCTCAGAGAGGTCCAAATATCCACTTGCAGTTTCTACAAAAAGAGTGTTTCAAACCTGAACTATCAAAGAAAGGTTCAACACTGTGAGTTGAATACAAACATCACGAAGAAAGTTCTGAGAATGCTTCAGTTTAGTGAGGTGCGGTTTTTCCCGTTTCCAACGAAATCCTCAGAGGGGTCAAATTATCCACTTGCAGTTTCTACAAAAAGAGTGTTTCAAACCTGAACTATCAAAGAATGGTTCAACACTGTGAGTTGAATGCAAACATCTCGAAGAAGGTTCTGAGAATGCTACTGTCTAGGTTTTACATGAAGTTATTTCCTTTACTACCATGGGCCTCCAAGCGGTCCATATCTCCACTTGCAGATTCTACAAAAAGAGAGTTTCCAAACTGCTCTGTCAAAGGGAATGTTCCACTCTGTGACTTGAATGCAATCATCCCAAAGTAGTTTCTGAGAATGCTTCTATCTAGTTTCTACGGGAAGATATTTCCTTTTCCACCACAGGCCTCAAAGCCCTCCAAATGTCCACTTGCAGATTCTAGAAAAAGAGTGTTTCAAAGCTTCCCTCTCATAAGGAAAGTTCAACTCTGTGAGTTGAATGCAAACATCACAAAGAAGTTTCTGAGAATGCTTCTGTTTAGCTTTTCTGTGAAGAGTATCCCGTTTCCAACGAAATCTTCAAAGCGGTCCAAATATCCACTTGCAGATTCCACAGAAAGAGTGTTTGGAAACTGCTGTTTGAAAAGGAACCTTCAACTCTGTGAGGTGAATGCAATCATCACAAAGAAGTTTCTGACAATGCTTCTCTCTGGTTTCTATGTGACGATAATTCGTTTTCCACCACATGCCTGAAAGCTCTCCAAATGTCCACTTGCAGACACTACGAAAAGAATGTTTCAGAACTGCTCTATGAAAAGCAGTGTGAAACTCTGTGAGTTGAACACCAACATCACAGAGAAGTTTCAGAGAATGCTTCTGTTTAGTTTTTATGTGAAGATATTCCCGTTTCCAAAGAAATCTTCAAAGAGGTCCACATATCCACTTGCAGATTCCACAGAAAGAGAGTTTCAAAACTGCTGTCTCCATAGGAGTGTTCAGCTCTGTGAGTTGAATGCAATCATCACAGAGAAGTTTCTGAGAAGGCTTCCGTCTAGATTTTAAGTGACGATATACGCGTTTCGAACGAAGGCCACAGAGTGGTCCAAATATCCACTTGCAGATCCTACAAAAAGAGTGTTTCAAACCTGAACTGTCAAAGGAAGGTTCAACTCTGGGATTTGAACGCAAACATCACAAAGAAGTTTCTGAGAATGCTTCCGTTTAGTTAGGTGCAGTTATCCCGTTTTCAACGAAATCCTCAGACAGGTCCAAATATCCACTTGCAGATGCTACAAAAAGTGTGTTTCAAACCCGCTCCATCCAAAGGAATGTTCAGCTCTGTGACTTCAACTCAATGATCCCAAAGAATTTTCTGAGAATGCTTCTGTCTTGTTTTTATATGAAGTTATTTCCTTTACTACGAGAGTCCTCAAAGAGGTCCAAATATCCACTTGCAGTTTCTACAAAAAGAGTGTTTCAAACCTGAACTATCAAAGAAAGGTTCAACACTGTGAGTTGAATGCAAACATCACGAAGAAAGTTCTGAGAATGCTTCTGTTTAGTGAGGTGCGGTTTTTCCCGTTTCCAACGAAATCCTCAGAGGGGTCAAATTATCCACTTGCAGTTTCTACAAAAAGAGTGTTTCAAACCTGAACTATCAAAGAATGGTTCAACACTGTGAGTTGAATGCAAACATCTCGAAGAAGGTTCTGAGAATGCTACTGTCTAGGTTTTACATGAAGTTATTTCCTTTACTACCATGGGCCTCCAAGCGGTCCATATCTCCACTTGCAGATTCTACAAAAAGAGAGTTTCCAAACTGCTCTGTCAAAGGGAATGTTCCACTCTGTGACTTGAATGCAATCATCCCAAAGTAGTTTCTGAGAATGCTTCTATCTAGTTTCTACGGGAAGATATTTCCTTTTCCACCACAGGCCTCAAAGCCCTCCAAATGTCCACTTGCAGATTCTAGAAAAAGAGTGTTTCAAAGCTTCCCTCTCATAAGGAAAGTTCAACTCTGTGAGTTGAATGCAAACATCACAAAGAAGTTTCTGAGAATGCTTCTGTTTAGCTTTTCTGTGAAGAGTATCCCGTTTCCAACGAAATCTTCAAAGCGGTCCAAATATCCACTTGCAGATTCCACAGAAAGAGTGTTTGGAAACTGCTGTTTGAAAAGGAACCTTCAACTCTGTGAGGTGAATGCAATCATCACAAAGAAGTTTCTGACAATGCTTCTCTCTGGTTTCTATGTGACGATAATTCGTTTTCCACCACATGCCTGAAAGCTCTCCAAATGTCCACTTGCAGACACTACGAAAAGAATGTTTCAGAACTGCTCTATGAAAAGCAGTGTGAAACTCTGTGAGTTGAACACCAACATCACAGAGAAGTTTCAGAGAATGCTTCTGTTTAGTTTTTATGTGAAGATATTCCCGTTTCCAAAGAAATCTTCAAAGAGGTCCACATATCCACTTGCAGATTCCACAGAAAGAGAGTTTCAAAACTGCTGTCTCCATAGGAGTGTTCAGCTCTGTGAGTTGAATGCAATCATCACAGAGAAGTTTCTGAGAAGGCTTCCGTCTAGATTTTAAGTGACGATATACGCGTTTCGAACGAAGGCCACAGAATGGTCCAAATATCCACTTGCAGATCCTACAAAAAGAGTGTTTCAAACCTGAACTGTCAAAGGAAGGTTCAACTCTGGGATTTGAACGCAAACATCACAAAGAAGTTTCTGAGAATGCTTCCGTTTAGTTAGGTGCAGTTATCCCGTTTCCAACGAAATCCTCAGAGAGGTCCAAATATCCACTTGCAGATGCTACAAAAAGTGTGTTTCAAACCCGCTCCATCCAAAGGAATGTTCAGCTCTGTGACTTCAACTCAATGATCCCAAAGAATTTTCTGAAAATGCTTCTGTCTTGTTTTTATATGAAGTTATTTCCTTTACTACGAGAGTCCTCAAAGAGGTCCAAATATCCACTTGCAGTTTCTACAAAAAGAGTGTTTCAAACCTGAACTATCAAAGAAAGGTTCAACACTGTGAGTTGAATGCAAACATCACGAAGAAAGTTCTGAGAATGCTTCTGTTTAGTGAGGTGCGGTTTATCCCGTTTCCAACGAAATCCTCAGAGAGGTCCAAATATCCACTTGCAGTTTCTACAAAAAGAGTGTTTCAACCCTGAACTTTCCAAGGAAGGTTCAAATCTGGGATTTGAACGCAAGCATCACAAAGAAGATTCTGAGACTGCTTCTGTTTAGTTAGCTGAAATTATCCCGTTTCCAACGAAATCCTCAGAGAGGTCCAAATATCCACTTGCAGTTTCTACAAAAAGAGTGTTTCAAACCTGAACTATCAAAGAAAGGTTCAACACTGTGAGTTGAATACAAACATCACGAAGAAAGTTCTGAGAATGCTTCAGTTTAGTGAGGTGCGGTTTTTCCCGTTTCCAACGAAATCCTCAGAGGGGTCAAATTATCCACTTGCAGTTTCTACAAAAAGAGTGTTTCAAACCTGAACTATCAAAGAATGGTTCAACACTGTGAGTTGAATGCAAACATCTCGAAGAAGGTTCTGAGAATGCTATTGTCTAGGTTTTACATGAAGTTATTTCCTTTACTACCATGGGCCTCCAAGCGGTCCATATCTCCACTTGCAGATTCTACAAAAAGAGAGTTTCCAAACTGCTCTGTCAAAGGGAATGTTCCACTCTGTGACTTGAATGCAATCATCCCAAAGTAGTTTCTGAGAATGCTTCTATCTAGTTTCTACGGGAAGATATTTCCTTTTCCACCACAGGCCTCAAAGCCCTCCAAATGTCCACTTGCAGATTCTAGAAAAAGAGTGTTTCAAAGCTTCCCTCTCATAAGGAAAGTTCAACTCTGTGAGTTGAATGCAAACATCACAAAGAAGTTTCTGAGAATGCTTCTGTTTAGCTTTTCTGTGAAGAGTATCCCGTTTCCAACGAAATCTTCAAAGCGGTCCAAATATCCACTTGCAGATTCCACAGAAAGAGTGTTTGGAAACTGCTGTTTGAAAAGGAACCTTCAACTCTGTGAGGTGAATGCAATCATCACAAAGAAGTTTCTGACAATGCTTCTCTCTGGTTTCTATGTGACGATAATTCGTTTTCCACCACATGCCTGAAAGCTCTCCAAATGTCCACTTGCAGACACTACGAAAAGAATGTTTCAGAACTGCTCTATGAAAAGCAGTGTGAAACTCTGTGAGTTGAACACCAACATCACAGAGAAGTTTCAGAGAATGCTTCTGTTTAGTTTTTATGTGAAGATATTCCCGTTTCCAAAGAAATCTTCAAAGAGGTCCACATATCCACTTGCAGATTCCACAGAAAGAGAGTTTCAAAACTGCTGTCTCCATAGGAGTGTTCAGCTCTGTGAGTTGAATGCAATCATCACAGAGAAGTTTCTGAGAAGGCTTCCGTCTAGATTTTAAGTGACGATATACGCGTTTCGAACGAAGGCCACAGAGTGGTCCAAATATCCACTTGCAGATCCTACAAAAAGAGTGTTTCAAACCTGAACTGTCAAAGGAAGGTTCAACTCTGGGACTTGAACGCAAACATCACAAAGAAGTTTCTGAGAATGCTTCCGTTTAGTTAGGTGCAGTTATCCCGTTTCCAACGAAATCCTCAGACAGGTCCAAATATCCACTTGCAGATGCTACAAAAAGTGTGTTTCAAACCCGCTCCATCCAAAGGAATGTTCAGCTCTGTGACTTCAACTCAATGATCCCAAAGAATTTTCTGAGAATGCTTCTGTCTTGTTTTTATATGAAGTTATTTCCTTTACTACGAGAGTCCTCAAAGAGGTCCAAATATCCACTTGCAGTTTCTACAAAAAGAGTGTTTCAAACCTGAACTATCAAAGAAAGGTTCAACACTGTGAGTTGAATGCAAACATCACGAAGAAAGTTCTGAGAATGCTTCTGTTTAGTGAGGTGCGGTTTATCCCGTTTCCAACGAAATCCTCAGAGAGGTCCAAATATCCACTTGCAGTTTCTACAAAAAGAGTGTTTCAAACCTGAACTTTCCAAGGAAGGTTCAAATCTGGGATTTGAACGCAAGCATCACAAAGAAGATTCTGAGACTGCTTCTGTTTAGTTAGCTGAAATTATCCCGTTTCCAACGAAATCCTCAGAGAGGTCCAAATATCCACTTGCAGTTTCTACAAAAAGAGTGTTTCAAACCTGAACTATCAAAGAAAGGTTCAACACTGTGAGTTGAATACAAACATCACGAAGAAAGTTCTGAGAATGCTTCAGTTTAGTGAGGTGCGGTTTTTCCCGTTTCCAACGAAATCCTCAGAGGGGTCAAATTATCCACTTGCAGTTTCTACAAAAAGAGTGTTTCAAACCTGAACTATCAAAGAATGGTTCAACACTGTGAGTTGAATGCAAACATCTCGAAGAAGGTTCTGAGAATGCTACTGTCTAGCTTTTACATGAAGTTATTTCCTTTACTACCATGGGCCTCCAAGCGGTCCATATCTCCACTTGCAGATTCTACAAAAAGAGAGTTTCCAAACTGCTCTGTCAAAGGGAATGTTCCACTCTGTGACTTGAATGCAATCATCCCAAAGTAGTTTCTGAGAATGCTTCTATCTAGTTTCTACGGGAAGATATTTCCTTTTCCACCACAGGCCTCAAAGCCCTCCAAATGTCCACTTGCAGATTCTAGAAAAAGAGTGTTTCAAAGCTTCCCTCTCATAAGGAAAGTTCAACTCTGTGAGTTGAATGCAAACATCACAAAGAAGTTTCTGAGAATGCTTCTGTTTAGCTTTTCTGTGAAGAGTATCCCGTTTCCAACGAAATCTTCAAAGCGGTCCAAATATCCACTTGCAGATTCCACAGAAAGAGTGTTTGGAAACTGCTGTTTGAAAAGGAACCTTCAACTCTGTGAGGTGAATGCAATCATCACAAAGAAGTTTCTGACAATGCTTCTCTCTGGTTTCTATGTGACGATAATTCGTTTTCCACCACATGCCTGAAAGCTCTCCAAATGTCCACTTGCAGACACTACGAAAAGAATGTTTCAGAACTGCTCTATGAAAAGCAGTGTGAAACTCTGTGAGTTGAACACCAACATCACAGAGAAGTTTCAGAGAATGCTTCTGTTTAGTTTTTATGTGAAGATATTCCCGTTTCCAAAGAAATCTTCAAAGAGGTCCACATATCCACTTGCAGATTCCACAGAAAGAGAGTTTCAAAACTGCTGTCTCCATAGGAGTGTTCAGCTCTGTGAGTTGAATGCAATCATCACAGAGAAGTTTCTGAGAAGGCTTCCGTCTAGATTTTAAGTGACGATATACGCGTTTCGAACGAAGGCCACAGAGTGGTCCAAATATCCACTAGCAGATCCTACAAAAAGAGTGTTTCAAACCTGAACTGTCAAAGGAAGGTTCAACTCTGGGATTTGAACGCAAACATCACAAAGAAGTTTCTGAGAATGCTTCCGTTTAGTTAGGTGCAGTTATCCCGTTTCCAACGAAATCCTCAGACAGGTCCAAATATCCACTTGCAGATGCTACAAAAAGTGTGTTTCAAACCCGCTCCATCCAAAGGAATGTTCAGCTCTGTGACTTCAACTCAATGATCCCAAAGAATTTTCTGAGAATGCTTCTGTCTTGTTTTTATATGAAGTTATTTCCTTTACTACGAGAGTCCTCAAAGAGGTCCAAATATCCACTTGCAGTTTCTACAAAAAGAGTGTTTCAAACCTGAACTATCAAAGAAAGGTTCAACACTGTGAGTTGAATGCAAACATCACGAAGAAAGTTCTGAGAATGCTTCTGTTTAGTGAGGTGCGGTTTATCCCGTTTCCAACGAAATCCTCAGACAGGTCCAAATATCCACTTGCAGATGCTACAAAAAGTGTGTTTCAAACCCGCTCCATCCAAAGGAATGTTCAGCTCTGTGAGTTCAACTCAATGATCCCAAAGAATTTTCTGAGAATGCTTCTGTCTTGTTTTTATATGAAGTTATTTCCTTTACTACGAGAGTCCTCAAAGAGGTCCAAATATCCACTTGCAGTTTCTACAAAAAGAGTGTTTCAAACCTGAACTATCAAAGAAAGGTTCAACACTGTGAGTTGAATGCAAACATCACGAAGAAAGTTCTGAGGATGCCTCTGTTTAGTGAGGTGCGGTTTATCCCGTTTCCAACGAAATCCTCAGAGAGGTCCAAATATCCACTTGCAGTTCCTACAAAAAGAGTGTTTCAACCCTGAACTTTCCAAGGAAGGTTCAAATCTGGGATTTGAACGCAAGCATCACAAAGAAGATTCTGAGACTGCTTCTGTTTAGTTAGCTGAAATTATCCCGTTTCCAACGAAATCCTCAGAGAGGTCCAAATATCCACTTGCAGTTTCTACAAAAAGAGTGTTTCAAACCTGAACTATCAAAGAAAGGTTCAACACTGTGAGTTGAATACAAACATCACGAAGAAAGTTCTGAGAATGCTTCAGTTTAGTGAGGTGCGGTTTTTCCCGTTTCCAACGAAATCCTCAGAGGGGTCAAATTATCCACTTGCAGTTTCTACAAAAAGAGTGTTTCAAACCTGAACTATCAAAGAATGGTTCAACACTGTGAGTTGAATGCAAACATCTCGAAGAAGGTTCTGAGAATGCTACTGTCTAGCTTTTACATGAAGTTATTTCCTTTACTACCATGGGCCTCCAAGCGGTCCATATCTCCACTTGCAGATTCTACAAAAAGAGAGTTTCCAAACTGCTCTGTCAAAGGGAATGTTCCACTCTGTGACTTGAATGCAATCATCCCAAAGTAGTTTCTGAGAATGCTTCTATCTAGTTTCTACGGGAAGATATTTCCTTTTCCACCACAGGCCTCAAAGCCCTCCAAATGTCCACTTGCAGATTCTAGAAAAAGAGTGTTTCAAAGCTTCCCTCTCATAAGGAAAGTTCAACTCTGTGAGTTGAATGCAAACATCACAAAGAAGTTTCTGAGAATGCTTCTGTTTAGCTTTTCTGTGAAGAGTATCCCGTTTCCAACGAAATCTTCAAAGCGGTCCAAATATCCACTTGCAGATTCCACAGAAAGAGTGTTTGGAAACTGCTGTTTGAAAAGGAACCTTCAACTCTGTGAGGTGAATGCAATCATCACAAAGAAGTTTCTGACAATGCTTCTCTCTGGTTTCTATGTGACGATAATTCGTTTTCCACCACATGCCTGAAAGCTCTCCAAATGTCCACTTGCAGACACTACGAAAAGAATGTTTCAGAACTGCTCTATGAAAAGCAGTGTGAAACTCTGTGAGTTGAACACCAACATCACAGAGAAGTTTCAGAGAATGCTTCTGTTTAGTTTTTATGTGAAGATATTCCCGTTTCCAAAGAAATCTTCAAAGAGGTCCACATATCCACTTGCAGATTCCACAGAAAGAGAGTTTCAAAACTGCTGTCTCCATAGGAGTGTTCAGCTCTGTGAGTTGAATGCAATCATCACAGAGAAGTTTCTGAGAAGGCTTCCGTCTAGATTTTAAGTGACGATATACGCGTTTCGAACGAAGGCCACAGAGTGGTCCAAATATCCACTTGCAGATCCTACAAAAAGAGTGTTTCAAACCTGAACTGTCAAAGGAAGGTTCAACTCTGGGATTTGAACGCAAACATCACAAAGAAGTTTCTGAGAATGCTTCCGTTTAGTGAGGTGCAGTTATCCCGTTTCCAACGAAATCCTCAGACAGGTCCAAATATCCACTTGCAGATGCTACAAAAAGTGTGTTTCAAACCCGCTCCATCCAAAGGAATGTTCAGCTCTGTGACTTCAACTCAATGATCCCAAAGAATTTTCTGAGAATGCTTCTGTCTTGTTTTTATATGAAGTTATTTCCTTTACTACGAGAGTCCTCAAAGAGGTCCAAATATCCACTTGCAGTTTCTACAAAAAGAGTGTTTCAAACCTGAACTATCAAAGAAAGGTTCAACACTGTGAGTTGAATGCAAACATCACGAAGAAAGTTCTGAGAATGCTTCTGTTTAGTGAGGTGCGGTTTATCCCGTTTCCAACGAAATCCTCAGAGAGGTCCAAATATCCACTTGCAGATGCTACAAAAAGTGTGTTTCAAACCCGCTCCATCCAAAGGAATGTTCAGCTCTGTGAGTTCAACTCAATGATCCCAAAGAATTTTCTGAGAATGCTTCTGTCTTGTTTTTATATGAAGTTATTTCCTTTACTACGAGAGTCCTCAAAGAGGTCCAAATATCCACTTGCAGTTTCTACAAAAAGAGTGTTTCAAACCTGAACTATCAAAGAAAGGTTCAACACTGTGAGTTGAATGCAAACATCACGAAGAAAGTTCTGAGAATGCTTCTGTTTAGTGAGGTGCGGTTTATCCCGTTTCCAACGAAATCCTCAGAGAGGTCCAAATATCCACTTGCAGTTTCTACAAAAAGAGTGTTTCAACCCTGAACTTTCCAAGGAAGGTTCAAATCTGGGATTTGAACGCAAGCATCACAAAGAAGATTCTGAGACTGCTTCTGTTTAGTTAGCTGAAATTATCCCGTTTCCAACGAAATCCTCAGAGAGGTCCAAATATCCACTTGCAGTTTCTACAAAAAGAGTGTTTCAACCCTGAACTTTCCAAGGAAGGTTCAAATCTGGGATTTGAACGCAAGCATCACAAAGAAGATTCTGAGACTGCTTCTGTTTAGTTAGCTGAAATTATCCCGTTTCCAACGAAATCCTCAGAGAGGTCCAAATATCCACTTGCAGTTTCTACAAAAAGAGTGTTTCAAACCTGAACTATCAAAGAAAGGTTCAACACTGTGAGTTGAATACAAACATCACGAAGAAAGTTCTGAGAATGCTTCAGTTTAGTGAGGTGCGGTTTTTCCCGTTTCCAACGAAATCCTCAGAGGGGTCAAATTATCCACTTGCAGTTTCTACAAAAAGAGTGTTTCAAACCTGAACTATCAAAGAATGGTTCAACACTGTGAGTTGAATGCAAACATCTCGAAGAAGGTTCTGAGAATGCTACTGTCTAGGTTTTACATGAAGTTATTTCCTTTACTACCATGGGCCTCCAAGCGGTCCATATCTCCACTTGCAGATTCTACAAAAAGAGAGTTTCCAAACTGCTCTGTCAAAGGGAATGTTCCACTCTGTGACTTGAATGCAATCATCCCAAAGTAGTTTCTGAGAATGCTTCTATCTAGTTTCTACGGGAAGATATTTCCTTTTCCACCACAGGCCTCAAAGCCCTCCAAATGTCCACTTGCAGATTCTAGAAAAAGAGTGTTTCAAAGCTTCCCTCTCATAAGGAAAGTTCAACTCTGTGAGTTGAATGCAAACATCACAAAGAAGTTTCTGAGAATGCTTCTGTTTAGCTTTTCTGTGAAGAGTATCCCGTTTCCAACGAAATCTTCAAAGCGGTCCAAATATCCACTTGCAGATTCCACAGAAAGAGTGTTTGGAAACTGCTGTTTGAAAAGGAACCTTCAACTCTGTGAGGTGAATGCAATCATCACAAAGAAGTTTCTGACAATGCTTCTCTCTGGTTTCTATGTGACGATAATTCGTTTTCCACCACATGCCTGAAAGCTCTCCAAATGTCCACTTGCAGACACTACGAAAAGAATGTTTCAGAACTGCTCTATGAAAAGCAGTGTGAAACTCTGTGAGTTGAACACCAACATCACAGAGAAGTTTCAGAGAATGCTTCTGTTTAGTTTTTATGTGAAGATATTCCCGTTTCCAAAGAAATCTTCAAAGAGGTCCACATATCCACTTGCAGATTCCACAGAAAGAGAGTTTCAAAACTGCTGTCTCCATAGGAGTGTTCAGCTCTGTGAGTTGAATGCAATCATCACAGAGAAGTTTCTGAGAAGGCTTCCGTCTAGATTTTAAGTGACGATATACGCGTTTCGAACGAAGGCCACAGAGTGGTCCAAATATCCACTTGCAGATCCTACAAAAAGAGTGTTTCAAACCTGAACTGTCAAAGGAAGGTTCAACTCTGGGATTTGAACGCAAACATCACAAAGAAGTTTCTGAGAATGCTTCCGTTTAGTTAGGTGCAGTTATCCCGTTTCCAACGAAATCCTCAGACAGGTCCAAATATCCACTTGCAGATGCTACAAAAAGTGTGTTTCAAACCCGCTCCATCCAAAGGAATGTTCAGCTCTGTGACTTCAACTCAATGATCCCAAAGAATTTTCTGAGAATGCTTCTGTCTTGTTTTTATATGAAGTTATTTCCTTTACTACGAGAGTCCTCAAAGAGGTCCAAATATCCACTTGCAGTTTCTACAAAAAGAGTGTTTCAAACCTGAACTATCAAAGAAAGGTTCAACACTGTGAGTTGAATGCAAACATCACGAAGAAAGTTCTGAGAATGCTTCTGTTTAGTGAGGTGCGGTTTTTCCCGTTTCCAACGAAATCCTCAGAGGGGTCCAATTATCCACTTGCAGTTTCTACAAAAAGAGTGTTTCAAACCTGAACTATCAAAGAATGGTTCAACACTGTGAGTTGAATGCAAACATCTCGAAGAAGGTTCTGAGAATGCTACTGTCTAGGTTTTACATGAAGTTATTTCCTTTACTACCATGGGCCTCCAAGCGGTCCATATCTCCACTTGCAGATTCTACAAAAAGAGAGTTTCCAAACTGCTCTGTCAAAGGGAATGTTCCACTCTGTGACTTGAATGCAATCATCCCAAAGTAGTTTCTGAGAATGCTTCTATCTAGTTTCTACGGGAAGATATTTCCTTTTCCACCACAGGCCTCAAAGCCCTCCAAATGTCCACTTGCAGATTCTAGAAAAAGAGTGTTTCAAAGCTTCCCTCTCATAAGGAAAGTTCAACTCTGTGAGTTGAATGCAAACATCACAAAGAAGTTTCTGAGAATGCTTCTGTTTAGCTTTTCTGTGAAGAGTATCCCGTTTCCAACGAAATCTTCAAAGCGGTCCAAATATCCACTTGCAGATTCCACAGAAAGAGTGTTTGGAAACTGCTGTTTGAAAAGGAACCTTCAACTCTGTGAGGTGAATGCAATCATCACAAAGAAGTTTCTGACAATGCTTCTCTCTGGTTTCTATGTGACGATAATTCGTTTTCCACCACATGCCTGAAAGCTCTCCAAATGTCCACTTGCAGACACTACGAAAAGAATGTTTCAGAACTGCTCTATGAAAAGCAGTGTGAAACTCTGTGAGTTGAACACCAACATCACAGAGAAGTTTCAGAGAATGCTTCTGTTTAGTTTTTATGTGAAGATATTCCCGTTTCCAAAGAAATCTTCAAAGAGGTCCACATATCCACTTGCAGATTCCACAGAAAGAGAGTTTCAAAACTGCTGTCTCCATAGGAGTGTTCAGCTCTGTGAGTTGAATGCAATCATCACAGAGAAGTTTCTGAGAAGGCTTCCGTCTAGATTTTAAGTGACGATATACGCGTTTCGAACGAAGGCCACAGAGTGGTCCAAATATCCACTTGCAGATCCTACAAAAAGAGTGTTTCAAACCTGAACTGTCAAAGGAAGGTTCAACTCTGGGATTTGAACGCAAACATCACAAAGAAGTTTCTGAGAATGCTTCCGTTTAGTTAGGTGCAGTTATCCCGTTTCCAACGAAATCCTCAGAGAGGTCCAAATATCCACTTGCAGATGATACAAAAAGTGTGTTTCAAACCCGCTCCATCCAAAGGAATGTTCAGCTCTGTGACTTCAACTCAATGATCCCAAAGAATTTTCTGAAAATGCTTCTGTCTTGTTTTTATATGAAGTTATTTCCTTTACTACGAGAGTCCTCAAAGAGGTCCAAATATCCACTTGCAGTTTCTACAAAAAGAGTGTTTCAAACCTGAACTATCAAAGAAAGGTTCAACACTGTGAGTTGAATGCAAACATCACGAAGAAAGTTCTGAGAATGCTTCTGTTTAGTGAGGTGCGGTTTATCCCGTTTCCAACGAAATCCTCAGAGAGGTCCAAATATCCACTTGCAGTTTCTACAAAAAGAGTGTTTCAACCCTGAACTTTCCAAGGAAGGTTCAAATCTGGGATTTGAACGCAAGCATCACAAAGAAGATTCTGAGACTGCTTCTGTTTAGTTAGCTGAAATTATCCCGTTTCCAACGAAATCCTCAGAGAGGTCCAAATATCCACTTGCAGTTTCTACAAAAAGAGTGTTTCAACCCTGAACTTTCCAAGGAAGGTTCAAATCTGGGATTTGAACGCAAGCATCACAAAGAAGATTCTGAGACTGCTTCTGTGTAGTTAGCTGAAATTATCCCGTTTCCAACGAAATCCTCAGAGAGGTCCAAATATCCACTTGCAGTTTCTACAAAAAGAGTGTTTCAAACCTGAACTATCAAAGAAAGGTTCAACACTGTGAGTTGAATACAAACATCACGAAGAAAGTTCTGAGAATGCTTCAGTTTAGTGAGGTGCGGTTTTTCCCGTTTCCAACGAAATCCTCAGAGGGGTCAAATTATCCACTTGCAGTTTCTACAAAAAGAGTGTTTCAAACCTGAACTATCAAAGAATGGTTCAACACTGTGAGTTGAATGCAAACATCTCGAAGAAGGTTCTGAGAATGCTACTGTCTAGCTTTTACATGAAGTTATTTCCTTTACTACCATGGGCCTCCAAGCGGTCCATATCTCCACTTGCAGATTCTACAAAAAGAGAGTTTCCAAACTGCTCTGTCAAAGGGAATGTTCCACTCTGTGACTTGAATGCAATCATCCCAAAGTAGTTTCTGAGAATGCTTCTATCTAGTTTCTACGGGAAGATATTTCCTTTTCCACCACAGGCCTCAAAGCCCTCCAAATGTCCACTTGCAGATTCTAGAAAAAGAGTGTTTCAAAGCTTCCCTCTCATAAGGAAAGTTCAACTCTGTGAGTTGAATGCAAACATCACAAAGAAGTTTCTGAGAATGCTTCTGTTTAGCTTTTCTGTGAAGAGTATCCCGTTTCCAACGAAATCTTCAAAGCGGTCCAAATATCCACTTGCAGATTCCACAGAAAGAGTGTTTGGAAACTGCTGTTTGAAAAGGAACCTTCAACTCTGTGAGGTGAATGCAATCATCACAAAGAAGTTTCTGACAATGCTTCTCTCTGGTTTCTATGTGACGATAATTCGTTTTCCACCACATGCCTGAAAGCTCTCCAAATGTCCACTTGCAGACACTACGAAAAGAATGTTTCAGAACTGCTCTATGAAAAGCAGTGTGAAACTCTGTGAGTTGAACACCAACATCACAGAGAAGTTTCAGAGAATGCTTCTGTTTAGTTTTTATGTGAAGATATTCCCGTTTCCAAAGAAATCTTCAAAGAGGTCCACATATCCACTTGCAGATTCCACAGAAAGAGAGTTTCAAAACTGCTGTCTCCATAGGAGTGTTCAGCTCTGTGAGTTGAATGCAATCATCACAGAGAAGTTTCTGAGAAGGCTTCCGTCTAGATTTTAAGTGACAATATACGCGTTTCGAACGAAGGCCACAGAGTGGTCCAAATATCCACTTGCAGATCCTACAAAAAGAGTGTTTCAAACCTGAACTGTCAAAGGAAGGTTCAACTCTGGGATTTGAACGCAAGCATCACAAAGAAGTTTCTGAGAATGCTTCCGTTTAGTTAGGTGCAGTTATCCCGTTTCCAACGAAATCCTCAGAGAGGTCCAAATATCCACTTGCAGATGCTACAAAAAGTGTGTTTCAAACCCGCTCCATCCAAAGGAATGTTCAGCTCTGTGACTTCAACTCAATGATCCCAAAGAATTTTCTGAGAATGCTTCTGTCTTGTTTTTATATGAAGTTATTTCCTTTACTACGAGAGTCCTCAAAGAGGTCCAAATATCCACTTGCAGTTTCTACAAAAAGAGTGTTTCAAACCTGAACTATCAAAGAAAGGTTCAACACTGTGAGTTGAATGCAAACATCACGAAGAAAGTTCTGAGAATGCTTCAGTTTAGTGAGGTGCGGTTTTTCCCGTTTCCAACGAAATCCTCAGAGGGGTCCAATTATCCACTTGCAGTTTCTACAAAAAGAGTGTTTCAAACCTGAACTATCAAAGAATGGTTCAACACTGTGAGTTGAATGCAAACATCTCGAAGAAGGTTCTGAGAATGCTACTGTCTAGGTTTTACATGAAGTTATTTCCTTTACTACCATGGGCCTCCAAGCGGTCCATATCTCCACTTGCAGATTCTACAAAAAGAGAGTTTCCAAACTGCTCTGTCAAAGGGAATGTTCCACTCTGTGACTTGAATGCAATCATCCCAAAGTAGTTTCTGAGAATGCTTCTATCTAGTTTCTACGGGAAGATATTTCCTTTTCCACCACAGGCCTCAAAGCCCTCCAAATGTCCACTTGCAGATTCTAGAAAAAGAGTGTTTCAAAGCTTCCCTCTCATAAGGAAAGTTCAACTCTGTGAGTTGAATGCAAACATCACAAAGAAGTTTCTGAGAATGCTTCTGTTTAGCTTTTCTGTGAAGAGTATCCCGTTTCCAACGAAATCTTCAAAGCGGTCCAAATATCCACTTGCAGATTCCACAGAAAGAGTGTTTGGAAACTGCTGTTTGAAAAGGAACCTTCAACTCTGTGAGGTGAATGCAATCATCACAAAGAAGTTTCTGACAATGCTTCTCTCTGGTTTCTATGTGACGATAATTCGTTTTCCACCACATGCCTGAAAGCTCTCCAAATGTCCACTTGCAGACACTACGAAAAGAATGTTTCAGAACTGCTCTATGAAAAGCAGTGTGAAACTCTGTGAGTTGAACACCAACATCACAGAGAAGTTTCAGAGAATGCTTCTGTTTAGTTTTTATGTGAAGATATTCCCGTTTCCAAAGAAATCTTCAAAGAGGTCCACATATCCACTTGCAGATTCCAGAGAAAGAGAGTTTCAAAACTGCTGTCTCCATAGGAGTGTTCAGCTCTGTGAGTTGAATGCAATCATCACAGAGAAGTTTCTGAGAAGGCTTCCGTCTAGATTTTAAGTGACGATATACGCGTTTCGAACGAAGGCCACAGAGTGGTCCAAATATCCACTTGCAGATCCTACAAAAAGAGTGTTTCAAACCTGAACTGTCAAAGGAAGGTTCAACTCTGGGATTTGAACGCAAACATCACAAAGAAGTTTCTGAGAATGCTTCCGTTTAGTTAGGTGCAGTTATCCCGTTTCCAACGAAATCCTCAGAGAGGTCCAAATATCCACTTGCAGATGATACAAAAAGTGTGTTTCAAACCCGCTCCATCCAAAGGAATGTTCAGCTCTGTGACTTCAACTCAATGATCCCAAAGAATTTTCTGAAAATGCTTCTGTCTTGTTTTTATATGAAGTTATTTCCTTTACTACGAGAGTCCTCAAAGAGGTCCAAATATCCACTTGCAGTTTCTACAAAAAGAGTGTTTCAAACCTGAACTATCAAAGAAAGGTTCAACACTGTGAGTTGAATGCAAACATCACGAAGAAAGTTCTGAGAATGCTTCTGTTTAGTGAGGTGCGGTTTATCCCGTTTCCAACGAAATCCTCAGAGAGGTCCAAATATCCACTTGCAGTTTCTACAAAAAGAGTGTTTCAACCCTGAACTTTCCAAGGAAGGTTCAAATCTGGGATTTGAACGCAAGCATCACAAAGAAGATTCTGAGACTGCTTCTGTTTAGTTAGCTGAAATTATCCCGTTTCCAACGAAATCCTCAGAGAGGTCCAAATATCCACTTGCAGTTTCTACAAAAAGAGTGTTTCAACCCTGAACTTTCCAAGGAAGGTTCAAATCTGGGATTTGAACGCAAGCATCACAAAGAAGATTCTCAGACTGCTTCTGTGTAGTTAGCTGAAATTATCCCGTTTCCAACGAAATCCTCAGAGAGGTCCAAATATCCACTTGCAGTTTCTACAAAAAGAGTGTTTCAAACCTGAACTATCAAAGAAAGGTTCAACACTGTGAGTTGAATACAAACATCACGAAGAAAGTTCTGAGAATGCTTCAGTTTAGTGAGGTGCGGTTTTTCCCGTTTCCAACGAAATCCTCAGAGGGGTCAAATTATCCACTTGCAGTTTCTACAAAAAGAGTGTTTCAAACCTGAACTATCAAAGAATGGTTCAACACTGTGAGTTGAATGCAAACATCTCGAAGAAGGTTCTGAGAATGCTACTGTCTAGGTTTTACATGAAGTTATTTCCTTTACTACCATGGGCCTCCAAGCGGTCCATATCTCCACTTGCAGATTCTACAAAAAGAGAGTTTCCAAACTGCTCTGTCAAAGGGAATGTTCCACTCTGTGACTTGAATGCAATCATCCCAAAGTAGTTTCTGAGAATGCTTCTATCTAGTTTCTACGGGAAGATATTTCCTTTTCCACCACAGGCCTCAAAGCCCTCCAAATGTCCACTTGCAGATTCTAGAAAAAGAGTGTTTCAAAGCTTCCCTCTCATAAGGAAAGTTCAACTCTGTGAGTTGAATGCAAACATCACAAAGAAGTTTCTGAGAATGCTTCTGTTTAGCTTTTCTGTGAAGAGTATCCCGTTTCCAACGAAGTCTTCAAAGCGGTCCAAATATCCACTTGCAGATTCCACAGAAAGAGTGTTTGGAAACTGCTGTTTGAAAAGGAACCTTCAACTCTGTGAGGTGAATGCAATCATCACAAAGAAGTTTCTGACAATGCTTCTCTCTGGTTTCTATGTGACGATAATTCGTTTTCCACCACATGCCTGAAAGCTCTCCAAATGTCCACTTGCAGACACTACGAAAAGAATGTTTCAGAACTGCTCTATGAAAAGCAGTGTGAAACTCTGTGAGTTGAACACCAACATCACAGAGAAGTTTCAGAGAATGCTTCTGTTTAGTTTTTATGTGAAGATATTCCCGTTTCCAAAGAAATCTTCAAAGAGGTCCACATATCCACTTGCAGATTCCACAGAAAGAGAGTTTCAAAACTGCTGTCTCCATAGGAGTGTTCAGCTCTGTGAGTTGAATGCAATCATCACAGAGAAGTTTCTGAGAAGGCTTCCGTCTAGATTTTAAGTGACAATATACGCGTTTCGAACGAAGGCCACAGAGTGGTCCAAATGTCCACTTGCAGATCCTACAAAAAGAGTGTTTCAAACCTGAACTGTCAAAGGAAGGTTCAACTCTGGGATTTGAACGCAAACATCACAAAGAAGTTTCTGAGAATGCTTCCGTTTAGTTAGGTGCAGTTATCCCGTTTCCAACGAAATCCTCAGAGAGGTCCAAATATCCACTTGCAGATGCTACAAAAAGTGTGTTTCAAACCCGCTCCATCCAAAGGAATGTTCAGCTCTGTGACTTCAACTCAATGATCCCAAAGAATTTTCTGAGAATGCTTCTGTCTTGTTTTTATATGAAGTTATTTCCTTTACTACGAGAGTCCTCAAAGAGGTCCAAATATCCACTTGCAGTTTCTACAAAAAGAGTGTTTCAAACCTGAACTATCAAAGAAAGGTTCAACACTGTGAGTTGAATGCAAACATCACGAAGAAAGTTCTGAGAATGCTTCTGTTTAGTGAGGTGCGGTTTTTCCCGTTTCCAACGAAATCCTCAGAGGGGTCCAATTATCCACTTGCAGTTTCTACAAAAAGAGTGTTTCAAACCTGAACTATCAAAGAATGGTTCAACACTGTGAGTTGAATGCAAACATCTCGAAGAAGGTTCTGAGAATGCTACTGTCTAGGTTTTACATGAAGTTATTTCCTTTACTACCATGGGCCTCCAAGCGGTCCATATCTCCACTTGCAGATTCTACAAAAAGAGAGTTTCCAAACTGCTCTGTCAAAGGGAATGTTCCACTCTGTGACTTGAATGCAATCATCCCAAAGTAGTTTCTGAGAATGCTTCTATCTAGTTTCTACGGGAAGATATTTCCTTTTCCACCACAGGCCTCAAAGCCCTCCAAATGTCCACTTGCAGATTCTAGAAAAAGAGTGTTTCAAAGCTTCCCTCTCATAAGGAAAGTTCAACTCTGTGAGTTGAATGCAAACATCACAAAGAAGTTTCTGAGAATGCTTCTGTTTAGCTTTTCTGTGAAGAGTATCCCGTTTCCAACGAAATCTTCAAAGCGGTCCAAATATCCACTTGCAGATTCCACAGAAAGAGTGTTTGGAAACTGCTGTTTGAAAAGGAACCTTCAACTCTGTGAGGTGAATGCAATCATCACAAAGAAGTTTCTGACAATGCTTCTCTCTGGTTTCTATGTGACGATAATTCGTTTTCCACCACATGCCTGAAAGCTCTCCAAATGTCCACTTGCAGACACTACGAAAAGAATGTTTCAGAACTGCTCTATGAAAAGCAGTGTGAAACTCTGTGAGTTGAACACCAACATCACAGAGAAGTTTCAGAGAATGCTTCTGTTTAGTTTTTATGTGAAGATATTCCCGTTTCCAAAGAAATCTTCAAAGAGGTCCACATATCCACTTGCAGATTCCACAGAAAGAGAGTTTCAAAACTGCTGTCTCCATAGGAGTGTTCAGCTCTGTGAGTTGAATGCAATCATCACAGAGAAGTTTCTGAGAAGGCTTCCGTCTAGATTTTAAGTGACGATATACGCGTTTCGAACGAAGGCCACAGAGTGGTCCAAATATCCACTTGCAGATCCTACAAAAAGAGTGTTTCAAACCTGAACTGTCAAAGGAAGGTTCAACTCTGGGATTTGAACGCAAACATCACAAAGAAGTTTCTGAGAATGCTTCCGTTTAGTTAGGTGCAGTTATCCCGTTTCCAACGAAATCCTCAGAGAGGTCCAAATATCCACTTGCAGATGCTACAAAAAGTGTGTTTCAAACCCGCTCCATCCAAAGGAATGTTCAGCTCTGTGACTTCAACTCAATGATCCCAAAGAATTTTCTGAGAATGCTTCTGTCTTGTTTTTATATGAAGTTATTTCCTTTACTACGAGAGTCCTCAAAGAGGTCCAAATATCCACTTGCAGTTTCTACAAAAAGAGTGTTTCAAACCTGAACTATCAAAGAAAGGTTCAACACTGTGAGTTGAATGCAAACATCACGAAGAAAGTTCTGAGAATGCTTCTGTTTAGTGAGGTGCGGTTTATCCCGTTTCCAACGAAATCCTCAGAGAGGTCCAAATATCCACTTGCAGTTTCTACAAAAAGAGTGTTTCAACCCTGAACTTTCCAAGGAAGGTTCAAATCTGGGATTTGAACGCAAGCATCACAAAGAAGATTCTGAGACTGCTTCTGTTTAGTTAGCTGAAATTATCCCGTTTCCAACGAAATCCTCAGAGAGGTCCAAATATCCACTTGCAGTTTCTACAAAAAGAGTGTTTCAACCCTGAACTTTCCAAGGAAGGTTCAAATCTGGGATTTGAACGCAAGCATCACAAAGAAGATTCTGAGACTGCTTCTGTGTAGTTAGCTGAAATTATCCCGTTTCCAACGAAATCCTCAGAGAGGTCCAAATATCCACTTGCAGTTTCTACAAAAAGAGTGTTTCAAACCTGAACTATCAAAGAATGGTTCAACACTGTGAGTTGAATGCAAACATCTCGAAGAAGGTTCTGAGAATGCTACTGTCTAGCTTTTACATGAAGTTATTTCCTTTACTACCATGGGCCTCCAAGCGGTCCATATCTCCACTTGCAGATTCTACAAAAAGAGAGTTTCCAAACTGCTCTGTCAAAGGGAATGTTCCACTCTGTGACTTGAATGCAATCATCCCAAAGTAGTTTCTGAGAATGCTTCTATCTAGTTTCTACGGGAAGATATTTCCTTTTCCACCACAGGCCTCAAAGCCCTCCAAATGTCCACTTGCAGATTCTAGAAAAAGAGTGTTTCAAAGCTTCCCTCTCATAAGGAAAGTTCAACTCTGTGAGTTGAATGCAAACATCACAAAGAAGTTTCTGAGAATGCTTCTGTTTAGCTTTTCTGTGAAGAGTATCCCGTTTCCAACGAAATCTTCAAAGCGGTCCAAATATCCACTTGCAGATTCCACAGAAAGAGTGTTTGGAAACTGCTGTTTGAAAAGGAACCTTCAACTCTGTGAGGTGAATGCAATCATCACAAAGAAGTTTCTGACAATGCTTCTCTCTGGTTTCTATGTGACGATAATTCGTTTTCCACCACATGCCTGAAAGCTCTCCAAATGTCCACTTGCAGACACTACGAAAAGAATGTTTCAGAACTGCTCTATGAAAAGCAGTGTGAAACTCTGTGAGTTGAACACCAACATCACAGAGAAGTTTCAGAGAATGCTTCTGTTTAGTTTTTATGTGAAGATATTCCCGTTTCCAAAGAAATCTTCAAAGAGGTCCACATATCCACTTGCAGATTCCACAGAAAGAGAGTTTCAAAACTGCTGTCTCCATAGGAGTGTTCAGCTCTGTGAGTTGAATGCAATCATCACAGAGAAGTTTCTGAGAAGGCTTCCATCTAGATTTTAAGTGACAATATACGCGTTTCGAACGAAGGCCACAGAGTGGTCCAAATATCCACTTGCAGATCCTACAAAAAGAGTGTTTCAAACCTGAACTGTCAAAGGAAGGTTCAACTCTGGGATTTGAACGCAAACATCACAAAGAAGTTTCTGAGAATGCTTCCGTTTAGTTAGGTGCAGTTATCCCGTTTCCAACGAAATCCTCAGAGAGGTCCAAATATCCACTTGCAGATGCTACAAAAAGTGTGTTTCAAACCCGCTCCATCCAAAGGAATGTTCAGCTCTGTGACTTCAACTCAATGATCCCAAAGAATTTTCTGAGAATGCTTCTGTCTTGTTTTTATATGAAGTTATTTCCTTTACTACGAGAGTCCTCAAAGAGGTCCAAATATCCACTTGCAGTTTCTACAAAAAGAGTGTTTCAAACCTGAACTATCAAAGAAAGGTTCAACACTGTGAGTTGAATGCAAACATCACGAAGAAAGTTCTGAGAATGCTTCAGTTTAGTGAGGTGCGGTTTTTCCCGTTTCCAACGAAATCCTCAGAGGGGTCAAATTATCCACTTGCAGTTTCTACAAAAAGAGTGTTTCAAACCTGAACTATCAAAGAATGGTTCAACACTGTGAGTTGAATGCAAACATCTCGAAGAAGGTTCTGAGAATGCTACTGTCTAGGTTTTACATGAAGTTATTTCCTTTACTACCATGGGCCTCCAAGCGGTCCATATCTCCACTTGCAGATTCTACAAAAAGAGAGTTTCCAAACTGCTCTGTCAAAGGGAATGTTCCACTCTGTGACTTGAATGCAATCATCCCAAAGTAGTTTCTGAGAATGCTTCTATCTAGTTTCTACGGGAAGATATTTCCTTTTCCACCACAGGCCTCAAAGCCCTCCAAATGTCCACTTGCAGATTCTAGAAAAAGAGTGTTTCAAAGCTTCCCTCTCATAAGGAAAGTTCAACTCTGTGAGTTGAATGCAAACATCACAAAGAAGTTTCTGAGAATGCTTCTGTTTAGCTTTTCTGTGAAGAGTATCCCGTTTCCAACGAAATCTTCAAAGCGGTCCAAATATCCACTTGCAGATTCCACAGAAAGAGTGTTTGGAAACTGCTGTTTGAAAAGGAACCTTCAACTCTGTGAGGTGAATGCAATCATCACAAAGAAGTTTCTGACAATGCTTCTCTCTGGTTTCTATGTGACGATAATTCGTTTTCCACCACATGCCTGAAAGCTCTCCAAATGTCCACTTGCAGACACTACGAAAAGAATGTTTCAGAACTGCTCTATGAAAAGCAGTGTGAAACTCTGTGAGTTGAACACCAACATCACAGAGAAGTTTCAGAGAATGCTTCTGTTTAGTTTTTATGTGAAGATATTCCCGTTTCCAAAGAAATCTTCAAAGAGGTCCACATATCCACTTGCAGATTCCACAGAAAGAGAGTTTCAAAACTGCTGTCTCCATAGGAGTGTTCAGCTCTGTGAGTTGAATGCAATCATCACAGAGAAGTTTCTGAGAAGGCTTCCGTCTAGATTTTAAGTGACGATATACGCGTTTCGAACGAAGGCCACAGAGTGGTCCAAATATCCACTTGCAGATCCTACAAAAAGAGTGTTTCAAACCTGAACTGTCAAAGGAAGGTTCAACTCTGGGATTTGAACGCAAACATCACAAAGAAGTTTCTGAGAATGCTTCCGTTTAGTTAGGTGCAGTTATCCCGTTTCCAACGAAATCCTCAGAGAGGTCCAAATATCCACTTGCAGATGCTACAAAAAGTGTGTTTCAAACCCGCTCCATCCAAAGGAATGTTCAGCTCTGTGACTTCAACTCAATGATCCCAAAGAATTTTCTGAAAATGCTTCTGTCTTGTTTTTATATGAAGTTATTTCCTTTACTACGAGAGTCCTCAAAGAGGTCCAAATATCCACTTGCAGTTTCTACAAAAAGAGTGTTTCAAACCTGAACTATCAAAGAAAGGTTCAACACTGTGAGTTGAATGCAAACATCACGAAGAAAGTTCTGAGAATGCTTCTGTTTAGTGAGGTGCGGTTTATCCCGTTTCCAACGAAATCCTCAGAGAGGTCCAAATATCCACTTGCAGTTTCTACAAAAAGAGTGTTTCAACCCTGAACTTTCCAAGGAAGGTTCAAATCTGGGATTTGAACGCAAGCATCACAAAGAAGATTCTGAGACTGCTTCTGTTTAGTTAGCTGAAATTATCCCGTTTCCAACGAAATCCTCAGAGAGGTCCAAATATCCACTTGCAGTTTCTACAAAAAGAGTGTTTCAACCCTGAACTTTCCAAGGAAGGTTCAAATCTGGGATTTGAACGCAAGCATCACAAAGAAGATTCTGAGACTGCTTCTGTGTAGTTAGCTGAAATTATCCCGTTTCCAACGAAATCCTCAGAGAGGTCCAAATATCCACTTGCAGTTTCTACAAAAAGAGTGTTTCAAACCTGAACTATCAAAGAAAGGTTCAACACTGTGAGTTGAATACAAACATCACGAAGAAAGTTCTGAGAATGCTTCAGTTTAGTGAGGTGCGGTTTTTCCCGTTTCCAACGAAATCCTCAGAGGGGTCAAATTATCCACTTGCAGTTTCTACAAAAAGAGTGTTTCAAACCTGAACTATCAAAGAATGGTTCAACACTGTGAGTTGAATGCAAACATCTCGAAGAAGGTTCTGAGAATGCTACTGTCTAGGTTTTACATGAAGTTATTTCCTTTACTACCATGGGCCTCCAAGCGGTCCATATCTCCACTTGCAGATTCTACAAAAAGAGAGTTTCCAAACTGCTCTGTCAAAGGGAATGTTCCACTCTGTGACTTGAATGCAATCATCCCAAAGTAGTTTCTGAGAATGCTTCTATCTAGTTTCTACGGGAAGATATTTCCTTTTCCACCACAGGCCTCAAAGCCCTCCAAATGTCCACTTGCAGATTCTAGAAAAAGAGTGTTTCAAAGCTTCCCTCTCATAAGGAAAGTTCAACTCTGTGAGTTGAATGCAAACATCACAAAGAAGTTTCTGAGAATGCTTCTGTTTAGCTTTTCTGTGAAGAGTATCCCGTTT